>NC_056725.1:1307009785-1307309785 GCF_019279795.1 Protopterus annectens
TTTCAATGTTCTGAGTTTTCAATGTTTTGAATTTAGATGTTGAGTTTTAGATGTTTTGAATGGTAATCATATATGTATATATGCGTGTCTAGATATATATATATATATATATATATATATATAGACACATAATATATGTATTATATATATATATATATATATATACACACACATACATATCTATATGGGATACGTAATCTCGAACTTTTGAAATGCCGAATTTCAAAAGATCGAGACTATATAGCAGAAACCCCTTAATACCGAAAATACACAAGCGCGAATCTGAAAATCCCGAAAGTACAACACACATACAGCACACACATACACAATGCTTCCCCCCCACAATCAAACATATTATCCTACACTACAGATAAGCAGGGAGACAAGCCCCCCCCGCACCCGCTATGTGGGGAGGCTGTGCCCCCCACCCCCCTACTTTAATATTCTAACTCCGAGATTGCACAGACACACAAGGCAAACTCACACCCACAAGTTACAGTCACACACACACACACACACACACACACCACAGTCAACACACACTAAAGCCCCTCAACAAACACACACACTTACCTGAACCGCAACACCAAAAGCGCTAATTCAATATCTCCAAACAGAGGGATTTTGAATTTCACGCTTCTGGTCTTTCGGTATTCCGGGTTTTGGCTATATAGTTTCGAGCTTTTGAAATTCAGTATTTCAAAAGTTCGAGATTATGTAGTGATCTCATATATATATATATATATATATATATATATATATATATATATATATATATATATATATATATATATATTAAAATTACTTTTTTTTGTGATATAAAAAAATGAGACCACTGTAAATCATTTCAAATCTTTTCCCACATTTAATGTGACCTATTAACCTGTACAATTCAATTGAAAAACAAACAAATCTATTAGGGGGAATAAAACATGTAATAAGGTAGTTTCTTAAGTGTGGACACCCTTAAACTGCTACTTTATTGAAGCAGCTTTTGATTTAATTACAGCATTCGGTCTTCTTGGCTAGAAGTCCATCAGCAAGGCACATCTTGACTTGGCAATATTTGCACACACTTCCTTGCAAAAGTGCTCCAACTCTGTCAGTTTGCGAGGGCATCTCTTGTGCACAGCCCTCTTCAGGTCAACCCACAGATTTTCTACTGTATTTATGTCTGGGCTCTGGCTGCGCCATTCCAAAACTTTAACTTTCTTCTGGTGAAGCCATTCTTTTGTTGATTTGGATGTATGCTTGGGGTCATTTTCATGCTGAAAGGTGAAATTCCTCTTCATCTTTCTATCAGACGCCTGAAGGTTTTTGGGCCAAATGTGACTGGTATTTGTAAGTGTCCATAATTCCCTTCACCTTGACTAAAGCCCCAGTTCAAACTGAAAAGCAACTCTAAAGCATGATACTGCCACCACCATGCTTCACCGTGGGAATGGTGTTCTTTTGGTGGGTTTTTGCACCAAACGCATCTTTTGGAATTGTGGCCAAAAAGTTCAACCTTGGTCTCATCAGACCATAACACATTTTCCCACATGCATTTGGGAGACTTGATGCATTGTTTTGCAAATTGGAGCCGGGCCTGAATATTTGTGTGTGTAAAAAAAGGCTTCCGTCTTGCAACCCTACCCCATAGTCCAGACATATGGAGACTACGGGAGATTGTTGTCACATGTAGTACACACTCCGTACTTGCCATAAATTCCTGCAGCTCCTTCAGTGTTGATGTAAGTCTCAACAGCCTCCCTGACAAGTTTTTTTCTTTTCATCAATTTTGGACGGATGTCCAGTTCTTTGCAATGTCACTATTGTCTCATATTTTCTCCACTTTTTGATGATTGTCTTCACTGTGTTCCATTGTATATACACAGCTGTGAAATTTTTTGGTACCCTTCTCCTGACCTTTCAACAATGAGATCCCTTTGATGCTTTGTAAGCTCTTTGCGAACCATGGCTTTTGCTGTAGAAGGCAACAGAGTAAATATCAAGAAAATCGTACTAGGACAGCTGAACTTGATCTGAGGTTAATCAGAGTCTCTTTAATTGATGGCAGGTGTGTACCCAAGACGATGGAATGCTGTAATTAAATCAAAAGGTGCTTCAACAAAGTATTAGTTTAAGGGTGTGCACACTTATGCAACCAGCTTACTGTATATGTTTTCTTATTTTTTTATATTTTTCCCCCTAACAGGTTTGTTTTTCAACTGAATTGCATACGCTACAGGTCACATTAAAGGTGGGAGAATTTTTGAAATGATTTATTGTGGTCTCATTTTTTTCATATCACAAAAAACTATCATTTTAACAGAGGAGTGTAAACTTTTTATATCCACTGCGTGTATATATATATATATATATATATATATATATATATATATAGATATATATATATACATATACATACATACATATATAGATACATATATATATATATATATATATATACAGATATATATATATACATATACATATATATACATATATATATATATATATATATATATATATACACACATATATATATATATATATATATATATATATATATATATATATATATATATATACACACACACACACATATATATATATATATATATATATATATATACACACACATATATATATATATATATATATATACATATACACACACACACACACACACACACACACGTGGTTTTGATGAGCACATTGTGAAGACCATGCTAGGGAGTTTATCTCTAACCTCCTTATCCTCAACCATACTGATAAATTACATCTGTATGATAAAATGACACCTTAGTTCTGGTCATGTGACTAACAAGATTACCTACCCTTAATACAAACACTAAAATAAAGTAAACCTCCCCCCTCAAGTGATCTAATGTGTGAATATCTTTCTTCAGGGAAACACATGTGCTTTGGCCAGTTTTGTACAACTTTTAAATTGCTGACATAGCTTAAGGGTACTTATCTAAAAGAAAGAAAGAAAAATCTAAGTGCTAATCACTTGCTGTTCGTCTTGTGCTGGACCAAGAGGATGTTGAGTAATTTCCATGCTCCTTTTTAATACAGAAATATTAAATATCATGACTGTAAGCAACAGTGCTATAAATCCCTAGCTGCTGCACTGAGGCATACATGTATCCTAGAAGCCAGAGTCTTTCCCTGAGCTGTATCCTATATAGTCTGAATGTATTTTAATGAACTGGAGACTCCGTTTAGCAACAATGGCAATCATGGCCCGTCAAAACGTGCAAGTACCCAACATATTCATGCATGGCCCATCCTTGGAGATTTTAATTTGCAAAATATAAGGAGATGATAATTACCACTGGAATGCAGGGCTAGCCTTAAGAGCCTCACAGATCAAAATCCTATTGAGCACCATGAACCAAAAAGAACATTCCCATTTCTCAGATACAGTGGGACTTGGAGGCAGAGTATTACCACTTTTTTTTTTGGGGGGGGGGTGAAGGGTGCAGAGGTCTGCTTGCCCCCTTTGAAAACCTGGGATAAAATATGTGGAGGTGGTTCATCTGAGTTCAGCACTTTTTTGATCTGCTGTTGACCAACTTTGTTCTGCAATTTCCTGCAATCAACTCAAAACCTCTTGGAACTCTTAGCACCTTCTAAAGAATGGACCTAAACTGGTCATCAGTTTTTTTGGCAAGGACCATGGCAGCTCTAGGGTACGCACTAGGCTACAAGGATGATTGTCCATCCCAGCAACTTTGCTTTCTGTAAAAATCTGGGTATTAGAGAAATTGGGGGAAATGCGTAGAGGAGACCCGGGTGCTAATCGTGGACAAGAGCATCCCTTGGGGAGTGACTTGGCATGGGAATCAGGGCAAAATAGCTTCGGCATTTGTTGTTGATATGACTGGCAAACAGGTCGCAGGAAGGCTGGCCCCAATTGCAGAAAATCCTGTCCGCACAGTCTCTTGCTTTAGGGACCATTCGTGGGGCAATAAAATTGCCCTGCTCAGTTTGTCCACTATGACGCTGGATTTGCCCTGGATGCGCATTGCTAAGCACTGGGATGACACTGCCCTACTGCCATATCCTGAGGGCTTCTCGGCAAAGGGGATAAGACTTGATCACACCTTGCTTGTTCAGGTACCAGACCACTGACATGTTGTCTGTCTGTATTGCAATTTTTCCTAGAGGAAGAGAGTCCTGAAAGTATTGCAACGCTAGAAGTACTGCTCTCATCTCCAGGACGTTGATATGCAGATGTGATTCTTGATCTGTCCATGTGCCTTGGGCAGTCTTTCCCTGAAAAAGCTGCCCACGCCCTATCAGGGAAGTGTCCGTGGTCACAGTGGCAACTGGAGGAGGTAGCATGAAAGGACGTCCTACTGTGGCATGAAGAGACATCAACCATCACTGAAAATCCTTCTTGCAGGAATTTATCAGGATCGTGTGACTCATTGGAAGTTCTTGGTAAGACCACTTCGTGAACAGAAGCCATTGAAGGATTCTCCTATGCATCCTTGCTAACGGGATTGCCAAGATAGCTGCTGCCATCAATCCTAGTACTTTCAATACCTCTGCAGCTGGTGCTCTGTTCTTTGATATCAAGGATGTGATGTGTTGGCGAAGAATTCAAATCCTTTCTGGTGGAAGACGAAGAGTGGTGGTTGACGTGTCAAATTCTGTCCCTATAAAAACGATATGATGCAATGGCAACAAGGCAGACTTTTCGAAGTTGTCTGTAATGCCTAGCCGATCGCAGTGTGTCAGAGTAGCCTCTCTCGCTTGAAGAAGTTGATGCCTGGTGGTGGAGGTAAGGACCCAATCGTCCAAATACATTAACACCTGGAATCCTAGACGCCTCAGATGAGCCATGACTACTGCCATGAACTTGGTGAACACACTGGGGGCTGTAGTGACACCAAAGGGCAGAGCTCGGAATTGATAATGATTGGCTCCCAGCTGGAAACAGGTGATCCCTGGATGGTCTGGCCATCTTTGTGTGGTAGTACGCATCCTTGAGATCGATAGAGCACATCCAATTGTCCTTCCCTAAAAAGGGAAGTATGGACTGTAGTGTGACCATTCGGAACTTCTCTCTTCTTTTTTTAGTCTGCTGAGATCCAAAATGGGTCTCCAGTCCCCCGTTTTCTTTGGAACCAGTAAGAATCTTGACTAAGTTCCGAATCTTGTTTGGTCTGCCAGGACTGGTTAGATGACTTTTTCTACCAATCGGCGTACCCTCTATTGTTGCTTGTCCCCTGTAACTGGGTGGAACGTCCAGGATTTTTTTGACAGGAAGGGGCTGGGCGGAGAACGGTATGAAATATCCTCTGGAAATTATACTTTGTACCCAAATGTCGTTTGTTATATGTAGCCAGGCTTCTGGGTACAATGACAAGCGACCCTCAACTGCCTCCAGAGTAGGACAGCTGGGCCTCCCTTCAGGAGCACTGGTAGGACTGACCAGAGAAATGATTTGTCACCCTGCTGTTGCGGGCCCCCTCTGCCACGAGGGTGGTGCCTTCCATTGTAACCCCCTCCTGTGCCTCTGGAGGGGGGCTCTCCACGTGAGTCTTTAAAGGCTCCTTGGGCTTTCCGGAAACACATCTTTCCTCCCCTCTGACCTTTAGAAAAGGGTCGAGTGGGGGTGGAAAAACGAATTCCAACGGCAGACAGAGTCTTTCCCTCTTGTTCACACCTGGTCAAAGTCTCCTTCACCTTTGGCCCAAACAAGGATGAGCCATCAAACGGGGTATTTGTAAAGGAAGACTTGAAGGGTTCCGCGAAGGAACACAGTCGCATCCAGGCATGCCTACGAAGAGCAATTCCTGTACCTGCAGCTCTACTCGAATCATCAGCTGCGTAAGATACGAGACAGATGGATGAGTTGACTATCGAATTAAGGGTAGCGAGCTGGGTGGCAACTTTGTCAGATACGCTCGTAGCTACAGCACCCTGAAGAGCATCTCCCAACTCCTTAAGGAGATCTCTCTGCAGTCTGGTGAAATGGGTCAAGTAGTTCAGTGATCTGAGTGAGAAAGTTGAACTAAACATGCATTTCCCATATCTATCCATGATCCTAGATTCTCTGTTAGGAGGATGGATAGATGAGGAAGTCTCAGACATTACCTTTTTGGTGGCTGCCGCCACCACCATGGCATCAACAGGGACTCCCTTGGTCAAAAAGGACTTAATCTACGGGGGCAGAAATAAACTTATTAGGCCTCCTAGGAGCAGGTACAATAGATTCTGGTGACTCCCACGCCCTACGAGAGACCAGATCCATAAGATCATCGTAGGGCGGAGACACCCAAGAGGTGGAAGGTTGAGACCCGAATGCCTTCAGGAGAACTGACTCATCCTCAGTAGGGCTCTTGGACTGCCAATCTCTCCACAAAGGAGATGTCCTCAGAGGGGGGATCTAGGGGACCCTTCTGATTCATCCAAGTCAGTGTCTGATGTGAGAGACTCCGGTAGGGAGTCCAAATGCCTCCTCTTAAATGATCTCTTTCTGGGGACTTCTTCAGGGGGAACTTCTGGAGAGGTCTCAGAAGAGCAGAGAGTGCCCTGTGGGGCTACCTGAGGCTCTGGGTCTCTACGCTTGGGATGACCGGAGGAAACAAACTGACACAGGCACTTTAGGGGAGGAAGAGGCAAGACCTTGAGATGAGGAAGTCTTAGGAGACAACACTCGCCTCATGGCTTCGAATGCACTACGGCTCCGATGAGGAGTAGTAGACTGATCTGAAGGAGCAGCGATCCCCTCCTGCACTGAAGCCGTGGGCTCAGAGCCTAAGGTAGGAGCCGAGCTCACCAGAGCCGAAGCCCCGAGAGGAAGAGTTGGCACTGACAAGTCGGTGCAACTGTCCTCCCCGGACCCGACCGGAGAGTGTCGGCTCCTAGAGTCCCCGGTCGGCACTGAGAATGTCCAAGCAGATGTAACCGACACTGGAGCAGGTGTCGGCTCCAAGGGATCCACAATCATCAGGTCGGCCTCCTCCGGCTCCGAAGGTCCGGTATGGCTCGGAGGAGCAAGCAATTCACGAGTAATGGTCTTCGGCTCAGACGGCTGGGTCTGAGCCAACAGCAATTCAGCTAGGACTGGTGCCTTTAAGAGTTTCTGAACCAGCCGGTCCATATCCAGATCGGACAGGCTGACAGAACACCTGGAAGAGTTAACAGATGGAGCCAACTGGAGCAGTAGAGAGGGAGGTTTTTCGGCAAATGGTTCCAGAGCAGTGCCCCGGTTCCGAAAAGAACAGACTGTTGGCTTCGAAGTCAGTGGAGCCGAAGTCACAACACTTTCTGACTTTTTCCTATCTTTGTCCTGGATTCTGAGGAAGATTTGGACGATTTGCTGGCCCCATCCTGGTCAGACAATGCCTCTGAGAAAGGGTGTTTGATAATACCCCTATCAATTAACTTCCTCTTCCTTTCTGCAAGCACTCTAGTAGAAAAGGAATGGTAGATACTGCATGACTCCTGCAGGTGCACCTCACACCAACAGTAAACACTGCACATGGGCATCTGTAACAGACATCTTCTGTCCGCAGTCTGGGCATTTTTAAACCCAGACTTTGGATGTTTTTCCTTCTCTTCAGACATAGTACTAACTACTATTCACAAAATCCAAATAAACACACTATTTAACTATAAGATAGTTAAAGTTAGAGAGGAAAGCTAACTACACACAGTACACACAGCCCAAAAAGGCAACTAGTAACAACTAATTAGCTATATAATGTTAAATAGGACTAAAGCAATCCAATATAAAAAACCCCAAAAGGGTAACTAACAACTGTAAGAAAGGGCCCAAGGCCAAAAGGTCGAAGGCAATCAAAAGATTTTACTGGGAAAGGGGAGAAAAACAGAAAACAACTGCTAACTAGATAATATATAGTTTTAGTAGTAAAATATATAAAATTGAAATATAAAACTTGCTGAAAGTTGAAAACTCCCAATAATAGTCTCGAGCAACGCTGGAAACCAAGAGATCCGTGCAGCGGCAAACTAGATCTGAGGTAATTCCAGCAGTGCATTGTGGGATAAGGGGTTGGGTCTCGAGCTACTGGAGAACTTTCAGCTTGCTAGTCGGCTGTGTCGGAGCCGAGGATCGGCTCCGAACCCATCAGTGAAGAATGAATGGCGAGATTAAACAACTCCACATGTTTTTTTGCCAAGGACCATGGCAGCTCTTTGGTATGGGGCAGACCCAATGCAACTGAAAGCACAGTGGAAATGTCAGAAGCCAGAGATGACATCTCCTACCTTTTCATTTTCTCCTGAATGTTAAAGTATTCTGATGATAGGAGCTGATCCCAATCAAAAGAATCCAGGAAACAGCTTCTTAGATTACATTTTAGGTGCTATTCTTCTCTAATACCATCTGAAATTATCCTGGAACTGAATGAGACAGGACTTCAGCATACCTAGGGATAGTATGTTTTAAAAACAAACCTCTTTTGAAAATGTTAGTGAAGACTGGGATAGAGTTTTTGTGGCATCAAAGAGTGAAGCAGATGGAGCCTCTTTAGGGAGTACCTCTACCTCACTATAGCTGTCTGAGCACTGCAGGAGGGATTAAATAAAGAACTGATGTTAAAATCCAGATGGTCTTCATCACGTTACCCACTACTTGTACAGCAACGGGTGAAGTCACATATTTCTAGCTAGGAAGAGTAAGAGGTAACCTGAGGCTTAGGGCCTCAAGACTAAAATGAAAGCAATGAATATTTTGATGATCCTGCCAGAGCCTTGCAACACGACTAGGAAGAAGAATCCCTACAATTCAACAAACCTACTTGGAACTTTTGGAGGTTTTCTGCCTAGATCTTGAATGGAATGGCCACACTTCCTTGTCAAGAATGCCCTTGTTAATGCTACTTTTTAAAATTCTTTAACTTCAAAAGTTTTAAGCACCTTATAAGCTTCTTCCAATTAGTCAGAATTGTACGGTTGAATTCAAATGACTAGGTCATGACCAGCCCAGGTGGTACAGGCAACCACCCTGGGGACGATCTGTTTAGTGACATTTATGCCAAATAAACAGGATCTGGAAGGAAACTTTTGCATTTCCATTTCAATCATTTTTTTTTCTTCAACACTGAAAATGCTGAAATATATACATATTTGATAAGAAAAAACAAAGGCCAATCTCTGCTTGACTTCAATTATGAACAAAAGAAAACTGAAGGCTTTTATGGACAAGTACTTCACATAGCCCTCTTCAAATTATGTTACTGAGGACGCTTCCAGGGTTAAGTTAAGAGTGAGATGAATAGGACTTTGCATTAACAACTTTCCTACCAAAAAGAAATAAGGCATAAAGACTTGCTGGTTTTATACTGTTCCAACACGTTCTCGATATACTTTTCTGTTGAATTAAAACAAATTACAATCTTACATATAATTTTGCTGAATTTTTTTCTTTCTGTAGCTGTTCATCATGCTTCAGAAACTAAAGTGTTGTGTTTTTATATTACTTAATTGGCTGTAAGTAAACTTCTGTGGGTTATGCACTGCACTACAAGTTTTTTGTTTACAGAATGCTAGCATCAATGTACAATTCTCTTTCCAAAATGTACTTGCTCGTATGTTACTCACAAAGACAACAAACTCTCGTGGTGCAGTGTTGATTGATCCCATAGGAGATACAGCTTTAGAAATATGTTCCAGAGTGACTGCTGTTGGAATGACCTCTGCAGAAAGCTGAATCACGACAAAACCCTGAGTCCCACGAAATGCCCAACAGTTTCCTGGGTGAACATCTGGCTGGAAATATAAAATAAGTGACACGTAGTTAGAAATCAATATGAAGTATAATAACAAGTTATGTACCTACCATAACATTCCATGTTAGTTGTCTTCTTCTCGCCTTCTTTCTTGCTGGATGGGTTCGGAGCCGATCTTTAGCTCCGACTCGGCCAATACTAATGCTCGAGAGCTAATTCCACTGGCTCGAGGCTCCCCTATATCCCACAATGCTAGGCGGTAACTACTCAGATCTCGTTTGATAGCTAAACCAAGCAGTTCTGGTCTCCACAGTATGGAGAAAAAAGAACCCACTTCTATATAAACCTGAATGTAAGCTATCACAAACATAAAAGGGGGAATAGAGGTGGTAGAACATGTGGGAAGGAAACTCCAAAGGAAGATCCCAAAATTTCCTATCGGTCTGTCCAGGCTAGGGGGAAGGAGGGTGGGAGACAAGAAAGAAGGCAAGAAGACAACTAACATGGAACGTTATGGTAGGTACATAACTTCTTAATGTTAAGTTGTCAATCTCGCCTTCATTCTTGTTGGATGGGACTGCGTCCCTAGCACCTTATTCCGGGTGGCCTATCAAAACAGACTCTTGAGAACAGTGGAACCAAAGCTGGCACGGTTTTTGGAGGCCATATCCAATTTGTAATGTAAAATGAAGAAATGAGGAGAAGCCCAAGTGGCTGCTGCACAAATGGAATCTATTGGCAGCCTGTCCTGAAAAGCTACAGATGTAGCTAATGCCCTAGTTGAATGAGCTCTAGGTCTTTAAGACAGTTTTTGATATCTGATTTCATAGATGAAGGTAATTATAGAGGTAAGCCATCTTGAAAGGGACACCTTAGTAACTGGAAGGCCCAATTTCCCTTCCGCATAAGACAGGAAAAGTTGATCAGATTTCCTGAACTGTTTAGTCCTGTCTAAATAATATCTAAGTTGGCGGTGAACATCTAGAAAATGTAACTTTTGTTCCGACCTGTTGGAATAGTCAGGGAAGAAGATGGGGAGATCAATCGTTTGGTTCAGATTTGTCTCAGAGGAAACTTTAGGTAGGAAGGACGGATTAGTCCGGAGCGACACCCTATCTTTGTGGAAAACTAAGTAAGGAGGACGACTGCACAGAGCATGAAGTTCAGATACCCTTCTAGCTGAAGTTATGGCTACTAGAAAAAGTGTTTTCCATGAGAGCAGCTTAAGAGGGCATGAAGCCGCTGGTTCAAAAGGGGGGGGGGGATCAAGGACGCCAGAACCAAATTCAAGTCCCATTGAGTTGGGGGATCTTTGATTGGGGGCTTGAGCAGAAAAACACCTCTTAAAAAGGCTTTGCAGAGCTTATGGGACATGATACTGGAGTCTGAGACTCCTACATGAAAATTAGATATAGCAGCTAGTTGTACTCTAATGGTAGATGAAGAGGAGCCTAAATGGAAGAGCTCTGCCAGAAAGTCTAGGATAGACTGGATAGGTGCAGTGAAGGGGTCTATTTTTTGATGCTGCCCAGAAGGAAAAACGTTTCCACTTACTATTTTAAATCTTCCTGGTAGAAGATTTGTGAGAGGCTATCAGGATGTTACGGACCGAATGAGAGATTAAGGGAAGCCTGGCTAGGGTAGGAATTGGAGAAACCACGCTGTGAGGTTGAGAGAATGAAGGGAGTGGTGCAGCTGGCCCGACTGGTGGGTCAACAGATCTGGCACCGGGTCCAGATGCCAAGGCTGCTCCAACAGGTAATGATGGAGGAACGGAAACCATATCTGTCGAGGCCAGTAAGGGGCAATGAGGATCATTGCAACTCTCAAGGCGATAGCTTTCTGAATTAATTGAGATATCAGTGGAAAAGGGGGAAAAGCATACAGAAGTCCCCGGGGCCAATCGTGGACTAGAGCGTCTCTGGTGGGATGGCCTGGTAACGGGAAGAGAGTGAAGAAGTCGTGACACTTGCTGTTTTTGGGAGTAGCAAAAAGATTGCAGCAAGGCTGGCCCCATCTTTGGAAGACTTCTTCCAGCACCAATTTCTTCAGAGACCACTCGTGGGGCATGAGAATGGCCCTGCTCAACCTGTCCGCAATCACGTTGGACTCCCCGGGAATGTGCGTTGCTATCAGAAAACGCTGAGAAGAAATCGCCCACTGCCAAAGTCTGAGTGCCTCTCGACATAAGGGGTAGGATCTGGTTCCGCCCTGTTTGTTGATGTACCACACTACGGACATGTTGCCCGTCTGAATTGCAATAGTCCCTGTGGGAAGAGAGTCCTGAAGGGCTTGCAACGCTAAAAGCGCTGCTCTCATCTCTAAGACATTTATGTGCAAGTGGCACTCGAAAGGTTGCCACGTGCCCTGGACTGTCCTGCCCTGATAATGCCCCCCCACCTGATCAGGGAGGCGTCCATTGTCACTGTGGCGACTGGGGGGGGGGGAATGAAAGGTCTGCCTTGGAGAACTTGAGGTGATGTGATCCACCAAGACAGGTGATTCTTGCATGACTGAGTTATTAATATGATGTGAGACCTCGGGAGCTGTTGGAAGGACCATTGAGTAAACAGCATCCATTGGAGGATCCTCATGTGGAAACGAGCTAAGGGGAGAAGGGTGATAGTAGCTGCCATGAGTCCTAATACCTTCAAGACTACCCTGGCTTTGACCTTGTTGCATTGTAATAGAAGGTAAACTTGTTTGCGGATATCTAACACTTTTTGCTCTGTAAGTCTGGCGGAAAGATTGAGTGTGTCTAAGGTGGCGCCTATAAAGGTAATAGATTGACAAGGTGACAAGGCAGATTTTTCGAAATTTATTGAGATGCCTAGAGCTTGGCAAGTTTGGATGGTGAAGTCTCTGGCTAGAAGCAGTTGATGTCTGGTGGTGGCGGTAAGGAGCCAGTCGTCTAAATATGGAAACACCTGGAATCCTTGACGTCTCAAGTGAGCCGCGACCACTGCCATGCATTTGGTAAACACTCGGGGGGCTGTAGTGAGACCAAAGGGCAGGGCTCTGAACTGGTAGTGGCTGGCTCCCAGCCTGAAGCAGAGAAACCTTCTGGAGCGTCTGTGCATTTTGATATGGTAGTAAGCATCCTGAAGGTCTATCGAGCACATCCAATTGTCCTGACCCAAGAAGGGTAGAATGGACTGTAGCGTGACCATCCGGAATTTTGTTTTTTTGATATAATTGTTTAACTTGCTGAGATCCAGTATAGGTCTCCAGTCCCCTGTTTTTTTTGGTACCAAAAAGAATTTGGAGTAGATTCCGGATCCTTGCTGGTCTGCTGGATAGCTCTTTTTGATAGCAGCTTTGATATTTCTAGTGCTGCTTGCTGGGTGGAACGTCTGGAAGGGATCCTTTGGGTTGGGAAGGGATGTGAATAAAGGGAATTTTGTAACCCTCAGATATGATTGACTGTACCCATTTGTCTTGGGTGAGGGAAAGCCAGGCTTTTGGGTACAATGATAATCTTCCCCCGACTGCCTCCGAAAGTGGACAGCCGGGCAGCTCCTCAGGGATGCTGAAAGGGTTTATCAGAGAAAGCTTCTCTGCTACCCTGGTTTTGCGGACCTCCTCTGCCTCTAGGGCGGCGTCTATTATTATTCCCCCCTCTGCCTCTAGAGGGGAATCGACCTTGTGCGTCAGATGAGGCTCCCTGAGGCTTACAGAACCACATTTTTCCTCCCCTCTGACCCTTTGGATAAGGTCTAGAAGGGGTAGAAAAACAGACTCCCACGGCAGAGAGAGTCTTACCTTCCACCTCGCACCTAGTCAATGTATCCTTCACCTGAGGACCAAACAATGTTGAGCCATCAAAGGAGGGAAATGGTGAAGGACACCTTGAAAGGGTCCGCAAAATTGCAAAGCCGCATCCAGACGTGACGTCGTAAAGCTACACCTGTGCCTGCGGCCCTACTCGCCCCATCAGCAGCATATGAGATAAGCCGCATGGAGGAGTTAACAATCGAATTCAGGATTGCCAATTGGGAGTTCATCTGGTCTTGGAACCCCTCAGCTGTTGGATCCTGTATAGCCTCTCACCCATATCTTTGAGCAAATCTCTCTGGGGACGGGTGAAGTGACAAGTAGTTCAGCGACCGCATTGAAAAGGTCGCTGACTAAAACATCCACTTACCTTACCTGTCCCATGGTCCTAGACTCCTTATTAGGAGGATGGACAGGTACCGAAGGATCGGCTAACTCCTTTTTAGTGGCTGCGGCCACCACCATGGCATCAACAGAGACACCTTTTGACAGAAACTCTTTCTCCTTAGGGGCAGTAATAAATTTTGTCGGCCTCCTTGGGGTAGGTTCCACTGAATCAGGGGCCGTCCAAGCCTTCCTTGCCACCACTTCCATAAGGGGGTCAAAGGGAGGAGACACCCAGAAGGTGGAAGGGCGAGAGCCAAACGCCTCAAGGTAAACTGACTCGTCCTCTGAAGGGTTAAGGGCGGGCCAGTTCCCCCTCTGTTTCAGGATTTCAAGGATGTCAGCAAAGGAGACATCCTCAGAGGGGGACCGAGGGGAACCTTCAGATTCCTCCAAGTCAGTGTCAGAGGTGATAGACTCAGGGGAGTCAATGTGCTTCCTCTTGCACTGTCTCTTCCGAGGGGGTTCTCCTACCGGATCAGGAGAGGCCTCGGAAGAGGAGGAAATTCCCAATGGGGAAACCTGAGGAGCTGGCTCTCTGCGGTCTGATACAAGGGGATGGGTAGAAATCACTGCAGGCACTGAAGAGGGAGGAGCTGACGGAGCAGACTGTGGGGTAGACACTGGGTCTAGCACGCTCCGCATGACCTCGAAGGCGCCCTTATCAGGCAAGGCAGGAGGTCCCCGCTCCGAGGAGACAAGGACCCCCCCGGCACCAACAGAGACGGTGCTGAGGCCGATGTCGGAGCCGAACTCACCAGCGCCGACCCTCCGAGAGGGAGAACAGGGTCAGACAAGGGTCCGATGTCACTCGCCCCTCGGAGCCGACGAGGGAAGCCCGGCGCCGAGATCCCTCCAATGAGGAAATCAGAGCAGACAACGGAGCCGAAAGGGAAGGTATCGGCTCCGAAGCACCGACAGCCACGGCTCCGATGAGCCCCGGCTCCGAACTCAAAGGAGTCGGAGGAGGAATAAAATCAGGGATGGAAATAGCAGCTGACTGTTGAGTAAGGCTATGCAGCATTTGGGCCAGTGCCTCAGACTTGAGAAGTCTACTCACCACCCTTTGTAAATCATGGTCGGACAGCCTGGAGGACCGAGAGGAATGAGACCTATGGCTCCGTACTGATAGAAGAGGAGATCCCGGCGCCGAATGGATGGAGCCGATGGAAGGGGACCTAGACCTCTTCTTAGCAGGTGGCTCCGATAAGCCTATCGGAGCCGACTGAGTCTTGCCAACCTCGGCTCCAGCCGGAGCCGAGGTGATGGTATGAGATTTGGAAACATCGGCTCCAGCCGGAGCCGATGTCGAAGCCGATTTAATGCTTCCAGGGGACGGCTCTGAAACTGGAGCAGACGGTCTGGAAGTCTTAGAAGGCTTCCCCGACACAGACTGGGCCTTCAGGCTTTAACAAGCCACGTAATATCAATTTATTTTTGCGTTCCTGCAGGACTCTAGGGCTGAATGCATGGCACATGAGTCCTGCAGGTGCAAAGGTTCCAGGCAATATACACAAGAAGTGTGACCGTCTGACATTTTCTGACAGCACGAATCACACTTCTTGAAGCCTGAGACCTTGGAGTCCTTAGACATCCTAAACTCAGTGTAAAAACACAAGCACAACACACAAACACACTCTTAAACAAAATAAAAATCCAGTCACACTGAAGGACTAGGGGAAGGAGAGGGAGAGGGCCAAAGGCCTAAAAGTTAAGAGGGAATAAAAAGGGATTTCAGACGCTAGAGGGGGACCCGATTTAAACTAATGAAATACTATAAATAAAACTATGGTAAAAGGAAAAAAATAGGGGTTGAAATAGAAGTTTCTAAACAAGAAAACTTACTAACATGCCAGAGCTGGTAGAAGAAGCACCTCGTCAGCTAAGCGGCAAATGAGATCTGGGAAGTTACCGCCTAGCATTGTGGGATATAGGGGAGCCTCGAGCCGGTGGAATTAGCTCTCGAGCTTTAGAATTGGCTGAGTCGGAGCCGAGGATCGGCTCCGAACCCATCCAGCAAGAATGAAGGCGAGACTGACAACTTAACATCAGTTTCTTACCAGTCAGCTGATTATGAAAAGGACTTCCTTGACAGTTTCTTAATTTCCACCCATCAGCACTCTACAAATTTCTGGAAGACCCAATGTTTAGAGATGTTCATGTGCCCATTCAGATGCATGCTCTGATGTAATACAAAAAACACCTAATCTCACCCTTCCCCCAAGCCTACCAGTTTGCCTTTCAGCTAGCATCTTCCTGCAGCAAGAAACAAGGAAGATCTGGCATCAGCACTGCGTACAAACAACATACAGGTTATACTAGCATTATTTACTGGGAAAACATGAAATTCAACAGCTAAATTTGAATGAAAAAATGCCCCATACACAAGGATGGAGGCAGAGCATATATTTGTTTTAAGAATGGCCCTATTGTGGATTCCTGATAATGTAAGAACTTACCTGCTGATCAAGAGCCCTACCAGATGGTCTCTATTTGTGCTGAATCCCAAGCAATATCTAGCAGTGTGGAGGGAATCAGAGGACCAAACAAAAAAGTCAGCAAAGATTGGCAAAGGGCACCAGTGACTAAATGGCCTTTGCACAGAAGTGGCCACTATTCTTGTAGTGGTTCCCGAGTTCACAATTTGCCAGTAGATGGCACACCACCTGACTGAAAGTATAAAGCTCTTGGCAATCTATTTGGAAAAAGGCTACCTGGGAACTGCAAACCCGTGTACCCCACAGCAAATGAGATGAGCAAACAGCTTGTGAACTTGTGTGCTTATTTTATGTAACATCTAACATGTTGATGAAGACAGTGGGTATGAAGGTCTCCTTCCCTGCAAAGACCACAGGGAGCTGAAGCACTATCTCATGAGGAAACCCCTTGCAGGAGAAAATATGCACTAGTCCTTAAGGATGCCAGATGCTTATGAAACATCAGAGACCAGTCCCTACAAAAAGGGCAAGGTTCAACAAGCAGATGTGAAGGCCACAATAAACAGATTTCGACACTGCCAGACAAATGCAAACACAGTGGTATACCTATCAATCACAAAATTCAGGTCCTATAAAGGGAAGGAGTTCCTGAAAAAAAAGGATGGCAATGCAGATCAACTTTAAAGAACTGCTTGACTTGGTATTGGGACACACTCCTATCCTTCATGATGCGTATTAACAGCTGACACCTACACTTTAGTCATACAGAAACCATGATCCAATCACACAGGTGTCTCAGACGTGTCAAGATCACCTTCATGCTGTCTGACTGAAGTGGCACAGGGTACTTAGTATTTTGCTCAGAGAACCATTCTTACTTGGAAAAACAGACCAACCATGTGGAGGGGCTTTCTTGTAACCTCAGTGTCATCTGAATCCCTACTCAGTAATTATGCTGTGCTTAGGGATTCTACACCAAGATCCAGGCTCAGATGTGGCATCACCATCACCGCAGTTGTAGGGATCATATCTAGCATGGACTGGGAAAGTTTTCTGTGTTGCTGGAGCTCTAAGTTCTTAAAACAATGACATCACGGGGTTATGAGAATGTTTTGGTTTTGTCTGAAATTTGAAGAGATAAGAAATCATCAGGAAGAGTGGGAAACCATACAGGAATCTACTATGTTATGGGAAGGAGAAAGTATTCATCATTCTCTCCAATTCCCATGCCCTTTTGAACTCATAATTAGAAAGGAAGACTGCTCTCTCTCTCATGAGCAGCAAACTGGTCAATCAATGGAATGTCCTAATTCTCAGAGACTTAGCAGTAAGTCTACTACCTCATTTAACACCTAGGAACATGAGCCAAAGGAGCACAGCCTCATTGCACAGGGTTGTGATTTACTGCCCCACTGCTTATTTAAATTACCATATGATGGAACTGGCTACCTGAAAGTATGGAGAGAGACCTTAGAAGCAGCTTTGTCTCCAGGATTTTTACAACCATGAAGTCTGAGCCTGGATCCAACTTGTCAGAAGATATCTCATCTTTCTTATCATATACAAACCAAGGGGAGTCATCCACACCAGACGTGAAACTGATTCAGGATGTCTGCAGATCATATCAGTATTTGACCAGTGAGGGGGAACTAGCAACAGCAAACATAATACTGTCAGTGATGTAGACAACTATGGAAAGGCACTAGAAGCAAAAACATGATGCTTCCACTCTACTGGACCCTGATCAGGTCACACATTGAGCCCTGTGTACAATTTTGGAGACCATACAATAAAAGGGATATTAGGTTGCTGGAAGCAATCCAGAGGAAAGATACCAGAAAGGTGCACATGGTGAAAGAGAAAGGCTGTGAACAGGGAAATTACAGTTCTCATTAGAGACTAGAGAAAGAATGGGTTTAGGACACTGATCCATAAGATCACATTACGGAGATAAAAGTGGGGCCCATCCTGAAATGGCAAGAGCATTCAGATGAACTATTTCCTGGAACTCACAGTACTTCTTCATAGGCAAGGTTATGTATCCCTGGAATGGGCTACTGGAAGGGGTGGTAAACAAGAATCTAGAGAGGCATGCAGAACAAAAACAGGTTACAGCCATAACTACATCAACTGGCGCCCTGGGCAGTCACTACAATGGCAGCCCTCCTCAACTCAAATGGGAGGACCAATACTGTCCTCTGGACTGCATAACTGTAGCAACAAGCTTCTAATAGTTCATTGATGTATCTGTATCCAAAAACATTCAAGTAAGCAGCTGTGATATCAGCTGCTTCACTGAATGCCAGTATAGTACTTGCACCTGATCAGGAAATCTACAGCAGGTACAGAAAGAGAATGAGAAGGTAAGGATGCAAAGGAGGCAAATGTTGATGCACTTAAGGGGTAGACTAGAAGCCTCCTTCTGTTATTAAGCAAATATAATATACTGCTGCAGAAAGGAAAGAACACCAAGAGGTTAGTTGGGAAGGTCCACCAATACAATGGGCTTATAGCAAAGGCCCAACACCAGCAGAAGGTCCATGACCATATGGTGGCTCTACAGCCAATAAACTAAGAGTTTAATATAATATTCACATCCTAAGGAGGGGAAATGGCATTATGAAGACAGTGATGGTCATTAAGCTCAGAAATTGCATAACATACTAAGCCTGAGCCTTACAATCTGTCCTCACAGTCAGCAAAGGCCATGATTGCCTGGTAAATCTTCAAAGGACAGAACCTACAATGGAGTGGCCAGCTCTGTACCTATGAAGATTATTCCATTAGAGGTCATCAGATACCTTAATTCCACTTATTAGTGTCCCTCAGGGAGTGCAATGAAGACACCACACTCTGTAGGATTGTACTCAGAAATCCCAGTTTGCTGACAGCCATTCAGTTAAGGAAATATATGAAGAGCTTTCCTCTACAAGGTTTTCCTTATAGCTAACACACCCCCGTAAAGACTTCAGCTGTTGGGGAAAAAATAGCCAAAATATTTTACGTAGTGAAACTGATACCCACTATGTGCCACAAGAGCATCCATGCACCCTGTAGGAGCAAAGGATGAACCTACTGAGAATCATCTATAAAGACTGAAGCCTCTGAGGTCCAGAACAGGATGGAAACTGAATGTCCCCTCTGAGACCAGAAAGAGAGGACAATAAAATCTCGACCTTTCCATAAATGAGACGGCCTCTTTCAGCATAAAAAATGGGCCTGTACATTGCCATGACTTACCGAGTCGCCGTAAGAGTTCTTTCCAAGGGTATATCAATGAGCCAGAAGGCATGGTAGACAGTGACCACCTCCAGAACCCACTGGTCCTTTGAGATGGTTCTCCAATCTGGGGTAAAATCAGATAACTGCCCCTTGGACAGTTCTCCAATGGATTTAAGATTGTGCTGGCAAAGCAGCAAAGTCATTCTTTTAGGTATTTTAGCTCCACACTAGAGCTCAAGAGACAGGTCTGACTTTCCTCGCGTGGTAAGGAGGCATTGTTCTCTTTTAGTGGTAAAATGTTCACACCTTTTCTTTTTTTTTTATGCCACTGACATACTCTTGTAACCTAACCTTAAATTTTCTTTTACTATGTCTTATGTAACAATCCCCATACTCATTTAGCTATATTAACAGTTGCTTTTAATTTACATGTATAATGTCTCCTACATTTAAATTTCATCTTCGTAATACGCTGCATTTTCAGTTATGTACTTGAGAACATTGCATTAGCCCAACAGAAAAGCTCTCTGTGGTATTGCCGTTCATGATAACCACCTGCTTTAAGTGAGATTACCAGCAAGTACCGAATTTGATCCTCTAGAAGCAGTGAAAATAAAGGTGACATGACAGGCCATAGGGTTTTTGCACAGATATTTGAACTCTACGATTATAGCCGATATGCAATTGTATAATGTAGAGTTTACTTGGGTGTGTGGCAGGAGATGACTAACACACCTAAGGCAACAGTGTGCATTATGCATTTATCATACTATTAAGTCTTGCCATATGCAGTACCTGTTGACAGTGCTGTACACTTGAAGACTACACCACCCCATATTAAACAGTAGCTGTAGTCCAGTTTGTAACACTGTAGTCCATGACCAGTACATGCAAACTGGTGGCAGCAGGGGAGCATCTTCCTGCTCCCCTTCATCACACTATTCCCCCAAAAGCCTTCTGATTCTTGGCAACTAACTGTATTCGTGTCACTGGAATCACAGACTAAGCCCAACCTCTCTGAAAATGGACTAGCTCTAGAAAGCAAATTATTTCTTAAGACTCAGTAAGGCAAGAAAAAGCATAAAAACATGGTCATTACTCATCTGCCACCTAAAGTGATGGCAAAATGATGACATTAGCAAGTTCAAATAATTAAATCACATAGACAAAAGGAAGCAAAGTATATTTATCGAATCACTTGTTAAAAGGTTCAGCAGTCTTGTCCTAGAACTCTTTTCAGCAGTGATCTCAGTTGTGTGGCCAAAACAAAAACAAATTGAAGATTAGCAATCCATAATGTAATAATGCAGGAGTAAACAATTAATATAACTAACAATTTATTAATGCAGAAACAAACAAATGTAATATGCATTTACAAACAAAGCATATGCAGCATCTGCAACAGAATAAAAAGCAAAGACGATCACTGGGAGACATTCTGTCTTGAAAAGAAAAAGCTATTATACTGTCAGATGAAGACACAATTCAGTCTTCACTATAAGTCTTGGGGTTGTGGAGGGGTTAAAAGTGTATAACAAAGGCTTCTGATCTACTTCTCTCTGGGAACCTGTACAACTTTCAGCATTTCTTTGCTGACAGAGCTACACTTTTTCCCCAAGCGTGGTCAGTGAACATAGACAGCTTGAACCTTCAGTACATTTTGCTTGTCTGTCCCATGACAGGGGTACAGTGCCAAATTGGCCGAATTGCTGCAGAAAAAAAATGTGGGTTTGTGCTGGACACACCAAACCAAAATGTGCAAATACTGTGGTGGTCTCTGTGTTTATCTTCTGGGACAGTAACATATAATGAAAAGATATTCATATGAAAAACAGCGAGGAATAAAGTTACTTATTAGAAATCTAAGTGAATGTCTGGGGAGCTTCATGCACAGGGAGGAGATCCTGAATGTGACCCAAATGACCTGGGAACAACTAACAATCCAAGAGCTGGAAGAGCCAAAAAGGAAGGGTGGAAATGGAAAGCAGATGTCAATGCACCCACCCTCAGGGAGGGGTGTAGTTTGGCTTGCCACTGCATAGGCACTCAAATTTACACTGGATGCAATGTGAGTATGTCACAGCAACTGGCCTGTTAGAGAAGAAAGAATGTTGCTCAGTGCACACTGCAGCCACAGTCCGTCAGGTGCAACAGCATGCATGTACTTGGAAGGCCAGTAGTGCAGGATGAGGAAGACATGATGTGAGGGGCAGGGGATTTGTGCTTACTAGGAAACCTGGTGGCTGCCTAGTTGAGAGCCTTTTGCAACAAGTTCCTACCTGCAGAGGAACAAAAGGGCTGATTACTCTAGAAAAGACCGATGGCTGGCAGGTAGGAGAGAGAAAAATGTGAACGACACCCATGAATGTCAACAAGCAGAAGAAATCTTCATGTTTCTTTATTAATGGAAGGAGAGCTATTTGTAGCAGTGATCTTCAGAATAAAGATTACTTCAAAAACTGCATCAGCAAGTACCACCAGCTGTCATGTAAGAGTTCAGACAGTACGGTCACAGACTGACAATATTTCAAAGTGCAACATGCATTAGTCATCCATTCCAATAGAAAATCATCACAATACCTGTAAATCTGTCTGTAAATTTAAAATTACATGGGGGGCATACTATACTTCTCTTTCAGTAAGACTAAATGTAAAACAAATACTTAGGATAATACACAGTCTACTTCCTTTTTTCATTCCCCTAAAAACAACAATCATTTAACGATAGATTAAAAAAAATCAAGATAAAGATTCAAGTGAGAAGAGTTTATCCTTACCTGTATAATGACCCTTGATTGTGACTGATACCACAAAGGAATCCCAAACAAACTCATGAGAGCTGTAAGTTCAATGGTCCCTATTCTGAGCAGCCGAGTGTTACACACTTGCACCTTTTAAGGGAAAATATATTTTCTCAAAGTTTCTGTGAACATATTCACAATGTCTTAAAGTAATCAATACTTCAGAATTGTCATCTCCAATTAAAAACTATCAGATTTACTACTTCAAAAATATGCTGGACAAGAATGCTTGATCAATTTTGCCTTGACCAGACAATACCAATTAAGATCATCATCATGACTAATCACTAATAGACACACACACTAGATCACACAAACACTCACACAGACACACACAGACACACACACAGACACACACACACAGACACACACACACACACAGACACACACAGACAGACACACACAGACAGACACACACAGACAGACACACACAGACAGACACACACAGACAGATTGGTACACACACAGACAGACACACAGACAGACACACAGACAGACAGACACACAGACAGACAGACACACAGACAGACACACAGACACACAGACAGACACACAGACAGACACACAGACAGACACACAGACAGACACAGACAGACACACAGACAGACACACAGACAGACACACAGACAGACACACAGACAGACACACAGACAGACACACAGACAGACACAACCAGCACCAAGGTAATAAACAAGATCTACATGCTAAACAGAACAAAACATATTTTCTAACCACATCAGAAGAGAAATGAAGAGAACCCTCCCTATGTCTTATGGCTAAGATTTATCCCATTTAATAACCAACATTTATCCTATTTAATAACCAACATTTGGCATCTTTTTACCAGAATCCCTGTGCATGGGGAAGGACAAGGATGACAAAGTTGCATGCCGTAATGTGTATGTTGACCACATGTTCTCACTTCTTCAGCATCCATTTATAAAAAAAGGGGGTTCCCCCCCTAAAAACCCTGGGTTTTTTAAAAAAGTTTTTCAAAAAGGGGAAGGGGGGCCCCTTTTGGGGGGGCCTAAGGAAGGGGAAAAAAGGGTGGACCCAACCCATGCTGTTAAAAAGGTTAAAGAGGGAAGGGGATTAAAAACCGGGTGGAAAAAAAAAAAAAAAAAAAAAAAAAAGGGGGGGGGGGGGGGGGGTTTTTGGGAAACCCAAAAAATTGGTGAAAAATTCCCGGGGGGAAGGGAATCTGGCACTGGGTCCAGATGCCACGGCTGCACCAAAAGGTGATGATGGAGGAACGGAACCAAACTTGTCGAGGCCAGTAAGGGGCAATGAGAATCAATTTGGCTCTCAAAGCGGTAGCTTTCTGGATCACCTGAGGATCAGGAGGAAATGGAGGGAAGGCATAAAGAGGTCCCTGGGGCCAATCCTGGGTCAGAGCGTCTCTGGGGGATGGCCTGATAGAGGGAAGCGGCCGAAGAAGTCTGGACATTTGCTGTTTTGGGGAGTAGCACAAAGATCGCAACATGGACGACCCCATTCCAGAAAAATCTCTTCCGCTATAGATTGCTTGAGACACCACTCGTGAGGCATGAGGATAGCTCTGCTCAATCTGTCCGCCACAATGTTGGTTTTCCCAGGGATATGCGTTGCTACCAGAAACCGGTGAGAGGAGATCGCCCATTGCCATAGTCTGGCGCTTCTCGACACAAGGGTAGGACTTGGTTCCGCCCTGTTTGTTGATATACCAAACTCCGGACATGTTGCCTGTGTGGACTGCAATTGTCCCGACGGGAAGAAAGTCGTTGAGGGCTTGCAACGTTAAAAGCACTGCTCTCATCTCCAGGACATTTATGTGCAGATGGTACTCGAACGGCTGCCACGTCCCATGAACCATCCTGCCCTGATAATGACCCCCACCCGATCAGGGAGGCATCCGTGGTGACAGTGGCTATCGGGGATGGGGTACAAAGTACCTGCCTTGGTGAACCTGAGGCGATGTGATCCACCAAGCAAGATGCTCTTTGCATGTCTGTGTCACCAGAATCTGGTGACGATTGAAGCTGCTGGTATGACCATTGTGTGAACAGCATCCACTGAAGAAGGCGCATGTAGAATCGAGCCAGGGAAGAAGAGTAATGGCCGCAGCCATGAGACCTAATACCTTTAGAACCATTCTGGCCTGTACTTTCTTGCTGGCCAGAATGATCCTGACATGACTCTGAATGTCTGAAACTCTTTGTTCTGTAAGGGTAGCTGACATCCGAACAGTGTTTAAGTTTGCGCCTATGAAGGTAATAGACTGGCAGGGCGATAAGGATGACTTTTCGGGTTGATTGAGATGCCCAAATGAGAACAAAGGTCTATTGTGTAATCCCTGGCTTGTATAAGCTGATGCCTGGTGGTGGCTGACAGGAGCCAGTCGTCGAGATAAGGAAACACCTGGAATCCTTGACGTCTCAGGTGAGCCGTGACCACTGCCATGCATTTGGTGAAGACTCTGGGGCTGTAGTGAGACCAAAGGGCAGGGCTCTGAACTGGAAATGACTGGACCCCAGCCGAAGCGGAGAAATCTCCTGGGCGTCTGTGAATTTTGATGTGATAGTACGCATCCTGAAGATCTATTGAGCACATCCAGTTGTCCTTCTGTAAGAAGGGCAGAATTGACTGAAGAGTGACCATTCGAATCTTGTCTTCCTGACAGACTTGTTGAGTCTGCTGAGATCCAATATCGGTCTCCAGTCTCCGTCTTTTGGGGACCAAAAAGAACCTTGAGTAGATTCCGGCTCTGAATGGTCTATTGTAACTGGCTGAATGGCTCTTTGCAGTAGTTTTGAGATTTCTGACTCTGCAATCTCCCTTAGACCGGTGGTACATCTGGAAGGGAACTTGAGGGGATGGGACTTTCCTCGAAAGGAATTATGTAACCCTTGGATATGATCGACTGTACCCATCTGTCTTGAGTGAGGAATGCCAGGCTTCTGGGTACAGTGATAATCTTCCCGACTGCCTCCAAGGAGGGACAGCCGGGCAACACCTCAGGGATGCTGAAAGGGCTTATCAGAGAGAGGCTCCCTGTTTCCCTGGTTCTTGGACCCCTCTGCCTCTAGAGCGTCTGTTGTTGTTACCCCTCTGCCTCTAGGGGTAAACTGACCACGTGAATCCGGGCGTGACTCCTTGGGATTTGGAACCACATTTTCCCACCTTTCTGTCCTTTGGGATAAGGTCTAGAAGGGGTGGAAAACGGACTCAACAGCAGAAAGAGTGTTGCCGTCGTGCACGGACCTGGTCAAGGTTTCCTTCACGTGAGGGGCAAACAAAGCTGACCCATCAAATGGAGAATTTGTGAAGGACGCCTTAAAGGGATCCGAAAATCACATAGCCGCATCCAGGCTTGGCGCCTAAGAGCCACACCTGTGCCTGCCGCTCTACTCGCTCCCTCCGCAGCATAACATATTAGCCGCATGGAGGAGTTTGCAATCGAATTGAGGGTTCCTAGCTGAAGCAATTTTTCTTGAGCCCCTGCAGCTGTAGGATCCTGAACTACTTCACCCAGCTCCTTAAGGATATCCCTCTGGAGTCTGGTGAAGTGACATAGGTAATTCAGCGAACGCATACCAAAGGTCGCTGAGGAAAACATCCGCCACGTATCTATCCATGGTCCTAGAGTCCTTATTAGAGGATGGACGGGCACGGAAGGATCTGCAAGTTCCTTTTGGTGGCAGCCACCACCATGGCATCAGCGGGGACACCCTTAGTAAGGAATTGTTTGTCACACGGGGCAGTGATAAATTTTGAAGGCCTCCTAGGGACTAGCTCTACAGAGTCAGGAGCTGCCCATGCCTTTCGTGCAATAACCTGCATAAGGGGTCGAAGGCGGAGACACCCAGGAGGTGGAGGGCCGAGATCCAAACACCTCTAGGTATACTGACTCATCCTCAGAGGGATTGTTGGTGGGCCAGTTTCCCCTCTGTTTCAGAAGTTCTAGGATGTCTGAGAAGGAGACATCCTCAGAGGGATCTAGGGGATCCTCTGACTCATCAAAGTCAGTATCCAGTGACAGACTCGGGGAGTCTACATGCTTCCTCTTACAAGTCCTCTTCCTAGGAGGATCTCCCGAAACATCAGGAGAATCCTCGGAAGAGGGGAAATTCACAATGGGGAAACCTGAGGCGGAGGACCTCTGGGGCCTGTAGCAAGAGAAGTGGCAGAGATGTCAACAGGTACTATAGAGGGAGGAGCTACGGGATCAGACTGCTGACTGATACCAGTGGCCAGTACACTCTTCATCACCTCGAATGCTCCCTCCCAGGCAGGTCCGAGAGAACCCGCTCCAAGAGCTAGGAACTCCAGGAACCACCGAAGGGAAGTCTCCGAGGCAGATGTCGGAGCCGAGCTCACCAAGGCCGAGGCTCCAAGGGAAGAGTGGGCTCGGACAAGGGTCCGATGCCACTCACCTCGGAGGAGACCATGGAAGCCCGACCACCGAATCCCTCTAAGGAAGGTCTCAAGAGGAGATAAGAGTAGAGGCTGAAGGAACAGAAGGGGTATCCGTCCTCCAGCCGTAGCAGTAACCATTCCGAAGACTCAACTCCAAGCTCTGGGGTAGAGTTGAAGGAGGAACTGTAACGGGTGTGGACCAACAGTCGCCTGTTGAGACGGACTGTGTAACATTTGGGCCAGTACCTGTGACTTAAGTAATCTACTGACCACTCTCTAGGTCATGATCTGACAGTCTGGATGACCTTGAAGATCGGCTCCGATGGCTCCGTTCGATAGAAGAGGTGGAGCCGGAGCCGAAAGTATCGGCTCCAAGGAAGGAGACCTCGACCTCTTCCTGGAATGAGCCATCGGAGCCGATACTATAGATCCTGTCGGAGCAGACTCGGAGCCGACAGGAAGCCTCGATGTATCGGCTCCAGCCGGAGCCGATACAGCCACCAGTAACGGTGTCGGAGCCGATCGAGCCGACACCGATGCCTGTGCCACATGGGTGTCGGAACCGATCGGAGCCGACAACGGTGGTCGATACAGATTCGGCACCGATAGCCATCGGTGCCGAAGGCTGTTAAGCCAGAATCGGCTCCAGCCGGAGCGATCTCGACTCGAACGAAAGTCGGAGCCGAGGCCGCAGGCTTAGACACAGAAGCCTGGGCCTTGGAATATTTAACTGATTTAGATGGAGCCGACTTAGCCGGAGAGCCCTCCGGCTTAGAAGGCCCCTATGATCAGTTTATTATCTTTCCTGCAGGACTCTCTGGCTGAAGGAATGACAAATAGCACAGGAGTCCTGCAGGTGAAGAGGCCCCAGGCAATACAGGCAAGAAGTGTGACCGTCTGTCAGAGACATCTTCTGACAGCACGAGTCACACTTCTTAAAACCTGAGACCCTCTCCTTTGACATGGTGCTTACAGAAACACACACACACACCAGTCAAAAAATTAACTTAAATAAAATACCAAAAGGTATTTCTATAAACAAACACACACACACCTAACAGGGAGGGAATGGGATGGGTTGACTAAAATAAATTAGAAAAGACAGGGATTTTCTGTCACAAAAAGTAAATAATTAACTAATAACTAATAATTAAAGGTTTTTTTAGAAAAAGGGGCTTAAATATTCAAAAAGTGAATCACTTACCAGGAGCTGGTAAAAGGAGGACCTCATGTTTAAGCGGCAAACGAGATCTGGGTACTTACCGCCTTGCATCATGGGATATGGGGCTGCCTCGAGCTGGTAAAAGTGACTCTCGAGCTTAGCAAGTGCCGAGTCGGAGCCGAGGGATCGGCTCCGAACCCATCAAGCAAGAATGAAGGCGAGATTGACAACTTAACATTGAAAAGATATTCATATGAAAAACAGCGAGGAATAAAGTTACTTATTAGAAATCTAAGTGAATGTCTGGGGAGCTTCATGCACAGGGAGGAGATCCTGAATGTGACCCAAATGACCTGGGAACAACTAACAATCCAAGAGCTGGAAGAGCCAAAAAGGAAGGGTGGAAATGGAAAGCAGATGTCAATGCACCCACCCTCAGGGAGGGGTGTAGTTTGGCTTGCCACTGCATAGGCACTCAAATTTACACTGGATGCAATGTGAGTATGCCGGCAGCAACTGGCCTGTTAGAGAAGAAAGAATGTTGCTCAGTGTACACTGCAGCCACAGTCCGTCAGGTGCAACAGCATGCATGTACGAGGAAGGCCAGTAGTGCAGGATGAGGAAGACATGATGTGAGGGGCAGGGGATTTGTGCTTACTAGGAAACCTGGTGGCTGCCTAGTTGAGAGCCTTTTGCAACAAGTTCCTACCTGCAGAGGAACAAAAGGGCTGATTACTCTAGAAAAGACCGACGGCTGGCAGGTAGGAGAGAGAAAAATGTGAACGACACCCATGAATGTCAACAAGCAGAAGAAATCTTCATGTTTCTTTATTAATGGAAGGAGAGCTATTTGTAGCAGTGATCTTCAGAATAAAGATTACTTCAAAAACTGCATCAGCAAGTACCACCAGCTGTCATGTAAGAGTTCAGACAGTACTGTCACAGACTGACAATATTTCAAAGTGCAACATGCATTAGTCATCCATTCCAATAGAAAATCATCACAATACCTGTAAATCTGTCTGTAAATTTAAAATTACATGGGGGGCATACTATACTTCTCTTTCAGTAAGACTAAATGTAAAACAAATACTTAGGATAATACACAGTCTACTTCCTTTTTTCATTCCCCTAAAAACAACAATCATTTAAAGATAGATTAAAAAAAATCAAGATAAAGATTCAAGTGAGAAGAGTTTATCCTTACCTGTATAATGACCCTTGGCGATTGTGACTGATACCACAAAGGAATCCCAAACAAACTCATGAGAGCTGTACCAGTTTCGTAGGTCTCTGAGCAGCGAGTGTTAAGCACACTTGCACCTTTTTAAGGGAAAAAATATATTTTCTCAAAGTTTCTGTGAACATATTCACAATGTCTTAAAGTAATCAATACTTCAGAATTGTCATCTCCAATTAAAAACTATCAGATTTACTACTTCAAAAATATGCTGACAAGAATGCTTGATCAATTTTGCCTTGGACACACACAGACACACACAGACACACACAGACACACACAGACACACACAGACACACACAGACACACACAGACACACACAGACACACACAGACACACACAGACACACACAGACACACACAGACACACACAGACACACAGACACAACCAGCACCAAGGTAATAAACAAGATCTACATGCTAAACAGAACAAAACATATTTTCTAACCACATCAGAAGAGAAATGAAGAGAACCCCCCCTATGTCTTATGGCTAAGATTTATCCCATTTAATAACCAACATTTATCCTATTTAATAACCAACATTTGGCATCTTTTTACCAGAATCCCCTGTGCATGGGGAAGGACAAGTGATGACAAAGTTGCATGCTGCAATGTATGTTGACCACATGTTCTCATCTTCAGCATCCATTTGTTCACTCCCTTCCATTATTAAGCACCTATCTGCAAATCAAGAATACCAACGTTCCATGTGATAAACAGGTACATACCAGTCTTACAGAGAAATCAAACAGGCTTGGCTGGATGGAAATACCACCCATACTAAACGGGAGAGTGAGCTAATATTTCTGATCCATCAAGGATGCTCTCCTTCACAGCTCAACTGTAAAGTTAGAACGTATCTGCTACATCTTACACTGACAGCTCATTACGTGATGGGCACTACAGTTGGGCTTAATTCCAAACAGGAGTCAATGAAGCATTTCACCGCTAGATAAAAGACTTGCTACTTGGAACACCTAACCAGATGGTCTAAAAGTGTGGCAAAAGAAAGGAAGTTTGCCTAGGTAGACAGAAAGAGTCCCAAAAGGCCACAGAAACCAATATTACCATTAGTAGACCAAGAAAGCCCTGGAAGGAAGCCTGGCCTTCCCATCTCTTGTCCACTGCAAAGAATCAGGAGGCAGCAAACATCTGAGGGACAGACTTTTGCATTAACTGACATGGCTAACAGTGAAACACTATACAGTGACACAACTTTGGTTGGGAGGGAAAATATAGTTTAACTAAACTTACCACTGCAGTAGATGTTGGAATGATCACTGTTGCAGTAGACTAAGCTACATGAGTTATATCCTGTATAGGGTGTAACAGCTGGCCCGCTTGCAAAGCTTCAAGGCACCTTTTACTCGCTCAAACAGTAGACAGGTGTGGACACCAGGCCCTTAAGAGCTTTCAAGGCAACCGAAAGGAGGCTTAAGTCCTGAGAGGACATTGCTAGAAAAAAACAAAAAATAAATGTCCACACCTTGGCATAAAAATAAATAAAGGGCAAATGGAGGGAATGAGTGCCTACAGCAACAGTGATCATTTGTACATTTACTGTTACGGTAAATTTACTTACACAGCAGTACTATGTTCTTTATACTTCATACTGCTGCAGTAGGCTTACAATAACTTAACTGGAAGGAGAAGGGTCCAGTACCCCCTAGAGAATGGTCCTAGCAAAGCCTGACCTAGGGCTGGAGGACTGCAGCTTGGAGTGTTTTGCAGAAGTATATACAGAGGACCAACTTGCTGCTTTTAGAACACTTCTAGAGTTACCCCTTTCCAAAAAGCCATAGATAAAAACAAGGCCCTGGTAGAATGCGCTTTGACCCCACTTGGAATAGTTTTGTTATGGTGGCACTAACAAAAGGTAATAGCTTTGACACGTTGTCCCTTCTTACCTTCACAAGAACTAAACTGACTGGAAGTTCTGAAAGATTTTGATCGGTCAAAATAGTAACCGAGTTATCTGTGCACATCCAAAGTATGAAAGTTCATAGGTTCATAGGAGATTACTAGGCTATAGGCATAAGGGCCCTTACAAGCCTAGCCAAGATAAGCTGATTTTGCCCAATATATACCCCCTGGGGACAAGAGAATGGCATGGATTTGTGCTGCCCCATCCATAAGGGACATAGGCACTACCCCCCCCCCCAGGTGTGAATTTGCGATTTCCCATACATTGATCCAAACTGCATTTGAAGAGGGCCACAGAAGGGGTTTGCTAATGTGAATAGGAGGCCTCTTCCAAAGAAAGGGCAATCCCTGAGAAGCATTATCTGTCTGTCCAGCATGTTTTGTTTGAATCACTAAGTTTAGATACCTAGATCGGGTGACCTTCATGCTGTTTGACTTGTGGATTTGTAGCACCTCCATCAGAGCTGGATTTGTGAGTGCCTTGTAGGTCAGACACAGGTCACCCCTTACAAGTCGGTAAGAGACAGAGGGATAGGGCTTTCAGTCTGTCCGCATTGTTCATTTTGTTTACACCCTGTATTTTCTTTGTGAGGAATCTCTGAGGTCGCTCCAGCTGCTCAAAGTGCATAGTCAAATACATGCCAAATGGCACACTGTACTCTATTGGTCTAATGTGGGCAGAGTACAGCAGGACTATATGAGGGAGTATCCTTTCTCCCTCATTTTGGAATTCAGGAAGAACACAGGGAGATAGATAGTTTGGACAGTCAGATTGGGTTGGAGCCCATTTTCAGCAGAGGCCGGGAGAAAAAAGAGCTCCAAAGTAGTACAAAACAGTTTAGGAACAATAATTTTACAATCTTCAAAAAACAATACAAAAAATCTGTAATTTAAATAATTATACCAAATTAGACAACATGAAAAAAATAAGTTATGTACTCATCATAACGTTCCATCTGAGTAGTTAGACTTCATTTGTCATCAACCTGTGGGTTTCGGATCAGACATGGATCCAAGCCGGCAGCTTTCCAAGTGGAGATCCAAGCTCCTCCCCCTTACCCATACTACACTGCAACCTCCTTCCAACCCTCAGATCGAGTTTGCCACCCACAACATGACACACACCAACCCAAAAGACATAACCTGATCTGATCAGACAGAATAAGCTTACAATACCCAGTAAGTCTTAGCTCAAGGACTATCGCAAACCAGTAATGTCAGGGGGAAGGAGTGAGGGAAGGTTGAAGACAAATGAAGTCTAACTACTCAGATGGAATGTTATGGTGAGTACATAACTTCTTTATCTGAAGTAGTTAACTTCATTTGCTCATCAACCTGTGGGACAGAGTCCCCAGCTACCAAAAGACCTTGGGAGGCCCTTATGGAAGGATATTCCGGAGCACTGCAGAACCAAAAGAAGCCCTTCCTCTAGACACCATGTCCAGCTTATAACGAGTAATAAAAGTCTGAGAGGAAGCCCAGGTAGCCGCTGAACAAATGTTACCCAGAGAAACTCTGGACCAGAAAGCAGCAGAAGTAGCCATAGAACGAGTAGAATGAGCATGAACCCTGTCTGGTTCTGGCAGTCCATGATCCTTGTACACCTGCAGGATACAAAGTGAAATCCATCTAGCAAGAATCACCTTCGAAACTGGTTTCCCCAAAAAGGGCTTGGCAAAGGAAACAAATAACTGATCAGACTTACAAAAGGGTTTAGCCCTATGTAAATAGAAGTGTAACGTCTCTGGACATCCAGCAAATGAAGTTTGTATTCCCCTTCGTTTTGAAAATTAGGGAATAATACTGGGAGATTAATAGACTGATATTTGACTCTGTAGCAACTTTAGGGAGGAAAGAAGGATGTGTGCTTAGAGAAAGCCTATCCTTATGAAAAATTAAGCATGGGGGTTTTATACACAAGGCTTGAAATTCGGACGCTCTCCTACCCGAGGTGATAGCCACCAGGAAGGCTGTCTTCTACGACAAAAAATTTAAATCAACTGACGCTGCGGGTTCGAACGGAGGCACAACTAAGGCCTGAAGAACCAAGGTCAAATCCCATAGAGGGAAAGGATGCTTAATCGGAGGTCTCAGCAAAAAGGTGCCTTTGATGAAAGTCTTACAAATCCTAGAAGCAGCTAGTGAGCCTGAATTTTCTCCATGAAAATGGGATATAGCCGCCAGCTGGACCTTAACAGTGGAAGAGCTGACCCCTGCTGGAAAATCTGAGACAGAAATTCTAATACCGCTGGAAATGGGGCAGTAAACAGATCCAAATCTCTCGGAGAAGCCCAGATGGAAAAACACTTCCACCTGAAAGGTGTATCGTAGTAAATGGAAGACTTGTGCGCTTCCACCAGAATGGACTTAACAGGAGAAGAGAGTCCGGGAGTTCTGGCAATTAGTGGAACTGGAGCAACCAAGCAGTAAAGCTTGAAGCTGTCTAGAATCGGAGGAGGAATTCCGGATGGATGACAAATGAGATCCATAATGGGATCCAATATCCAGGGTGGAGCTACTAGATGAGACCGTAGACAAGGGAACCAAACCTGACGAGGCCAGAATGGGGCTATGAGGATAATCCTGCTCCCCAACCGACGAGCTTTCTGCAAGAATTTTATTATTAGAGGTAGCGGGGGATAAGCATAAAGAAGACCAGGTGGCCAAGCATGGACAAGAGAGTCTCAGGAGGGTCGGTCCCCCCCCCCCCCGAGGGGGAATCAAAGCGAAAAATTCACTGCACTTCGCGTTGAACGGCAATGCGAAGAGATCACAGCAAGGCTGACCTCACTTGAGGAAGATCTGTTCTGCTACACAAGGGTTCAGAGACCACTCTTAGGGTAAAAGGATAGTCCCGCTCAGTTTGTCCGCCAAAATGTTGGACTGACCCAGAATGTGCGTTGCTATCAGAAAAAGATTGGTCGAAATCGCCCATTCCCACACTCTCATGGCCTCTCGACAAAGCAGGTAGGACCTGGTTCCCCCATTTGTTGATATGCCAGACCACAGACATGTTGTCTGACTGAATTGCAATTGTTCCCAGAGGAAGAGAAACATGAAGGGCCTGCAACGCCAGAAGGAACACCCTCATCAATAGAACATGATATGCAGAATGGTCTCGTTCAGGGACCACACGCCTCGGACAGTCCTGCTTGAACAGTGCCCCCCCCACCCTAGACGGGAGGCATCTGTGGCTACCGTGGCTTGGGGCGCGGCCGCAATAAAAGGGCGTCCTTCCTGAAGATCCTGGGATTGAAGCAACCAGATGAGGGAAGTCTTGCACACCTTGCTTAGAGGAATCGGGTAACTTAAGGGCTGGTGTAACATAGACCACTGAACTTGTAACGCCCACTGTAACACTCGTGTGTAGACAAGCACAAGGAACCAGATTTACAGCTGCTGCCGTAAACCCTAAGGCCCTCAGAAAGTACAGTTTTGTACCTACCATAAATGTAGATGTTCGAAGATCCACATTGCCGCAGTCCTAACACTTGGGTAGTCCGCTGTCCCAGTCGGCCCGAATACCAAAGTATATGGCTGACGTCGGTCAAGGCGCATTAGTCTGACGTCAGGACGTCAGGGTACAAATGCGCATGACCGACGTCATATCCTCAGTCTTTTCTTGCCCCAGATGTCAGAAGACCCTAAAAAGATAAGGCCAAAACCAAAAAACACCAAACACTCCTGCACCAAATATATATACAATATATACAAATTTACAAAGTATAACCCCACCCACACAACCACCCCTAAACACAGAGGGGAAGGAGGAGGGTAAATTGGACTGCAGCAATGTGGATCTTGAACATCTACATTTATGGTAGGTACAAAACTGTACTATGTTCTTCATTCCACATTGCTGCAGTCCTAACACTTGGGTAGAATCCCAAAGCAGAGGTAAGGGAGGCTGGCAAATCATAAAGAAGCAGGAGCTGTCAACATGCCCTGCAAAATAGCCGTGGCAAAACCAGCCCTAGATTTAGAGTAAAGAGGAAGGTGGTAATGCTTAGAGAAAGTATGCACTGAACTCCAAGTAGCTGCCTCCAAAATATCCTTAGTTGCCACCCCTTAGAAATGCTGTTGAAGTGGCAGTAGCCCTAGTGGAATGAGGCCTAATCCCAGCTGGAATCTCCTTGCCATGATGGGAATAACAAAATGCAATGCAAAACCCAATCCACTTAGAAATAGTTTGTTTTGACACAGGCTTGCCCTGAGAACTCAAAGCAAAAGAAACAAACAACTGCTGAGACTGCCTAAAATCCTTAGTCCTGCTTAAATAATAACGCAACTGCCTGTGTACATCTAAAGTGTGCAAAATCTTTTCCCTTATTTTGGGGATCTGCATAAAAAGTAGGCAAATGAATAGTTTGGTTTAAAGCCACACTAGAAACCACCTTAGGCATAAAGGAAGGATTAGTACGTAATGATACCCTATCCTTATGGAAAATCATAAAAGGCTCAACCGCCATAAGGGCCTGCAATTCAGAAACCCTTCTTGCAGAAGTAATGGCCAGCAAAAAAGCAGTCTTCCATGACAAGTATTTCAATTCAGCAGTAGCCGCAGGCTCAAAAGGTTGTAGAGTAAGTTTCTCCAACACAAAATTGAGATCCCAAGCAGGAGTAGGAGCTCTACGTGGGGGTCTTATATTCTTTGCCCCTCTAAGAAATTGCTTGAACAAAGGATGAGAAAACAATGGTGGGTCACAATCATAGTGAGCTGAAATTGCTGCAGCATGAATCTTTATGGAAGAGAAAGACAAACCTTTGTCCAATAACTCAGTAAGATATTGAAGAGCCACACTCAAATTAGGCTCAGAAACCTCCAAATTCTTCGCTGCACTCCAAAATAAAAATCTCTTCCATTTTTCTGCGTACACTTTTCTTGTACTAGGTCTTCTGGCTTCCATAATCACATTCAAAACTTGTTGAGGAAGTTGAGACCTGCTATGTTTCAAAACAGAATATGCCAGGCCGTTAGATGAAGAGAGTGAAGCTTGACATTGAGTAGATGACCATCCCTCTGAGACAATAGGTGTGGAATCAAAGGTAAAGGCCATGGAGGCTTCCTTACCAGACTCCTTAGTAATGGGTACCAGTGTTGCCGAGGCCAATCTGGAGCTATTAAAATCATCCTTGGCTTGTCTTGTCTGACCTTTAGGAGTAACTTTGGAAGAAGAGGCAGAGGTGGAAAGGCATACACATGAAGATTTTTCCAACTGAAAGAAAGAGCATCCACCTTCCAAGCTGTGTGATGAAACCTTTTCGTGCAAAACTTTGGCAGCTGGTGGTTTAGTGGAGAAGCGAACAGATCTATGTCTGGAGTTCCCCATGACACTGTCAATTTCTGAAATACATGAAGATCCAGTTTCCACTCGTGGGGATCCATGATTTGCCTGCTTAACACATCTGCTAAGGAGTTCTGTGCTCCGGCAGAAACCTTGCCTGAAGAGTTAGTTGCAAGCTGAGCGCAGTCTCCCATAAAATCATTGCTTGCCTGCATAGAGGGTAAGAATGTGTTCCCCTTGTTTGTTGATGTACCACATGACAGTTGTGTTGTCTGTTAGAATCAACACCTGCCCTGGAAGAAGTAACTCCTTGAAAGCCATTAATGCAAACTGGACTGCTAACATCTCCTTCATGTTGATATGTAGATGCTGTAGTCTGGCAGGCCACTTGTCTTGTACCCACTTTCCATTCAGATGAGCTCCCCAAGCTATGTCTGAGGCATCTGTCGTAAGAATCTGACTCGCCTCTGGCCGGGTCACAGAGAGTCCCTTGTTTAGGTGACATTCCTGAGCCCACCACAAAATTCCTTTTGAATGCAAGGTATTATTTGAATGACAGTGTCCAAATCCTGGCAGTGCTGTGTCCATACATTTTTGAGATACCATTGCAGCTTCCTCATATGCAGTTTGGCATTGGGAAGCACGAGAATACAAGATGCCATGAACCCTAAGGCTTGAAGGACTGTCCTTGCAGTCAGCCCGGACTGAAGAGATAGATGATGGAAGTAAAGGGAAAGATTCTTTTGTTTGTCCGGGGTTAAAAAGGCCATCTGGGTTGCTGTATTCAGTCTCACACCCAGAAAGCACATGTCTTGAGAGGGTACTAGACTGGACTTTATTTCGTTCACAGAATACCCCAGGCATCTTAGCACTGCTATCACATATTCCAAATGCTGTAGAAGGTCTTCCTTTTCTTGAGCCAGAATCAGGCAGTCGTCCAAGTAAGGATAGATTTGTATTCCTTTTAGCCTGAAGTAAGCTATCACTGGAGCCAGAACCTTTGTGAATACTCTGGGCAGTAGATAAGCCAAAGGGCAATGCAGAGAACTGATAATGGGAATTCCCAGCTCGAAACGCAGATACTTCCTGCAACTTAGTCTGATAGGTACATGAAGGTAAGCCTCCTTGAGATCTAAAGTTACCATCCAGTGATCTTTGCCCAGCAGAGGTAAAAGCTGTTGTAACGTCAACATTTTGAACTTGGGAATGTCCAGATAAGTGTTGAGGATAGATAAATCCAAAATTGGTCTCCACGTGTTCCCCTTCTTTGGTACTAGGAACAGGCGAGAATAAAATCCTAGGCCTCTTTCTGGCACAGGAACCGGCTGAATGGCCCCTATTTGGAGTAACAGAGAAATTTGCTTGTGAGCCTCTTTTCTTTATAGCGGAGGAATGTCTGGCATGCCTTTGAAAGGAGGCAAGGTATGGAAATAAAACCTGTAACCGTGGCGAATGATATCCAATACCCATTTGTCTTGGGTAATTAAATTCCAATTTTCTTTGAAAAGTGCCAGCCTTCCTCCCAAAGGTGCTGCCAGACGAGAAAGCACTGGCAGCTGAAAAGGCAGGTCATTGGGTCTGCTTACGAAAGGACTGACCCCTGCCCTCACCAGAAGACTGAGCAGGTGAACTCCCTGTTCTAGGCCTAAAAGAACCTTGAGCTCTGCCCCTACCACGTCTAGACCTACCCCTAGACTGGGAATCATAAGCAGGATATGTCCACCCCTTAGTAGGCCAATTTCTACTAAACTTCGGAGGCTGAACCTGCAAAAAATCTTTAACAGTCTGCATAGACTTAGCCTTGTCCTCCATTTTCTTTAAAACTGCTTCCACAGGCGAACCAAACAACACGTCAGACTGTAATGGAGCATCCAAAATCCTTGTCTTAACATGCTCAGCTAACTTCTGATCCCTCAGTCAGGCGTGCCTACGAAGAACAGAACCAGTGGCAGCCACCCTCGAAGAGGCCTGCACAGCATCAAAACCGCATTGCAAGGAATGCTTACCCACCTGTTCAGACACATGAACTAAATCTTGCAACTCTTTACACTCAATACCTTCCGCCAGAGCATCTACCTTAGACTTCAATTGTGAAAGGAGATAATTTTGATATTTTAACATGTGGAACTGGCAATTCAAAGCCCTCATGGCTAAAGTGGAAGAAGTATACACCTTCTTTCCCCATCTATCCAAAGCCCTTGCCTCTTTATCAGGAGGAACAGGATTTTTAACAACAGAAGCCTTAACACCTTTAGGCCCCTGAGAAACAGTTTCTGGGTCTGCCCTAGGATTCTTAAAAAGATACTTATGAGCTTCAGGCACCCTATAATACCTGTCTGGTTTAACTGGGGCAGGAGGCAAAGAATCAGGGTTCAGGAAGCCTCTGCAAAACATCTTCCACCACATCCAGAACAGGAGGTATAGCTAAAGGCCTATGCTGGGGTAAAACAAAAATTCCCTAAGCCTCTTCCTGGAATCAGAGAAATCTTGACCTTCCCATTTAAAATGCTCCCTCATGGAATGAAGAGTCTCTGAAAAGAAAAATCCTCAGGAGGAGAAGCAAGGAGTAGAATCATCCACATCAGAATCAGAATAAGGAGGAAACTCCTGCAAGTCTTCAGCCGAAGACTCAGAAGCCTCCGAACACTGCTCAAAACTCTCAAGCTCAGGTTCCACCCTAGGCCTCATCAGGAGGGGGCATAGAACCTCTAATCATAGTAATCAAATCTTCTGCCATTTTAAGCATATGTTTCTTAGGCAAAGATCCTGAAGAACTAGGAGAGACCCCCACTGAAGCTAAACCTGGCCTGCCTCTCAAAGAAGCCTTGGAAACAGAAGGGGAGGGCCTAACCACCTTAGGAAGAGAGAGGATAACAGCCACCTGAGAAGCCCCTTCAGCCTGGCCTACCTCCTGAGAGGACACATCTTGTAACAGTAAAGTCTCTCCCTGAGACTCCAAAGAAACTTCAGGCAGAACCACCGGCTCCACTGAGCCTTCTAAAGAACCGACGTCCGGGACTGACGGTTCTTCCAACCTAGGCTTTGCTGCTTTGTCCTTGCGCTTTCTGGACGAAGCGGGCGTCGGAGTATCCGACTGCATTTTATAATTACAACGCTTCCCAAAAACTAACCTGGCACAGTCTAATCTTCTCTTTATAGTGCGTTTGTTAAATCTAGCACAAGAGCGACAGCCAACAACGTCGTGCTCAGGCCCTAAACAAGGAATACACAAAGTATGGTAATCCCTATGAGGTATCTGTTTCCCACAAGAAATACAGTTATTCACTTTTTCTGACATCCGGTTAAATACTGAGGCAAGAAAAAACCAAAATATTCCCCAACGGGGTACTTAGCCAACTTTGATTCGGTCTGAAACTCCGACTTCAGAAAATTTCAGAACGCCAACCTGCACTCGCAAAACTGCTTCTGCATCGGACCATGTGGCAAAAAAGACTGAGGATATGACGTCGGTCATGCGCATTTGTACCCTGACGCCCTGACGTCAGACTAATGCGCCTTGACCGACGTCAGCCATATACTTTGGTATTCGGGCCGACTGGGACAGCGGACTACCCAAGTGTTAGGACTGCAGCAATGTGGAATGAAGAACATCTAGTTCTGCTGGTGGTGAAGATGTCTGAAGAAGTGCCAATACATGAAGGGTCAGGTTCCGAAGTCTGTCTGGAGTCAAAAATACCTTGGCCTGGAGAGAATCTATTCTTGCCCCTATGAAGTCCAGAATCTGAACGGGTTGAAGAGAGGACTTTGCATTGTTTATCGTGACATGCAGTAAATTTGACAGCTGAAAGAAAATTTCTGGCTTGAACAATTAAATGCCCAGAGGGGGTGGTGAAAAGCCAATAGTCCAGGTACGGAAAGACCCGAATGCCCTGAAGTCTCAGGTGGGCCGCTACAACTGCCATGACCTTGGTAAACACCCTGGGGGCTGTGGTGAGACCGAAGGGTAGGACCCTGAACTGGTAGTGATTGGCTCCATGCCGAAAACAGAGAAACCTCCTGGATCGTCTGGCCATCATGATGTGGTAGTACGCATCCTTGAGGTCTCCACAGCACATCCAGTTTTCCTCCTGCAAGAACGGCAGGATGGATTGTAAGATGACCATCCAAAAAGTACAGTTGTGTACACTTACCATAAATGTAGATGTTAAGTGTCTTCACTGTTGCAGTCATCATTGTAGGGTTCTTCCTGCCGGCAGGCAGTCCTCGGTCGGCCAGAATCCCAAAGTCTGGGTACGGTGTCGGCTGTTCAGTCATGCTCCCTGACGGCAGAGCGCTAGGAGTACAAAGCTGCCAGCAGACGCCATGTTCTCCAGTTTTTCTTGCCCCAGATGTCAGGTGGCCAAAAAAAAAAAAAAGAAGGCCAATAGTAAAACAAAAAAGTAACATACAACAAACCCCATACCCTAAAGCAAATACAGCTCAGAAGAAGGGTGAAGTAGGAAACCACACAGTAATGAAAGTATGAGAGGGGACAGGAGGGAGGGTAACCCAGACTTCAACAGTGAAGACACTCGAACATCTACATTTATGGTAAGTGTACACAAATGTACTATGTTCATCGTGTTTCACTGTTGCAGTCATCACTGTAGGGTTGAATCCCAAAGCTGAGATAAAGGGTGGTGGTTACAGAGTAGAAGGGGCGGCTAGAAGGCCCTGCAAGACTGCAGAAGCAAAGCCTGCCCTAGACTTAGAGTAAAGAGGGAGATTATAGTGCTTAGAGAAAGTATGCACTGAACTCCAAGTTGCAGCTTTCAAAATATCTTTGGTAGGTACTCCCCTGAGAAAGGCAGCTGAAGTAGCAGCAGCTCTGGTAGAGTGAGTCCTAATCTTTCCTGGGATTTGCTTTCCATGATGAGAGTAACAAAATCTAATTCCATGAGCAATCCATTTAGAAATGGTCTGTTTTGAAATAGCTTTGCCTTGGGAATTTGTTGCATAAGAAACAAACAGTTGCTCTGTTTTCCTGATATCCTTGGTTCTGTCCAGGTAAAAACAAAGTTGTCTGTGTACATCCAAGGAATGCAAGATCCTTTCCCCCTTATTTTGTGGATTAGTGAAAAAAGTTGGCAGGTGAATAGTTTGATTTAAAGCCACTTTGGAAACCACTTTAAGCATGAAAGTAGGATTAGTCCTTAAAGACACCCTATCTTGGTGAAAAATAATATAAGGCTCCACAGCCATGAGTGCTTGTAACTCAGAGACTCTCCTGGCTGAAGTCAAAGCCAGCAGGATAGCGGTCTTCCATGATAAATACTTAATATCAGATGTGGCAGCAGGCTCAAAAGGAGGCAGAGTGAGTTTTTCCAGAACATAGCTGAGGTCCCAGGCAGGTAATGGGTGGTGTCCTAGGAGGCCTTAAATTATTTGCTCCTCTGAGATATTGTTTCAGAAGTGGATGTGAAAAGATTGGAGGATCTGTGTTGTAATGTGCAGAGATAGTGGAGGCATGTATTTTTATGGAGGAGAAGGATAAGCCCTTATATGAAGCATGTCTGTCAGGTAAAGTAAAATCAGTGGGATATTAGGAATGAGGGGATCCGAATCCCGAGAATGCATCCAGGTGCAAAATCTCTTCCATTTACCTGCATAAGATTTTCTAGTGCTAGGCAGTCTGGCTTCTAAGATGACATCCATGACCTGTTTGGGAAGGAAAGGATTAATCATAGACCCTGAATTTGCCAGGCTGCGAGTTTTGACATGAGTGCAGAACCTGGCCCTGGTGTTGGGACAAAAGATTTGGAATCTGAGGTAAAATCCAAGGTGGCTCCTGGGATAGATTCATCAGTGTTGAATACCAGAATTGACAAGGCCAATTTGGGGCCAGTAAAAACATCATCTTGGGCTTGTGCTGCTTGATCTTTAATAACACCCGTGGGAGAAGAGGTAGTGGCGGAAAGGCATACCCAGAGAGGTTTCTCCAACTGAATGATAGTGCATCCACTTTCCATGCTAGTTAGTGAAATGTCCTTGTGCAAAAAATCTGTAACTGGTGGTTGAGGGGTGATGCAAATAGATCTATGTCTGGGCAGCCACAGGCCTCTGTAATCATCTTGAATATTTGGGTGTCTAACATCCACTCGTGTGGGTCTGACAGGTTCCTGCTCAGGCTGTCTGCCAGAATATTTTGTTTCCCTGGCAGGAACTGAGCTTGTAGATTCACTTTGCAAGCTAGAGCTGTGTTCCATAGAGTCATGGCTAGTCTGCAAAGGGGGTAGGAGTGTGAACCCCCTTGCTTGTTTATGCACCACATAACTGTGGTGTTGTCTGTCCGTATCAGTAGTTGTCCTGGTTGTAGAAGATCCCTGAAAGCCAAGAGGGCATTTTGTACAGCTAACATCTCTTTTAAATTGATGTGTAGGAGCTTCTGATTCTCTGTCCAAAAATCTTGCAGACCTTTTCCCTGCAAGTGGGCTCCCCATGCGTAATCAGAGGCGTCCGTGGTTAACACTTGGCTGGCTGGAGGCAGACTGAAGGCTCTCCCTTTGTTGTGAAGACATGCCATGATCCACCAATGGAATTCCTTTTGTAGGCAAGGCAAGACCGCAATCTGTGTGTCTAGACTGTGGCAATGCTGGGACCATACACTTTAGGTACCATTGTATTTTTCTCATATGTAGTCTTGCATTTGGTACGAGAAGGATGCAGGAGGCCATGTAACCCAAAGCCTGCAGGAATTTCCTTGCAGTTAGCAGAGTTATTGACGCCAAGGTTTTGAAAGTTGAATCCAGCTGTAGTTGTTTTTCGGATGTCAGGAAAGCCATCTGGCTTGCTGTGTTTAGAAGAGCACCCAGAAAAGTTATCTGTTGTGTGGGTGTCAAATTTGACGTTTTTATGTTCACAGTGAATCCCAGGCACTTGAGAAGATTTTGAACAAATTCCAGATGCTGGAGTAAGACATCCTTGCTGTCTGCTTGAATAAGGCAGTCGTCCAGATAAGGGTAAATTTGAATTCCCTTGAGTCTGCAATAAGCTACTACTGGTTCCAGGCACTTGGTGAAGACCCTGGGCGCAGTAGACAAGCCAAAGGGCAGAGCAGAGAATTGGTAATGTTTCGAGCTGGCCTTGAACCCGAGGTATTTTTCTGCACTCCTGTCTGATAGGGATGTGTAGGTAAGCCTCCTTTAAATCCAATGTCACCATCCAGGCATTTTTGCTCAACATTGGCAGGAGCTGCTGCAGAGTAAGCATCTTGAACTTTGGTATCTCCAGGAAAGTGTTTAAGACTGACAGATACAGGATGGGTCTCCATGAATTTTGCTTTCTGGGAACTAGAAAGAGCTTTGAGTAAAAGCCTTGCCCAGTCTCTGATTGTGGAATCAGTTCTATGGCCCTCATAGCCATGAGGGATCCCACCTGGCTTAATGCCTCTGACCATTGATGTTTTGGTAGGTCTGGCCACCCGTTTGGTCTTGGCAAGGTACGAAAGTGGAATTTGTAACCCCTTGAAACTACATACATAACCTATGACAAGTGGGTTTTGGAAGTCCAATTTTGTTGAAAAAGAGAGTTTTCCTCCTAGAGGGGCTTCCAGGAGAGAAGTTCCTGGAGCCATGCAGGGGGAGTCATTGAGCCTGTTTTCTATAAGATTGAAATCTGTCCTCTCCACCTCTGGGGGTGGAAGCACTCCACTGTCTAGGTCTGTAAGAGGTCCATGCTTGGGCCCTCCCTCTGGAGCGCCTATATCTACCCCTCTGAGGCCTGTCCGAGCCTGGAAAGGACCAATTTTTAGTTGGCCAATTTCTGCTAAATCGTGGGGGCTGAACTTGTAAGAAATCCTTAACCTTTTGCATGGATTTTGCCTTATCCTCCATTTTCTTTATCACCTCTTCAGCCTTAGACCCAAACAAAACATTATGCTGAACAGGAGCATCCAGTAACTTTGCTTTCACTTGATCAGGTAAGTTTTGTTCCATTAACCAAGCATGTCTTCTAATGACTGTGCCAGAGGCAGCCGCCCTGCAAGAGGCCTCCAAGGCATGAAAACCACAGTGTAAACCATGCTTCCCCACTTGTTCAGTGGCATGCATCAAATCGTGTAATTCCTTATTATTTGCACATGCAGAAATGGTACCTAGCTTTTGTTTCATAACAGACAGTAGAAATTGCTGATATTTTAGCATATGAAATTGACAATTTAAAGCTCTAATAGATAAAGTAGCAGAAAGTGTACACTTTTTTGCCCCATCTCTCCAAAGCTCTAGAATCCTTATCTGTCGGAACAGGGTTTTTAGCAGAAGCGGCCTTAACCCCCTTAGGACCCTGAGAAATGGTTTCTGGATCAGCAGTAGGATTTTTGTAAAGGAACTGGTGGGAATTAGGGACCCTGTAATATCTATCGGGCTTAGCAGGGGCTGGAGGAAAGGAGTCAGGAGTTAAATTGGCCTCAGAAAAGGCATCATCCACAATATCCAAAATAGGAGGAATAGCCAGGGGTCTATGTTGGGGAAGAAGGAAATCCCTAAGCCTTCTCTTAGATTCCGAGTACTCCTGTCCTTCCCAGTGAAAATGTTCCCTCATGTCATGTAAAGTTTCCCCAAAAGAAAAATCCTCAGGGGGAGAAGCTGAAGGAATGGATTCCTCAGCATCAGAATCCTCATAAGGAGGGAAAGTATATTCCTGTTCAGAGGAAGACACTGAAGAAATAGATGCCTGACCAGAAGATTCATAATCCAATTCTTGCCTTGGCCTTTTGTCTGGAGGGGGATGTGAACCCCTAATCATGGTTAGTAAGTCCTCCGCCATTTTAAGCAGCTGTTTCTGAGATTTGGGTCCAGGATCAGAAGAGGCCTGGGCTGGTGTCTTAGATTTAGGAGGAGTCTTTGCTTTTGTCTTTGCCTTTATCAGAAGCTGTGTAGGCCTGAAAACCCCCTCAGAAGCCGGTACCTGCACAGCGGCTCCGGACCCATCCGAGGGAACATTGTCCGAAGGTCCTGCAGCTGGAGTGCTCAAAGGCCTAGCTGGCTCCTCGTGGAAGTCCGTTTCAGCAATCGGTTCTGTAATGGCCGACGACAGGGGCTGCAAAAGTGCCTCACGACAGCCGAACCTGTAGCTGGCTCTGCTAGTAAAACGTCGTCTGATTTGGACCTCGGAGGCCTGTCCTTATCCTTGTGTCGTTTGTGAACTCCAGTAGTCGGAAGCGTGTCAGACAACATTTTATAATTAAATCGCCTACCAAAGTAGTGAAAAGCAAAATCGTACCTTCGCTTAATCATACGTTGGTTAAATCTAGCACAAAAGCGACAACTAGCTACGTCGTGGTCAGGGCCTAAACAAGGAATTCAGTAAGAATGAAAATCCTTATGAGGTATTTGCTTCCCACAAGAAATGCAATTAACTTTTTCTGACATCAGACTGGAGCAAGAAAAAAGTTTCCCCAATGGTGTACTTAGCTTTGAGAAGAAGACGTAAGTCTTCGGACTGAAGCACAAAAAAGTATCAGGAGTCAGCCGACCGGCACTTGCGAACTGCTTTCACCGCACGGCAAGAAAGACTGGAGAACATGGCGTCGGCTGGCAGCTTTGTACTCCTAGTGCTCTGACATCAGGGAGCATGACTGAACAGCCGACGCCGGACCCAGACTTTGGGATTCTGGCCGACCGAGGACTGCCTGCCGGCAGGAAGAAACCTACAGTGATGACTGCAACAGTGAAACACGATGAACATCTTCTCCTTGGCAACAGACAGGTTCAACATGGATAGGTCGAGAATCGGCCTCAAGTCCCCAGTCTTTTTTGGCACCAAAAAGAACCTGGAATAGAGGCCTGATATGGACTGATCTGGGGGACCGGCTGGATTGCTCTTTTGTTTAGCAGCTTTTCTACTTCCAAAGCTGCCACCTCCCTTTGAGCAGGTGGAACGCATGGGAGGTGCTTTGGAGGTAAGGGACTGGTCAGAAAGGGAATGGAATAACCTCTGGATATTATCCAAAGCACCCAGCGGTCTGAAGTTATGGACTCTCATTGAGCTAGGTGCTTCGAAAAACACCCCCCGACTGCCTCCAGAGTGGAGCAGTCGGGCAACCCCTCAGGGCTGCTGCACAGGTCAATCCGAGAATGGTTCCCATGACCCAAAATTCTTCGGTCCTCCTCTGCCTCTGGGTCGGCGTCCACCTTGTCCCCCTCTGCCTCTAGGGGAAAAGGAGTCCGGAGTGTCCCGGGAATGCTGAGACTTCCGGAGCCACAACTTCTTTTGCCCTCGATGATTCCTGGAAAAGGATCTTTGAGGGTTAGAGAAGCAGATCCAGACGGCCGACTGCGTCTTCCCATCCTTCTCACTCTGGACTAGCGTATCTCGGAAGGTCTTCCTGAATAGGGTTGAACCGTCAAAAGGGGCATTCGCAAAGCATGCCTTGAAATGTTCCGCAAAATTGCAAAGCCAGAGCCAGGCGTGACGCCTCATGGCAATGCCAGACACGGCCGCCCTAGTGGCTCCCTCGGTGGCATGAGAGAGTAGGCGCATGGACGTGTTAGTCACCGACTTAACAGTGGCCATACGTGCCGAGAATGAACGTTTATCCACAGCTGAAATGGACTCCAGGGGAGACTCGAAGTATTCTTTCATGAGGTTGCGCTGAAGTCTGATTACAAGGGCCATGTAGTTCAGCGCCCTTATGGCAAAGGTAGCTGAAGCAAACATCCACTTTCCGAGTCTATCCATTGCCCTAGACTCCTTGTCTGGAGAATGGACTGAGGAACTCTCCTGAGCCAGTTCCTTTTTAGTGGCTGCCGCCACCACCATGGCATCAACTGGGGAACCCTTACTTCATGCAGGCTTATCCATAGGAGGGCTCAAAATCTTGCCCAGCCTTTTAGGTATAGGTTCCACAGTATCCAGCTCCTTCCAAACTTTGGTGGTAATGAGGTCCACCAGAGGATCAGCCAGACACCCAAGAGGTAAGATGGGCCTGCAAACGCCTCCAGGAATACAGATTCGTCCGAGGAAGGTTTTTGGGTGGACTAACCTCCCCTCTGATGGAGGATTTCCATTATGTCTCCAAATGAGGCATCCTCAGTAGGTGATCTGAGGGGAGCCTTCCCCTTCCTCCAAGTCAGTATCCTTTGTGAGGGACTCAGGGGAGTCCAGGTGCCTCTTCTTGCACTTGCGAGGAATCTCCTCTGGGGACTCTCCATGGAGGGCTCACAAACGGCTTCATATTCTTCAAGGGGAACTGTCTGCGGCATATCAGACAGGCTGTCCCTGAGAGGACGGCATGACAGAAGACACACTGAGTAGCGAGGGAGCAAGGGTGGACTCTGAGGAAAGAGTGAGGGGTCTCGATCCCCCTGAGAGAACCCTCCTCCACAATGTCGAAGGCAGAGGGGAAACCGGCTTCTCTAAAACTAGGATGAGTAACCGTGCCCCCTCAGATCTGATGAAGGGATCAGAGCTGAACCCGGAACAGATGGACCCAGAGGAAAGGTATGTCCCGACCATAACTGAGCCGATGACGCACTCATTCCCTCGGATCAGACGCCCAAATCACAGCTCCGAGAGCTTGGATCCGACATCTGCAAACTGAGAACCAGAACAAAACTAAATAAAATGAATGGAACCAACAAGAAACAGTCCATGCCACCTACAATTCAAAGGATTTATTAAGCGCTTTCGTCAGCTCAATCACCGGACTTCTTCAGAATTGCATGACAAAAACAAAACTATATTTATACAAAAATAAAATCACATGACATTATGCAAGCTTTTAGCTATTACATTAATAAAAATCAACGACCCATAAACATTTATAAACATATAAATAATAAACACCCTACTAAATAAAATTACTTATTGAAACTAACCAAAAAAAGACCGTAGCTTTAAATAACTACTGATACTAATGTTGTCATTGAGTCCTGGAGTGGAAGTGGCATTGAGTTTGATTTGCCACCGTAATTCTTTAAAATTATGAACTTCCTCCCAAGGACCTCCCCTTAGATCTGGTGTAACTTTGTCAATAACTAAAAATCTAAATGTGTGATTGGGGTATTCTACAATGTGCTTATTTAAGGCACTATTTGCATTACCAATTCTGATGCCCAAGATGTGCTCATAAATCCTATCTTTAAAACTTCTCTTAGTTTTCCCAATGTAAAACCCAGCACATTGACAGCAGAGTGCAGCGTAAACCACCCCTTTTTATAATGCAAGTGTAATTCCCTCTTGCCTTCACCTTAAAACCATTAATGACCACCTTGTCTACTGAGAAAATGTGAACACACTGTGCACAAAATCCACAAGCTTTAGTACCCTTACCATACTTTGTTCCTTCATTATTCATACTTTGTAACAAATCTTTGAAGGATTTTCCCCTCCTAAAAATAATATTAGGTGAGATCCCTAGTTTGTCCGTGACCCCTATTTGACTGCTTAAAAGTCAAATTTTTACTTAAAATGTTAAAGATGTCACTATGGTCTATAGAATACCTAGTAATGAGCGATATAACTGGAAATAAACCTTACTCAACTTCATTACAAGCAGCTGAAGTGCCTGAAACATACTCATGACAGTCAATAGCCCCCTTCAATAAAGGACTAAATAATCCTGAATTTCTTTTCCTGATAACTTCATCCATGGCTCTCTCTATAAGGTTAAGGGGGTAACCTCCTGATAAAAACATATTGTTCATCTTCCTACATTGCTCTTGGAAATCTACCTCCCTATTGACCATCTGAGAAATTCGGACAAATTGCCCTTTTACCAAGCCCCTTTAAGGGGGAGGATCTTGGAGCTCGGATCTTAGCTTGGAAAGCTGTCTGCTTGGATCCATGTCGGATCTGAAACCCACAGGTTAATGACAAATGAAGTTAACTATTTCAGATCATTGGTTAAGAATTAATACAATTTATAGGACAATGATTTATTATTTAGAGAAATTTTAGATTTCAAGGAAATCCTGTCTGTGGATAATGAGGCAAGATTAATACACCATAAGAGCTTATAACTCAGTATTCTTGCACAGGTCAGAGCAGCCAGTATCTCTTCCATGTTAAGAACTTCAAGTACGTTAGATGAGCTGGTTCAAAATAGAGCAAATGTTGGCTTCTCTTACACAAAATTAAGATCCCAAGGAGCCACAGGTTTTCTGAGAGAGGTCTCTTATGCAATACCCCTTTCAAAAATGTTTTGATATAGGATTGCCTCGAAAGAGTGGGATTCATGGGCAGACATGCTGAAAAGCAGACAAATTAACCTCTGTAAATGAATAAGGCAGACCACAGGAAATTAACTCATACAAATATTGTAAAACCAGAGAAACACTAGCCCTGAATGGGTGCTGGTTATGTTGTTGGCACCAACTAGAAAGCCTTTTTTCATTTGCTAATACTTGATTTTCTAGAAGCAGTCTTTCTTGCCTCCATTACTACCTGCTGCAAATCTTTAGTAAACAAACACCTAAAATGTATTAAAACTCCATCATTCAGGCAGTCATCTGAAGTTGTTTAGGGACAGAATGCATCAAACTCCCCTGTTCTTGAGACAGAAGATCCAATATGTGAGTAAGCTTGTGGTAACTTCTCCAGCCAATTTAAAAATAAGGGAGAACCACTGTTAACTGGGCAAGAATGAAGTCAGCACAATGATCTGGGGGAATTCCTTCTGAACCTTCATAAGTACAGTGGATATCAGTGGAAATGGTGGAAAAACATACAGGAGCATTCCTGTCCAAGAAAAAGAAAAGGCATTAGTCTTTCAGGACTTCTTGCATGGAGTTCTGAAGCCGATGTTTGCCAGTTGTTTGTTCATCGAGAAGGCAAGAAGGTCTAATGAGGAACTTTCCACAGATGGACCAATTCTTTGGAGGCCCACTGATCTAGTTTTCATTTGTGAGGGTCTGTCTTTGACTTGCTCAGCTTGTGTCACAAAATTGTGCAGAGATGGAATGTAAGAAGCCTGTTGAGTGAGGCTGTGCTGTAAAGCTACATGCTATGCTAACATAGCTAGTCTGTATAGAGGTAAGACAAGGTTTATCCTTAGTTTAAATTACACATTACTGTGGTATTGTCCATAACCTGAAGTGGTTCTGAGGATCAAAGGTCATTCAGAGAATTGACTGCCTTGATAAGGACAAACTTGTTTTTTATATTTATGTGCTTGTGTCCATCTTTGTTGTCCCAGATACTTTGCACTTGTACCCCACTGACACTGCTCCACACACAAACTCTAAGACATCTGCAGTGGCTGACTGCTTTGGAGCAGGAGGGGATAAGGACAGTCCTGGCTTCAGGGACATTTGATGTCTCCACAAAGTAATTTCTTTTACTCAACAAATCCTAGAACTGGAATCTGAAAAGATGAAGGGTGTTGGTGCTGGGACCAAGAGACTTATCTTTCTCATCTGGAGTCTTGCCAGAAGTATCATGAGAATTCCAGATGTCATGATACCCAGAATCCTGACGTATTCCCTGGCAGTGACAAGAGATATATTTTCTCTTGAGGAAGGAAAGTTCTTTGTACTGTTGTGTCTAGCAGACACCACAAGAACACAATCCTGTGTGATGGGGTCAAAAAAGACTTCTGAATGTTTTCTTGAAATCCCAGAGATTCATGTCACTTTGAAAAATACACTGCACAGATAAGCAAGTGGTTTAAATATGAAAAGTGTGAATATCCTGTAATCTGCAATGTGCTTTAAAAGGAGTTAGAGTCATTCAGTGTGAATAAACTATTTAATACAAGATTTGTGGCATCTTTTCCGCTGGTTTTGTAGTCTGGTGTGCTTTACCTAGCTGCTTGGTATTTTTTTTATATGTTATATGACCTCCTTGTCCCTGGATGAGATACCCTTACTAATGAAGTGGGCCATATAAAAAGCTTTCGGTACAACAGAGACAACGTGGTGGTCAAAAGTCAGGTTTCTATCAACCTGGGTGCCCAAGTACCTCACGACTGATTGCATGCTTACAACATTGTTATTAATGTGATAATTTGTGGGGACATCACTCTCCTCAAAGGGGATGATGATGCATTTTTTGGCATTCAGCTTGAAGCCATGTTTCCGGCACCAGTTATTTGTTTGGATGAGACCCTCTTGTAGATTATTCATAATTGTTTTATTAAGTCAGTAATGTGAATTCTTTACTTTATTGCAAATTTGTTGGCTTATTTTTGTGGATTATAGTATTGTAGGACTGCTAATATTGACATTTTACGTAGTTGGACTGCTGGAGTGGTTTTCCCAGTTAGAAATGCTAGTGCTGTAGTGAATATCTGCTTATTTATAAAAAAATATACATTAACTAAGATGTTAGAGTTAACTGTTAGATTAGACAATAAGAATGAGAATTAGAATTTTAAGGCAAATATTACACATTTATTCATTCATTGTTCAAATACACCTACAGTACAGCCAGGAGGTTGACTTTGGTCTCCTGCAGCAGCGAAAGAACTATATGATATATTTTATATGTGGCCCCAAGACCATTTCTGTTCACTCAATGCGGCCCCGGCAAGCCAAAAGGTTGGACACCTCTAAGCTAGACAATGTGAACACTCTTGTAGTGGATAGCCCAAAAGGTAAGACAGGAGAAAAAGAAGTTATGTACTCACCATAACGTTCCATCTGAGTAGGTACTTCATTTGTCTGCAACCTGTGGGTATCGGATCCGATCTTGGATCTGAGCCGGCAGCTTTCCAAGCTACAAGATCCGAGCTCCTAGCTCCTCCCCCCTACCCATAATCCCCTGCTATGTGCTACATTACCTCAGATCGAATTTTTTGCCTCTTACACAACTCCTACCTTCGATAGAGGAAGTAACACCAGATAACTGTCCTAAAGCAGAACAAAGATTTCTTTGGTGATCAGGAATAGGTTCATAGGTTCATAGGTTCATACTAGGCTATCTGCCCGAGGGCATTTACAAGCCTAGCCCATAGTTTTGTGGCTTACGCCACCCCTTTAGTATGGGGAACTATACCCATTATTTTGCTGTGCCTCTGTTGAGCAGTGACACTGAGGTAATCCCTGGGGTATATCTGCGATCTCCCATCCATTGGTCAAGATTTCTCTTGAACAAGGCCGATTTTATTCCACAGCATAGGAGTCTTTGGGTGATGAATCTATCCCTCCAGCGGCCTATTAATAGCCGTGTCGGGAGGTTTAAGTCTCGATCTAGATTTTTGAGGTGAAGCATATTCATCAAATCTGGGTTTGACATGGCCTTGTATGTTAGGCAAAGGTCACCTCTGAGCAAAGGTGGCGACTGAATAGAGCTGGAGTTCTTTCAGTCGGGCAGCATAGGACAGATGTTTGAGACCCTTTATCCTTTTGGTGAGGAACTTTGTGGCCTCTCCAGCTGCTGCAAGTGTCGGGTCAGATACATTCGAATGGGGCATTGTACTCAATCATTGGTCTGATGAGTGATGAGTATAGGGAGACTATGACCTCCTTGATCTAGATGAGAATCCCTTCATGATAAGGTGGGCAATGTAGAAGGTCTTCCTAACTACTTTAGCTACATGGGTGTCGAATGACAGACTACTATCAACCTGGGTCCCCAGGTCCCTGATAACGCTTCTATGCTCAGTGGATTGCCACCTATTTGGTAGCTAGGGGTAACCTTGTTTTTCCGAAGGGGTATGACTATGCATTTTGGCATTTAACTTTAGGCCATGGCTCTGGCACCAGTTATCCGTTTCTGTGAGACCCTTCTGAAGGATATCTGTGTCAGATGTGTTTTCCACTATGGCCCAGTTTGCAGTCATCTGCAAACTTTGTCCCTCCTGTGTTTGCTTGTACTTCGGAAAAGTAGATGCCAAACAAGAGTGGGCCCAGGACTGAGCCCTGTGGTACACCACTTGTGACAGGCTTTGAGTCTGACATGGCGCCAGCAACTCTGACCCTGTGGGTTCTGTCACTCAGCCAGTTTGCAACCCATCTTGTGATGTATGGGTTAACATTTAAGCTGATGAGTTTTTCAATGATAAGATCGAGGTAGGCTGTATGGACTGCCTTTCCTCATCAATGGCTTTGGTGACTGTTTCAAAAAGACAACCAAGTTTAGAAGGCATGATCTGCCTTTGACAAAGCCAAACTGGGATGGATCCAAAGTCTGCAAATTCCCTATGTCTTTATTTATGAGGTCCATTATGATCCTCTCCATGGCTTTGCAGATAAGGCGAGGCACCGCCTTTGTGAAGTGGGACCACAGTTGCAGTCAGAGGTAAGACTATGATTAAACAGCTGTCCTAGCTGTGGGTTTAATTCCTCGTTGAGTAGTGGAGCACACAGCCGGGGACACCATCAGATCCCAGGGAGGCTGTGTTTATTGCTTAGGAGAGAGCAGTTCTCACTTGGGCGTGGGAGATGTTTGGGGGCTGCAATCGCTGGGTATAGATATCTCTCCTTTGGGGGGGGGAGGAGGTTTGCACTGAACCTGTCAGCCAGTATGTTGGCAATGTCTGTAGGATCAGTAATCTTCACATCATTTTGAACTAGTTCTGAGCATATCTGGGAGGTTCCTCCCAGGTTTCTAACATAGCTAAAGAAGGCCTTATGATTGTCTTTTGAGTCTTTAGCTATTTTTCTCTCAAAATTTGCTTTGGATGATTTTATGAGAGCTCTTAGTTTTTACTTATAGTGATCAAGGGTGTCTTACCTTTTAAGGATTTTGCTCTATCTTGTAGTAGCTTCCTCCTTTTGTTGTAGAGTTTGTTTATGGCTGGGGTCCACCAGACTGGACGCTTGCCTTTGGTACAAAGAGTCTTTGTTTTGCTTGGGATTGCCTTATCCATGCAGTCCTGCAGGTGCTGGTAGAAGGCATTTGTAAGTGATTCAGCGGCTTGAGTACTGTTTTCCGCCGCTCTCGGGGCCTTAAAGGAGACCACACTAGTCTTTAGAAGTGTGAAGTCGGCTTCGAAAGTTCTTTACTGTGGTCTTTTTATTTCAGGTGGGTGGGATGAGGACCTCCAGCGAGATTAGTTTGTGATCTGATCTCACCAGTGAGGGGTATACTTCCGGTGTTGAACATTGTGCTCCCGAAAGGTTTGGGGGATGGCAGGGGGGGGGGGGTCGGTTGCAGACAAATGAAGTACCTACTCAGATGGAACGTTATGGTGAGTACATAACTTCTTTATCTGAAGTAGTTACTTCATTTTCTCTACAACCTGTGGGACAGAGTCCTCAGCTACCTAGGGAAAAACCCTGGGTGGCCTTATGGAAGGATATTCCGAAGCACCGCAGAGCCAAAGGAAGCCCTACCTCTCGATACCATATCCAACTTATAATGAGAAATAAACGTATGTGAAGAGGACCAGGTAGCTGCAGAGCATATGTCATCCAAGGGGATCCTAGACCAGAAGGCTGCAGAGGTGGCCACAGCCCTCGTAGAGTGAGTGCGAATTCCTGTAGGAACCGGTTTGCCTGCAGATAAGTACCCGTGGACTATGCATTGACAAATCCAATTTGCTACAGTCACTTTGGAAATGGCTTTACCCATGGCCGATTCAGCAAATGACACGAACTGGTCCGACTTGCGAAAATCCTTAGTCCTGTGCAGGTAGAAACGCAGTTGTCTGTACACATCCAATTTATGCAATTTGTATTCTCCTCTATTCTGAAAGTTTGGGAAGAACACGGGTAAGTTTATTGACTGATTGATATTTGACTCCAAAGCCACCTTCGGTAAGAACGACGGATTAGTCCTGAGGAACACTCTATCCTTGTGAAAAATGAGATAAGGATGCTTCATACATAAAGCTTGAAGTTCTGACACCCTTTTGGCTGAAGTAATGGCCACCAAAAAGGCTGTTTTCCAGGACAAGAATTTTAATGGAATCGAAGCCGCGGGTTCAAAGGGTGGGCCTGTCAAGGCTTGTAAGACTAAGGTCAAATCCCATGGAGGCACCACCACTTTCACCGGAGGCTTCAAGAGGAAAACGCCCCACAAGAAGGTTTTACATAATTTTGTAGAAGCCAAAGATCCTAGTCCGTCTCCCACATGGAAATGGGAGATGGCTGCCAATTGCACTTTAACTGTAGAAGCACTTGCTCCTTGTCTAAATATCAGCGACAGGAAGTCTAGAATAGTAGGAATAGGAACTGTAAATGGATCCAGGCCTCTATCTTTAGCCCAGACAGAGAAACGTTTCCATTTGCTGTAGTAAATCTTCCTAGTAGTCGGCTTATGTGCTGCGACTAGAATGGCCTTAACAGGAGATGAGATACCGGGAGTCCTAGCCATCAATGGAACTGGAGCAACCAAGCCGCAAGCTTGAGGTTCACCAGGTTTGGGGGTTGGTATCCCGCCGGATGCGAAATCAGGTCTGGAATGGGATCCAGTATCCATGGCAGAGATACACTACGAGACCGCAGGTAAGGGAACCAGATCTGGCGAGGCCAGAATGGGGCTATGAGGATAACTCTGCTCCCCAACCGACGGGCTTTCTGTATGAACTTGGTCATGAGCGGAAGGGGGGGATAAACATAGAGTAGACCGGGCAGCCAAGCATGGACTAGAGCGTCTCTGGGATTCTCCCCTTCGGGGGGGAAGTATTGCGAAGTACTCGCTGCATTTTGTGTTTAAGGGAGAAGCAAAAAGATCGCAGGAAGGCCAACCCCATTTGCGGAAGATCTGCTTCGCAACTGATGGAATGAGAGACCACTCGTACGGAGTGAGAATCACTCTGCTCAGTTTGTCCGCCAAAATGTTGGACCGACCCGGAATGTGCATTGCTACCAGAAAGCGGTTGGTGGATATCGCCCATTCCCACACTCTCATAGCCTCCCGGCAAAGTGGGTAGGACCTGGTTCCTCCTTGCTTGTTTATGTACCAGACAACTGACATGTTGTCTGTCTGGACTGCAATAGTCACCAGAGGTAGAAGGTTGTGGAGAGCTTGCAACGCTAGAAGCACCGCCCTCATCTCTAGGACATAGATATGCAAAGCGGTCTCCAGGGGAGTCCACGTGCCTTGGACGGTTCTGCCCGAACAATGCCCCCCCACCCGAGGTGAGAAGCGTCCGTGGTCAGTGTGGCTTGGGGGGGAGGGATAACAAAAGGCCTCCCTTCCCTCAGCTCTGGGGCGTGGAGCCACCAAAGAAGGGAGTGCCTGCAAACTCTGCTCAGAGGAATCGGAGTATTCAACGGATGGAGTAGCAGGGACCACTGAACTTGAAGGGTCCACTGCAGAATCCTCATTCGCAGACGCGCGTGAAGGGCAAGACTGATCGCTGCTGCCATAGATCCTAGTGCCCTCAGAACTAATTCCGCCTCCGGGGCCGGACTTTGAAGAAGAATTAGCACCTGACACGACAAGCTGTTTAGCCTGTCCGCAGTTAGCATAGCTCGAGAAATGTGGGTATCTAACTTGGCCCCTATGAACTCCAGGACCTGTATGGGGCAAAGAGAGGATTTCTGGAGGTTTACAGAGATGCCTAAGCTCTGGGCAAGGGTCAGAGCATAATCTCTTGCCACGCAGAGCTGATGCCTGTTGGTGGCGGTAAGGAGCCAGTCGTCTAGGTACGAGAAGACCTGAATGCCCTGAAGTCTCAGGTGGGCTGCAACCACTGCCATGACCTTGGTGAACACCCTGGGGGCTGAGGTGAGGCCGAACGGGAGAACCCTGAACTGGTAATGACTGGCTCCCAGCCGGAAGCAGAGAAACCTTCTGGATAGTCTGTCCATCAAGATGTGGTAGTACGCATCCTTGAGGTCTATCGAGCACATCCAGTCGTTCTGCTGCAGAAGGGGGAGAAATAGATTGGAGGGTGACCATCTGGAATTTTTCTTTGGGAATGAACAGGTTCAAAGCGGAGAGGTCTAGAATGGGTCTTAGGTCCCCCGTCTTTTTTGGCACTAAAAAGAATCTGGAGTAATAACCCAATCCGGACTGGTCTGGGTGGAAGGGCTGGATGGCTCTTTTTTCTAGCAACTTCAGAACTTCTGAAGCTGCTGCCTCCCTTCGATCGGGTGGAACATCGGGGAGGTGTCTGGTCGAGGGAGGGTGGTTTATGAAGGGGATGGTATAACCTCTGGATATGAAGCGGAGCACCCATCGATCTGTCGTAATGGACTCCCAGTTTGAATGGTGCTCTGACAATCGCCCCCCGACTGCCTCCAGAGAGGGACAGCCGGGTAAGCCCTCAGGGCTGCTGTGCGGTCTATCCGGGAAGGGTTCCCTGGACCCGAAGTTAAGCGGTCCCCCTCTGCCTCTGGGCCGGTGTCCTCCTTGTCCTCCTCTGCCTCTAGAGGACGACGGGTCCGAAGCTGGATGGGATTGCTGGGACTTACAGGACCACAGCTTCTTTTGTCCCCTCTGATTCCTAGAAAAGGATCGTTGGGGATTAGAGAAGCGGACCCCGATGGCAGACAGCGTCTTCACATCCTTCTCGCTTTGGACCAGCGTCTCGCGAACGGTCTTGCCGAAGAGCGAAGATCCGCCAAAGGGTGCATTTGCGAAGGATGCCTTGAAGGGATCCGCGAAATCGCAAAAACGGAGCCAGGAGTGACGTCGCAAGACGATCCAGGCTCCCTCCGTGGCATGGGAGAGTAGATGCATGGACGTGTTAGAGATGGATTTCAGAGTGGCCATACGAGTCGAGAACACTTTTTTGTCCTCGACAGACATGGACTCCGGGGGGGCTGCAGCGTATTCCTTAATTAAGTCTCGTTGCAGCCTAATGGTATGTGCCATATAGTTCAGCACCCTTACAGAAAAGGTCGCTGAACTAAACATCCGCTTCCCAATGCGGTCCAGTGCCCGAGATTCCTTATCTGGCGGGTGAACCAAAGAACTCTCCTGCGCGAGTTCTCTCTTGGTGGCAGCCGCCACTAACATGGCATCCACGGGGGTTCCCTTGGCCCAAGACAGTCTATCCACTGGGGGGCTAAGGATCTTGTCGGGTCGCTTCGGGATAGGCTCCACGGTGTCGGGCTCCTTCCACGCCCTGGTAGAAATGAGGTCTACCAGGGGGACACCCAGGAGGTAGAAGGGCCTGCCTCAAATGCATCCAGGAACACTGATTCATCCGCGGAAGGTTTTTGGGCAGACCACCCCTCTCTAATACGCAACATTTCCATGATGTCTCCTTGGGGGGTGACCTTGGGGAACCTTCCCCTTCATCTAAATCCGTGTCGGTTGTAATGGACTCGGGGGAGTCCAGGTGCCTCCTCTTGCACCGTTTACGAGGGACCTCCTCGGTGGGACTGTCCGAAGAGGGCTCGTCAACAGGGTCCTGTTCCTCCAAGGGAACCAACTGGAGGGCTTGAGCAGGCTGTCCCAATGGTCGGATGATGGAGAATAGACCCACATGCAGCGGGGGTACGGGAGGATCCGACACCCGAACCGGGGACCTGGAGGACAGTACCCTCTCCACAACCTCAAAAGCCGAAGGAGAGCTACTCTCGCCAGGCTCCGAGAGCAATCTCCTCGGCTCAGAGGTAGGGATCGGGGTCGGAGCCGGAGTCGAGAGAGAGGTGTGCTCCGAACCCAACGGAGCTGAAGACACACCAGCTCCCCCGGATCCGATGCTCAGCCCTCGGCCCCGAGAGCTCGGACCCAACAGACTCGAAGGCACAGTCGGCGTCGAAGCGACCGGAGCCATCGATGCCGACGAATCCCCGGTTCCAAAAGGGCCCGGATCCGATAACTCCAAGACCCGTAAACGGGTCAGAGAAGGAGTAATCGGAGCAAACATGGGGGCCGCGCTCCCCCCCCAGATGGGGGGGGGGGGGAGGCAAGAGCACCCCCATCTGCATTTGGGTCTGGATGAATTGGCGCATCATCCGATCCATATCTGCTTCAGTGAGGCTTCTGGTTGATCTTGAAGTCGTCGAGGCGGGCCGGGAGGGCCGCCTCGACGACCTCGAGGGAGACCGATCCTCCTCCTCCAGCTCCAGAGAAAAACGAGGTGAACGGAGCAGAGAGGGGGAGGATCCGGAGACCCTCGAGGGAGACCTAGCCAGTTTAGACGGCGGGGCTGAGGGTTGAGTCTCAGCCCGCCTTTTGTGGGACTTATGTCCCTTGTCCTTATGCCTTTTCTCCACCGTAGTGGAGGTACCTGAATCCCCCGAACTCACAACCAAAGAGGGAGGTTGAGTCCCAGGTTGAGTCGGGGACACAGAAGGCACGAGGGCTGCCGAGACAGCCTGTGCCTGAGAGGGGGAGGAAGAAGAAGCCGATTCCTGAGGCAACAAGCCCGCCAGGATCAGCTTGTTCTTCCTGTCCCTGATAGCTCGGGGATTAAAGGCCGCGCAGATTTTGCAGGCCGATGACAAGTGGGCCGCCCCCAAGCATAAAACGCACAGAGTGTGGCCATCCGCCGCGAAAGCTTATGGCCACACTCAGTACACCGAGAACACCGCCTTAGGCCCTTCAGCCATAACACCACTCACACCAAGAACACACCCAAACACTAAGAGGGGGGAGGGTGAAAGGCGGGAACTACCAGAAAACTAGTTAGAAACGGGGAACAAAGATATCTAACTAAACTACACTATAGATAACTAAACCCAGAAAACTACACACACTCACACTAGAAAAAAGATTTTTTTTTTTTTGACAGAAAAAGAAAAAGGTACAATCTCACCAAAAGCCAAGGAGCTCTTCAAAAGTAGCTGCTTCAGCCGCGGCAAAAAACGATCTGGGGTAATGTAGCACATAGCAAGGGATTATAGGTAGGGGGAGGAGCTAGGAGCTCGGATCTTGTAGCTTAGAAAGCTGCCGGCTTGGATCCGAGATCGGATCCGATACCCACAGGTTGCAGAGCAAATGAAGTAACTACTTCAGATCTAATAATGTTATCCAAACATATAAAACCTTAAGAAACATCCTATGCTTGGATGGACCTAAGATTGTGCTAGACAGTCAAGAGGAGACCGCACTACACCTAAAGCAACACATAGCCCTTCTAAACCCACACCATCAACACCCTCACATAGCAACACTAAACCCTCATATGTGGAGGCCCTTAATAGTAACCTGCCCAAGCAACAAGGACCTCTGAAGCTGAAACGCCAACAAACGCCAATCACAACCAAAGTGTCAAACAGCTCACAACAAGAGTGTGCCACCCAACAACAGCCCCTAAGGCAAGACAACGTATGCAACACTTTAGTCATAGGTGACTATAGTCAGGCACACTGATGTCCCACTCACCATGCTGAACAAGGAGAAAATTAGTCAGCTACCTGCCAGTTGCCAGGATCTGCCACAACGCATGCACTCAAGTCACTCCACAAAAAGTACAAATATGACTGTCATTGTCCATGTTGGAGTGAATGATTTGAGACGTACCTCCCTGGACTACATGGAGAGACATGGAAGAGCTCACGGATCATATGGCCCAGGCAGGTATGATCCTAGCCCTGAGTAGCATCCTGCCTTTGCCCAGAATGACACCACAGTAGGAGGACAAAATGACTAACTTCAACAATTGGCTAAGCTTCTGGTGTCATTCAAAGGGGATCCAGTATTGGCCTGCCTGGGATGACATGGCATGATCAACAGACCACGATGCTTTGCCAGAGATGGTCTTCACCTGTAGCCCCTGTGATTCAGGTTACTGGATAAGGATCTTCCCACCCCATAGTGGCTTTTTTAGGCAAAGTTCAAAGGACAAAACCACCACCATAACAGGTACAAGCATGCAAAATCTGAAGGTAATGCTACCCAATGCTAGAAGTCTAAACTTCAAAATGCACTTTCTCGAGGCACTCCTAAAAATGGAGAACATTGAGATCTGTGCAGTAACTGAGACCTGGTTCAAGGCTCCAGAGAGCACCCCTGAAATACCAGGCTACAACTCTTACCACACTTTTCGGCCACTAAACCAGGACCGAAACCCTAAAGGTGGAGGACTGTCCATATTCACCAAGGATATTCACACCACCAGGCTAGTTGCCCAACACTATGCATCTGAAATTCTCCAGGTGCAACTAACACTAGGGTAAGACTGCAATCCAAACTGTAGCTTGCTACAGATCCACCACCATGCCCCAAGATTCTCACTACACCTTTTTAAACATACTGGAAGATATTAAGATACAACCAAACACCCTAATACAGGGTGATTTCAACTACACTGCCATTAACTGGGAAAACTAACACCTTTGCCCAACAGTTCTTGGAATTCATAAATTCCAGTGCCATGGATCAACTAATCCATACCCCTACCAGAGGCTCCAATATCCTTGACCTGGTCATTACCAACATGAAAATCGATGCTCCACACCTATAGTCACCCCCTCGTTGGGTCAGGTCTGACCATAAGCTAATCACCTTTGGCATCCACATCCCTCCCCCACCCCCCAGTAAGGAAACCTCCGTAAAAAAACTTCTCCAAAGTTAATTTCATGCTACTCAAGTCAGAAGTGACAAACTTCATGACACCCATGCATACAGGAACTGAAAGTTCCACTGCTGAAGCTTACACTAAGGCACTGTATGAGCACATCCACTCATGCATGAATCGTACCATCCCAAATAGAACCAAGATGCTCTCCTCCAAAAAAAGGAAGCCAATCCGGTGGTCCCTTGCCATAAACAAACTTTACAACAAAAGGAAGAAACTGTTGCAGAAAAGAGGAAAATCCCAGAAAGCAAAAAACTCCCTTTCCAGCCTCAGAAAAAAGCTGAGAACCCTCATAAAATCCTCCAAAGCTAGTTATGAAAATAAAACTGCCAAAGATTCCAAAGACAACCACAAGGCATTCTATAGCTATGTCAAGAATCTAAATGGCAATGCTCAAATCTGCTCTGAGCTACAACAGAATGGCATTAAATAAACTGATCCCAAGGATATTGCCAATATCCTGGCAGATCGATTCAGTGCCAACTTCACCCCTCCCCTCACCCACTAAAGGGCCCATCTCAATACTGAAAGATTGCCAAATTCTGGTAATAATGGCCACACAGGTAAAAACCGCACTCTTTCCATGGGACCAGATGATATCCCGGGCGGTGTACTACGCTGTGTCTTTCGGCTTATCCCGGTTAGGGGTCGCCACAGTGGAACTCCCATCCGCTAATGTTTGGTAGTGGATTTTTACGTGTCGAGTTACCAGCCCTGATGCACAACCTTCAACGAAGGGACGCCCATTCACGCATGCCTCCACACAGATGATGTTATAGCTCAGAATCGAACGTGACGTCTTGCTGTCAGGCGACAATGCTACCGCAGCACCACTACCGCGGGTCCGGGCTGTGTACTACATGAACTACAAAATGAACTAGCATCTAACCTAAGTGTCATGCTTAATCATAGCCTCACCTTAGGCTTCATTCCCACTGAGTGGTGCACAGCTACAGTTATCCCACTCCACAAGGGGGGATCCACCTTGGATCCTGGGAACTATCGCCCCATCAGTCTGACAAGCCTGATATGCAAGGCCATGGAACGTATCATCATAGAACTTAGAAACAAAGACATTGGCAACTTTCAAACACTGGACCCCACCCATTTTGGGTTCGTGAAGGGTCGATCTTGTCTCCTGAACCTGACTGACTTCTTCGAATCAGTCTCCAGAGCTGTGGATGAGGGTAAGGCAGTCCACACAGCCTATATGGACCTCGCCAAGGCCTTTGACACCATCCTCCACTCTGGAATCTTAGATAAACTTACTAAGCTGGGCATTAATCCCTGCATCACTTGGGTTGCCAACTGGCTTACTGACAGAACCCCCACTGTAAAATTAGCAGACTCCAAATCCAGCTTCAGACAAGTGGAATACCTCAGGGTTCAGTCCTGGGACCGCTCTTGTTTGGCATCTACTTCCCTGAAGTACAGGCCAACACAACGGGACTCTGGCTAAGAAAGTTCGCAAATGACTGCAAACTGGGAGCCATTACTGAATCCCCAAATGATGTGGATACTCTTCAAAATGGCCTTACAGAAACAGATGCTTGGTGCCAGAGCCATGGGTTCAAGTTCAATGCCAAGAAATGTACAGTTATCCCCTTTGGGAAAAAACATGTACCCGTGAATTACCACATAGGTGGCAGTACACTAAACACCAAAAGTGTGATAAGAGACTTAGGGACACAGGTGGACAGTGGTCTCACCTTTGATGATCACATCGCCACAACAGTCAGGAAATCCTGTGTGGCACATCACATCACTAAGGGCTTTTCATCCAGAAACAAGGTCACCTGTCCCACTGTACTCATCCCTCATTCGACCCATTATAGAATACAGTGTTCCATTTGGTATGCACCTCTCAAGACATCTGCAACTGGAAAGGCCGCAGAAATACCTCACTAAAAGAATCACAGGCTTAAAGCAGATGCCCTATGCTGACTGTTTAAAAAAACTCCAGCTATACTCTGTCGCATATCGTCTACTCAGAGGCAATCTCTGCTTAACATACAAGGCCATGTCAAACCCAGAGCTGTTGGACATGCTACACTTAAAGAAATCCCAATCCCTCAGAGCCACATGCTTTAGGGATCTAAACCTTGTCATCACAATGAACAAAACATGCTGGAGGGATAGGTTCCTGACGCAAAGACTCCCCAGACTCTGGAATCAACTGCCCATATATGTCAAGCAGAGCGCCTCTTTGGCCCTCTTCAATAGGAACCTTGACGACTGGATGGGAGATAGGAAATTCACCCCGGGGATCACGTCAGTTGCACTGCTAGACAGGGGTAGAGGGAAGTAAATATTGTGGGAAGAAATGGCCAAGGAATTATGGCTAGGCTTGTATAGGCCCTAGGGCCAACAGCCTAGTACCAGCTTATGAACCTATGGATAGGAGGAATGTGATAAGCATCTTTTAAACTGAAGGATACCAAAAAAACGAGGAAGAAGGTGTAGGAGGTTGTGAGGTGAAAGTATTTTGAACTAGGGCACTAACACAAACTGGCACAGGAAAGAAAGGTCCAGAAGTGGTCTTCAGGCATTTTCTTTGTTTGCCACCAGAAACATTCTTGAATAAAACCTCTTCCCAAATGGGAAACAGGAACTGTTTCTATTACCCCCTACAAAAGCATGTGCTGTAAAACAGTATGGCTTGGTCTGATGGATGTGAAATAATTCCCTGGAAAATAGGGATTCTTCTCCACTGTCATCTGTAACTACTGCTGAAATCAGTCTCAGAACCCATCTGTCTGACACAATCTTTTGCCAAAGAGAGATTGTGATGGAAACTTTCAGGAAATAAGGGAGTGCCAGAGTGTTTGTGGGGGGACAAAGTCCCTTACTATGTCATTCTGACTTATTTGACTGTCCCTTTGTGTTTCTTGCCCAAATTCTACAAGGGAGCAAAAATGCCACTGGAAAATTGAAAGAAGGGCTGGAAATCTGAGAGAATCCCTGGCCTGGTACTGCTTATCCCTTTCATCACATTTTTGATAACCTTTGCAGCAGAGGGTCCAAATAAAAATCTCTACCTAAAGGTGAATTTAAAATCTCATTTTTTATATCCTTTGGGAGATTTCTGAGAATGCAGCCAGGCAAACCCCTACAGTACCAATGACAGCAGACCTGCAATCTCTACCTAGAGAGTCAAACTTGCTTTAAACAACAAGCGATCAAGTGAGAAATAGAAGAAACTTAAGCACACAATGCTGACTTTCCCTCACAGGAAGCAACTGCAGATAAAACATTCCTTACACTTTCACAATTAGTCAGAATACACTAACATATGAACCTGAAAATTCAAAATTCTAAACATCCAAGTTGCAGAAGAATACATTTCCTACAAACTTAACTGTTTTACCATCCATGTTAGAAGGGAAAGGATTAGAATTAAAATGCTTTGCAACTGCTGGATTCATTAAAGTTATAGCTGCTGGGTCAGGTCTGGCATGAGTATATAGAAATCTGAAAGACTGAGGAACTTTATGCATTCCATCTTCTTTCTTTAGTGCAGCAAGCTGGCTTTCAGGGAAACCACAGGAAATGACAAGCACATTTGCCAGTGATGTCAACACTACAGGAAGGGAGGAGGTTCTGGGAATTCCAATTATAGAATGTCATTTTCTGAGGGCCTGTGAAACCTCAGTGTTTTCCCACTGAAAACACTGGCATATCCTAGAAATAGTCTCAGAGAAACAGAATCATTGACAAGGAGACTCTGACAGTATGCTCTACCACAGTCTCAATAAAAAATCTGAGGTTAAAAACATGCATCCCGTCACATTCTTCTCCAGATTCAATTTCTTGAATCTCTTTAGGAAAATAATCCCTTTTTATCTTACCTGAAAAAAAGGGTCAATAGCCCCTATAACACCCAGAGCCAGACTTAATAAACTACTCCTGTCCAGTGAAACTTGAGCAGAAGCTATATGCTTATGTTTGACAGGAAAGAGAGGGCAAACAAAATTTTTAATGGCAGCAACAGTTTCCACAGGGATGGGCACAACATTCTGGTTAAGCAGGGGCATCATCCCTGCTCCTTCTACCAACACTGACAAAAGAGTCTGCCCCTCCCTGTCCACTGAGGGGGACCTCAGCAGTTGCAGAGAATGTAGCAAACCTCTTGTCTATAGTGGCTGTATGGGCATCACCAGAGGGATTCTGGGAAAAACATGAGTGGTCTGAGGAATAAGCTTTCCCCACAGCAGTCTCACCCACCTGTGGCTGAGATTAACTGCTAGTCTGCTGTGATGGCAAAGACCATTTAGTTACCTTTTTCTTTTTGTGACTGGAAGGACTGACCATGGGACCGGTAGTCTGTAATATGGTCAAGTCGAAAATGGTGCTTCTTTCCCAGGGAAACTAAGCAGCACACAAAAATATAGCAAAAACCCTCTAGTACACTTTACCACCACCCAAAAGTAATATAAACACAGTTTCTCCACAGAAAAATGTTTTAGAATATTTAAATCAACGTTTATACTATCAAACACAAAAGTACTCTGTTTAAAAGTACAGCAAAGTCGAGTGACAGTCAATAAAAACACAATCCTACCTTAAAACATACTTTCCCCAACAAGAAATTAAATTTAAACATTAAAAATAATAGATGGAAGGTTTTCCCCCAAAGGCAACTTATCTGCCCAACAATGGAGCAGCACAAGCAGATGGTCAATCCTCAAAAGCCTGTACAGCAGCATGCTCTTCAGGGGCAGGAAATCTCTGAAGGGCTTAAGTGCTTTTTAGTCAGCTCAGTTTAAGCTAATAATTTGGTCATGTGGAACCAAGGGGAAGGGATGCTCCCAGCAAGCTGGGCATCTCCCTACCACCAGATTCTTAGATTCCCAGGGAGGAACAAATGGAACTACGGGACTCTCATCTACCCCAGAAACATCCAAGCTGCTATTTCACTGAAACACGAAGTAACCAACTCTGTGAAGGTAGCAAAGTAAAACAAAAAAAAATGGAAGACAATTACTTGGATATGGCACAAAAGAGACAAGGCAGTACAGTGGTTTGTGCTTCCTTTGACAAAGTATACATGCTTAACCAAAATATATATTAGCAAGGTCCTTCTCTTACTTCACAAGCAGAATTTTTGTTATACTAAGGAAGGCTAAATTTGTATTTATTTGGGCAGGACAAAATGAGGATGGCTTGGAAAATAATCACTCTTCCGATGGAGGTGTGTGTGTGTGTGGGTTGGTGGTAGGAATCCCAGATTTTGAGTTGTATAGTATAATAGCAACGTTAAAACTTTACCTGGAGACTATGAAGCTAAGTGAAAAAACAGCCTTAAAGTATGGTGGTGAGAAAGGGACTTATGAGATGCTTAAGAGGAGGCCTTGTAGAAGCTACAGACAATGACATTCATTAAAGAGGTAACGATGAAGACTAACATGAGTGAATAGCTTGAACAGTTCTTGCTTATTATCTGACAAGAGGATGGGGAATATGGACTGCACAAGTCATAAGAAATTTGACTACATTTCTGGAAAATGTTTATGCATAGTACTATTCCCTTAACATGGAACCAGTTTATGGAAATTATGGAAGCCGTGATCCCTAGAGAAAGCTTTGACTTGCTGTTAAGATCTTTAAGAAAACTCAAATTGTGAAGCTATGTACTGTCAAACAAAGGATGACCATTTTAGGTGGTGTGGTGGTTTGACACATGGCAGGAACAGAAGTGTTATTAGCACCTTGTACAAGTTACATGTTGGCAATACATGTATAAGTGAGTTTCCATTTTAGCCAGACTGCTTCCCACATCAAACACAAGCTGTTGGCGGTACAATATTGGCATGCAAGGTCATTTTCTATCATGAATTTTGGGAATGTGCCACATTAGAACTTACTAAAATAACACATAACAGGAAATACATGAATTAATCTGTCCAGATAAGATTAAAGCTACTGTGGCTTTATGTTTGATTAGTGTGATTAATGTAAACACATTAAGCAGAATGGAAAAAAATCTTGCTAGATATTATAACACTGACTACTAAACTGTTTACTACTAGAAAATGGAGACAAGCAGTCTGTCCTGCAGGTAATGATGTAAAATCAATGTCTAAAATAAAAAAATCTAGAACTGACTACAGAGAATTTGAGTCTCAGGGAGACAAGTGCAGCAAAATGGACATTACTACAGTATCATTAAAATTACATAAACAGTTGGTCTTTTTCTAATGCTAACAAAAATGGAACTGTCTCAAGGATACAACCCAAGATTTTTCTAATGCTGTCAAACTTCCACATGTATGGCAGATAATGCAAATAAAGCATTTAAGAAAACATGTTTGGCTACAATTCTTTCATTCGGACACGCATGCTAAAAAACTACTGTTCAAATGCACCCCTATATAATTTTCCCTTTATGTGAAGGTATAAGATATTTCATGCTTTTGACTACTACTCACTGTGAATAAAAAAAGTAGTTTGTACTCAACACAATGTTCCATCCATGTTGTCCGTTTTCATTCCTCCTCAACCTGTGGGTTCAGATCCAAACCTCAGATATGATTTGGCTGCTTTTTGTAGCTTAGGATCAGACTCTTGAGCTCCTCCCTTACCCATAATGTCCCTGTCCTCCAGATTAACTCGGACTGAGTTTGCTGAAGCTGAATATGCATAATGCATGTGTGTATGAAAAAAAATTATCGTAATATAGAAAAGATAAAATCAGGTGCTCAAAAGGAACAGTGGTTCTTGAAAACACCTCTGTAAATCTTGGGGATGGAGGGGGGAAGGTTGAGGAAGAATGAAAATGGACAACACAGATGGAACGTTATGGTGAGTACATAACTTCTTTATCTGATGTTGTCATTTTCCTTCCTCAACCTGTGGGACGGAGTTTCCAGCTACATGATCTTGGGGACCCCTCACAGAAAGATATTACATAGAACCAAAGGATGTTCTATTTCTAGACATTTAATTTGTAATGCGTAATACAGGTATACGTATTTGACCATGAAGCAGATGCACAAATATCACCAATGGATACTCTAGACCAAAAGGCTGCTGAGATGGACATTGATCTAGCAGACTGTGTGGGGGGGATACCTTTAGCAGTGTATGCATAAGAAATACAAACTGTTATCCATTTAGCCAGTATTGTCTTGGAAACGGGTTTTCCCAACTTTACTTCGGAAAAGGAAATAATTGGTCAGATTTCCTGAAAGCCTTTGCCCTGTCCAAATAAAAATGCAATTGTCTATGCAAATCAAGGTGGTGAAATGTATATTCACCCTTGTTCTGAAAGTTAGGGAAGAATACTGGAAGACTGATAACTTGGTTGATATCGTGTTCAGAAGCAACTTTTGGTAAAAAAGAAAGTAAGGTGGTCTGGAAGAAAGTGCCTGTAATTCTGAAATTCTTCTAACCAAGTTATAGCCACTAAAAATACATTTTTCCATGATAAGAATTTGAGGTCCACTTTGGCAGAAGGTTCAAAGGTTGAGTGAATTAAGGCTTGTAAGACCCACAGCGAGATCTCACAGAGGAGTGGGATTCTTTAACTGGAGGCCTAAGTAAAAAGATACCTCTCAGAAAGGCCTTGCACAATTTGAAGAAACTAAGGAAGAGTTTTTGCCTATATGATAATTGGATATGGGTGCCAACTGAACTTTGACAGTGGAATTGCTCCATCCTGAAAGACTGAAGCAAGGAAATCAAAAACTGCTGGGATCGGAGTTGTAAAGGGATCCAAAAGTTTCTGATGAGCCCAGATAGAGAACTTTTTTCATTTGCCTTTGTAAATTTTTCTTGTGGAGGCCTTATGTGAGCAAACCAAGGTTTTCCTGACTGGACAGGAAAGCCTGGAATGTCTAGCCATCATCGGAAGTGGAGAAACCATGTGGTCAATTTGAGGCCTGTTACATCTAGGTGAGTTTGCCCTGAGGGATGATACAAGAGGTCTGGATTTGGGTCCAGTATCCAGGGATGATGTATCAGAAGAGACCAAAGGAAGGGAAACCAGACCTGTTGAGGCCAGAAGGGGGCAATGAGAATACCTTTGCTGTTCAACCTCTGCACTTTCTAAAGAAATTTGGGGATGAGCGAAGGGGGGGGGGGCATAAAGGAGACCAGAAGGCCAAACGTGCACTAGAGCACCTCTCTGTGATAGTCTATGAGGAGGGATTAGGGTAAATAACCTGCTGCATTTGTTGTTGGTTTGGGATGCGATGTCACAGCAAGGTTGACCCCCCCCCCATTTGTGGAATATCTTGTATGGCACAGACTCATTTAGAAACCACTTGTGAGGTGTCAGAATAGTTCTGCTTAGCCTGTCCGTCAGACTGTTGATTTCCCCACTATGTGCATTGCTACTAGAAAGTGGTTGGAGGAGATTGCCCACTGCCAAACTCTCATTGCTTCCTGACAAAGTGGGTAAGATGTGGTTCCCTCGTTTGTTGATGTATCAGATTACCGACACGTTTTTCTTTTATATAGCAATACTCTCTAGAGGAAGAACGTTCTGTAAGGCCTGCAAAGCTTGAAACACCGCTCTCATCTCTAGAAAACCGATATTCAGACAGGTCCCCCCGCCTCGACCACATGCCCTCCCATCCCAAATGGGATGTATCCATAGTCAACTTGACAATGGGGGGGATAAACGGACGTCCTTCATCAACGCTCCTTGACAGAAGCCACCATGACAGGGAGTCTTTGCACACTCCAACATTCCTACAGGGGATTCAAAAGAAAGCGATGTAAGGACCATTCAACTGCTGGAGTCCACAGTAAAATTTTCATGTGAGGGCGAACTGTTGGAATCTAAGTTATAGAGGCAGCCATCAAGCCCAGTGCTTTGAAGACTAATTCTGCTGGTGGTGAAGGAATGGTTAGAATTTGATATGCAACCTTAAAGACAATTCTGTTCAGAAGTAGGAAGACTAAACAATTTTGAGTCCACACATGCCCCTATAAATTCTATAAGTTGGACTGGGTGAAGATGAGATTTTTGTTGGTTTACAGTGATCAAAAATGTGTTTGCTAAGTGAAGCAAACAATGTCTGGCTTGTATGAGTAAATGCCTGGTTGATACGGTTAGGAGCCAATCATTCAGACAAGGAAACACACAATCTGATCAGTCTCAAGTGAGCCCCCACTACTGCCAACATTTGGTGAATGCCCTGGGGGCTGTGGTAAGAAGGGCAGAGCTCTGAATTGGTAATAATTGGTTCCCAGCCAGAAGCGGAGAATCCCTCGCGAGGGTCTGTCCATTTTGATGTGGTAGTACGCATCCTGAAGGTTTACACAGAGCACATCCAGTCATCTTTCTGGAGAAAGGGTAGAACAGACTGTACTATGACCACCTGGAATTTCAAATTCTTTAAGGACTTGTTCAGGGAAGTCAGATCTAGTATTTCTCTCAGGTCCCCTGTCTTGTTTGGCACTGAAAAGAACTTTGAGTACATTCTGGATCCCATCTAGTCTGGTCAGACCTTCTGGCTGACCTTTTTTCTAACAGCTTTGCAATTTCTAAGGCTGCTGACACCCTCTTATTGGGTGGAACATCAGGCAGATCTTTATTTGGTTTAGGAGTTTTGAAAAAAGGAATGCAATATCCTCAAGATGATTCTTTGCATCCAATGATCATTTATATTGGCTAGCCAGGCATTCTGGTGCAAAGATAGGCAACCCTTGACTGCCCCCACAGAGGGACAGTTGGGCAAGTGCTCAGGAGCATTAGAAGATCTGTCTGAGAAAGAATCTCTAGATCCTTTGTTCAACTGACCCCCTCATGACACGTGGGCAGCGTCTACCATTATAATTATTTCACCCCCTGCCTCTAGGGAAAAAATCTCCTTGTGAATCCTGGAAAGGCCTTCGTGATTTTTTGAACCACAGTTTCTTACCTCCACACTGATTTCTGAAAAAAGGCCTCTGTGGGGCAGAAAATCGGATTCTGATGGCAGACAAGGTCTTTCCATCCATTTCAGACAGGGAGACCGTGTCTTTCAAGGTTGGGCCAAAAAGTGATGATCCAGCAAACCGTGCATTGATGAATGACTCCTCAAATGGTTCTGCAATGTCAAAGTTGCATCCAGGCATGTCACCTTATGGTGAAGCCTGAACCGGTGGCCCTTGAGATACTTCTGCAACATGCAAGATTAGCCTCATGGACGCATTTGAGATAAGATTGTAGGGTGGCTATCCTAGAGGAAAAGGTTTTCTGTTCATCTTGAGACATTAACCTTGGGAAATTGTGTTAGAGAATTCCATTAGTAAGTCCCTCTGTAATCTGGTAAAATGAGCCAAAGTAATTCAGCAATCGCAATGCCAAAGTCATTGATGTGTAAACCCACTTCCCAAACCTGTCCAAAGCCCTAGATTTTCTGTTATGGGGATGGACAGTAGAGATTTGCTTGGCTAGCTCCTTTTTTGTGGCTGCCACAACAATCATGGCATCTACCAGGCTTCCTTTTCTCCAGTGAGGTTTATCTGAAGAGGCACTGAGAATTTTGTCAGTTCTTTTTGGGATGGGCTCCACTGTGTCCAGCTCCTTCCATGTCCTGCGGGAGACGAGGTCTATGAGGTCATCCGCAGGTGAGGTCACCCAAGATGTAGACGGACCAGATCTGAAGGCTTCCAAAAGCACAGACTCCTCTGAGGAAGGTTTTTGGATAGACCAACCACCTTTTTACCATAAGATTTCAAGGATGTTTCCAAAGGAAACTTCATCTGGTGGAGATCTTGGGGACCCATATCCCTCATTGAAGTTGGTGTCCTCTGTCAGATTCCTGAGGGGAATCCAAGTGCCTCCTTTTGCACAGTCTCTTGTGTGGGACCTTCTCGGTGGGATGTTCTAGGGAGGTATCGAGACAGAGAGCTCTATGGGTGGAGCTGGTTGGAAGATCTTGGGGACTTGGTTGTCCCTGAGGTGGAGGATGAGCAGACAGGGGTAGGATCCAAAGCAAGTAGAGCTGATGCAGCACTCATCCAGGAGAGTACCCTCTCTCCACCACCACGAATGCAGAGGGACCCTAAAAGGCCAGTGCAATCTGTCCAGAGCTGAAGCTCTTGCATCAGACAACCCCTGACCTTCCGGGATACCCTGATCCGAAGGGGAGTTAGAGCTAAGCTGGCTAGCTCCAAGGGGAAATGACATCTTCAAAAGCTTTGAAGTCGAAGCAAACCCCTCGTACCAAACACTGCTGTTTTGGCTCCAAGATCCATTATGCTCCAACAGAGTCAGAGCCAATTGGATCACAGAAGTCATGGGAGTTGAAGAGGATATCATCATCAGATCATAACTGTCGACTCTGCCTGCCCCCGGATCAGAGGGCTCCAGAACACGAAGTTGGACCTGAGAAGGCATTATTAAATGAAGAAAGGCAGGTTGATGGCTCACAGATCCAGTGAGGGACGGAGCACACAAAAGCCCCACCTGAATCTGCGTCATGAGGAATGCCCCTCATCATACTGTCCACCTGTGCTCTGGATAGACTCCAGGAAGATTGTACAGAGAAGGAGGTGGAGGGATGTCTTGAAAGTTTCTTGGGGTCTCCTGGAGAAAAGGAGGCTTTAGTCTCAGGGCTATGCACTCTGGGGAGAATCTGGGAGCTCGATTCAGAGAAGTCATTAATGACTGTGTCGGACCCGAGGGTTTAGGGTCTGGCAGCTTTAAGGTCTTAGTAGGTGGTTCAGATGAAGATTTGGTAGACCACCAGGCAGAAGTGCGTATGCGGTGCTCCCTGGGCTCCTTGGATTTCTTAGTGGAGATTTGAGCCCCTGACTCTTTGGAAGATCCAGCAGAAGAAAGAGCAGACTGAGGGAAAAGGCCCTTCAAAATGAGTTTGTTTCGGAGATCACTCACAGCTCGGGTGTTAAAGCCTGTACAAATCTCGCATGAGGTATGCAAATGACCAGGACCTAAGCAATACACATACTCCTTGTGGGCATCAGAGCTGGGGATCATGCTAACAGAAAGCAGGTTTTTCAGCCATACCAGAAAAATAAGTTATTTAAAAAAAAAAAATGATTAGTAGAAAAAGATAGGAACTGCCAACAATGATAGAGGGACAGGTATACCAGAAGATATAAAGTTATTAAAAATATGCAAGTAACCATGAAAAAAAATAAAAAATGGAGAAGGGTAAGGAGAAATTAAATATAGAGAATAATAACCAAGTTTAACACTAAAGTTTAAAACCACTCAACTCCAAATGGAATGGAGACTCGAGAGGTGAAAATCCAGACTGGATTCAAGCGAGGCAAATGAGATCTGAGGTAATCTGGAGGACAGGGCCATTATGGGTAATGGAGGAACTCGAGAGCTCGGATCCTAAGCTATAAAAAGTGGCAGAGTCAGATCTGAGGTTCGGATCTGAACCCACAGACTGAACAGATGAAAATGACATCAGATCTATTGTTTGTTTAAAAAAATAAATAAATATGGTAAACCATCACAGGAATAACACTTCTAGACCTATCAAAAGCTTCTGATATGGTCTCCCATTCCAAACTAATAGATGTACTACCTGAACTATCCTCTCTATCTGCCACAGCTTGGTTTAATAACTATCTGGCTGTCAACAATCTGTTCTACTGCAGGGTGACCTATCTCCTCACCTTCCTTTATTCATTGGTGTCCCCCAAGTATCTACCTTAGGCCCTCTCCTTTTCTCCCTCTTTACTAATAATGCACACACAGCTATTCCACATGGTTCTATAATACAGTATGCAGATGACTCAACACTTATCTGTGCTGCCACTTCTCTATTAGCTCTTCACTTAACAGAAATCTTTCACTTCTGTTGAAACATGGTTAGCCAATGCCCATCTAATCCTGAACCCAAACAAAACTAAATTACTATTCCAACCTAATAAAACATCTATCTCATGCCCACCATTTAACATAATAGCCAAAGACAATACTGTCATCTCCCCAAAAACCCATACAAAGCTTCTTGGAGTGGAAACAGACAACCAAAAATTCGACTTGCATGTCTCCCTAACAATAAAAAAGCCCACAAGAAACTTCGAAGTCTATATAAGCACAAACCGTTCCTGACCAAAATGGCCAAAATTACATTAGCCCAAACCCATCTGCTCTCCATTCTACTATATGCCTCCAATTTTAAGTAAATTTAGGAAAACTGACCTATCTAAGCTAGAAGCATGTTATAATAAAATTGCTAAGTTTACATCTGACTGCCCATATAGAACACATCACTGTACAGCTTTAAGGACACTAGGCTAGCTTGAACTTCTCAACTTAAACCTTGGCACAAGTATGAATAGGACATGCTGGAGGGATAGATTCATAACCCAGAGGCTTCCCATGCTTTGGAACAGGATCCCAGTTCGTATTAGGCAGAGCCCCTCACTGACTCTCTTCAAGAGAAATCTTAATGAGTGGATGGGAGATCGTAAGTTTACCCCAGGGGTCACATCTGTGTCACTGCTAGACAGGGCACAGTAAACTAATTCTATTATATAAGGGGACCTTCATTGTGTCAACTACTAGACAGAGGCACAGTATTCTAGATTTATTCTGTACATTTTTGTACCATTTCATGGGGTGGCAAAAGCCACATCACTATGGCTAGGCTTACAAATGCCCCAGGGCAGATAGCCTAGTACAACCAACTCTAACTCTCAAAATCATAACACAACCAATCACAATCCCTGCAGTACAAAATCTCATCCTTACAGTTGCAGCAGACCACTTTGCTCTAACAATAAGAACTTACCCACCGTCTCCAAGGCCAACACTGCAGGAGAATCTGTATTTTCCAGCTATACATCTCGTATATGGAACTCCCTTCCTAACTCCATTCTCTCAGTCTCACCCACAGTCCACTTTAAGCCATCACTTAAAGCTTATCTAAAATAATGTGTCTTTTGTTCCTGTACTAACCCCTTGTGAATGCTCTGATACATCACAGTATAGCCCAACCATATCCAACTTCTTCCCCTGTGTTTAATCTTTTATTCCTACCAGCCTGTCTTTAACTTTATATCTTGACATTAATCATACTTTACAAATACTAGCTAAGTCCAAAGCCTAGGTTTTGTTGTCATGATGCAACAAATTTGTATTTTCTTATGTATACTACATTTTGTTTACTTTATACTTTATTGATGATTGTAATTCGTGCATTAAAATTTACTGTTACTCATGGAGCTTTCTCCCCGGGCTTCCGCTGAAAAAGGACCTGTGTCCAGTCAGTTTCCCGGTAAACAAATGTTTAAATAAATAATGATTCATGTTCAGGCCATCTGCTATAAGCATACAACCAGAGGACCAGACTAGCCCTCTCTTACTTGGGCTTACTGTCCCATTAGGTTATATGACCCAGGAGAAGAAACTCCAGAGTACCTACTCCTGAGTATCCAGCAAATCTGTTATTGCATGACTCAAGAGACTGATTCTCTGACATCAATACATCACCCATAAGATCCAAAGATAATCGGAAGATGGCACAATGCAACAACTTCAGGAAGTATCCCCTCTCCCACTGAAGTGGCAGTCCATGACAGGTTTCCCCAGATCTCAATGTGTTCCACCAAGAACCATTCTGGGCTCATATCCTTGCTGTATAAGGTCAGCTCCCCACCTGAAGGGTTCTTGAGACAGTTTTGACAACAGGCAAACTTTATGATGGTTCAGGACTGGACCTGGTCTCTGTGATGTCGCACAAAAACGCTGCGAATTGCACTCGCCACTCAACAGCAACTCCTGACTGCTGTTAAAATATCCTATCATTATAGTCACAAGGGCCCAATCATGGTTTTGATAAGGAGTTGAATTTTGTCTGAGGAAGTCCCACTATTTAGTGGGATGAAAAGCGCTCAACTTTATGTGGATTTTTAATTAACAAATAAATACATCACTTGTTTTACTACTTTGGAACTTCGTTTTATTGTTGACACCATGTGCTGTTGAGTGGAGTGTGCAATTTGCAGCATTTTTGTGTGACTTCCCAAGTTTGTGCCAGTCTTTAGAGTTTCACTGGTCTATGTGATGATAGTCAAACCTAACTGGGGATACGAGGATGACCCCCCCCCCCACTATTCTCTAAACAGATCTTTTGACACCCTCTGCTTTTGTGAAGTGGGTTAGCAACTTTTCCTGACATTGAGTAGAATGGCTAAACTGCTGGCACTTATGACAGTAACGGTTTTCTATTATGAGGTAGAAAGTACAGTTGTGTAAGAACTTCCCATAATGGTAGATGCACCACTGATCACTGTTGCTGTACTCCTGACATGATTGGTCACTGCTGACGTCCAGCCAGGGTACCAAAGCTTTACCTTCCCTAGGACGTACGTTCGATGCACGACCTCAGCTCGTATGCACAAGGGTATAAAGACAGACGTACAAAACTGATTCTCAGACTATTTCCAAGCTGGTGGCTTGAAGACTACTGACAGAGGAGACTGGTCAGCTAGGAAGAGAGTGTAGCTCGAACTGGTAACAACCCCACCCCCCTCATATACATGTAAAACAGCAAAGGCTAGAGCAAAAGGGGTAGAGACAACAAAAAATGGAAGTGAGATAAAGAAGAGGGAATGGTGGGTGGAAGGAATACTGCAGTGATCAGTTTGGCATCTATTGTTATGGTAAATTCTTACACAACTGTACTGTGCGTGTCCCATCTAAAATCACTGTTAAAGTATTCCTGTCATATGGGTGGATCCCCAGAGCTGAAGGTGGAAAGAAGTTTGGCTACTGAGAAGAGCTGTTGCCCAGCAATCTAGACAAGACTGACCTAGCAAAGCCTGCCCTGGACCTGCAGAAAGCATCAGTTTTGTAGTGTTTGGTAAAGGTTTGTATAGAAGACCATGTGCCCACTTCCAAGATGGACCTGGAGTTTATACCTTTGTGGAAAGCCTCTGAAGAAGTGACTGCCCTAGGAAGGCAAGGTCTTGCCATAGTGTGAAAAGCAGAAAGAAATAGCCTTTATATCCAAAAGAGATGGTCAGTCTTTCTCAAGGATTTAGTTTTGTCCAGGTAAAATTTGAGCTGCCTGTGAATGGCTAGAGAATATAAGGATCCTTTACCCCCTGTTTTGGGAAATGGGAAAGAAGGTGGGAAGATAAGTACCTGACTGAGGGACTGCTCGTTCAATACCTTACACATGAAGGTTTGGTTAGCCCTGAGAGTCACCCAGTCTTTGTGAAAAATAAGAAAAAGGGGACTGGCCACGAGGGGCAGAGGTGAGGGGCCAAAATGATTTTCCATGTACACTTTAGAGAAGGGGAAGTAGCTGGTTCAAAGTGAGGCAGAGTAACCCTTTCTAACACATAATTAAGATCCCAAGGGGAAGAGAGGGGTTTCTTGGGGGGGGGGGCTAAGATGCATAAATCCCCCGAGGAAAAGCTTGACCTCTGGCCTAGCCATAAATAGAGGGCTAAAAGGGAGGCAGGCAGTGATAGAAGACAAGTGAAATATTATGGAAGAGTAGGCTAAGACTGATCAAAGTTGTTCGCAAAGATATTGCAGTACCGTAGAGACCTGTGCTAAAGGTGAATCTTCACTATTTTTTGCAGCAGAAGGAAACTTTGTAGTGTAATATTTTCTATTAGCAGATCTCCTAGCCTCTTGCAGAACTTATACAACCTCTTCAGAGAAGAAATGACTGAGGGATTGAAATCCTGTCATCCATAGGGTCAGACTGAGGGATAGAAAATTCAGGTAGAGCAGCAATCCTTCTTACTAAGTTACCAGGTCCATCTATAGAGGAATTCTCCTGTAATTTCCCTATGCCAGGTAAAATAGCAGGGGAAGGAATGTTGCCTTGGCCAAAATGGAGCAAGTAAGGGTAGATGGGGGTGTTTCCTTTTGTACCTTGAAAAGGGTCTTTGAAAGAACAGGCAGAGAAGAGAAGGCACAGAGGAACTTCCTTGTCTAATGGAAAGAGAAGGCATAGATCCTCCAGTCTGTGGGACAAGGGTTCCTGGTGCAGTACAGGGAGAGCTGATACTAGCTTGGAGAAGCAAAGAGGTCTATCTCGAGTGCCACACTGAAGTATGTGACGGGAGACCTCTCTGTTCAAAGTCCACTTGTGAGGGTCCTCCAGGAGTGATTTAAGCAGTCTGATAGCACACTGTCCTGAGAAGGGGTATACATGGCTGTCAGCGTGATGTTCATTTGTGTTGAAAATTCCAAGCTTTTTCTAACTCATAGGTGACAAGATCTGGTGCCTTCCTACTTGTTTAGGTACCACATAACTGTGGTGTTGACTGTGTACACTTGGAGTGGTCCTGGTTTCCAAAAGTGGGTGAAAATCTGAAGAGCTTGCAGAAGAGCCTTCATTTCTTTCAGGTTGATGTGTTCTTTCAGGAACTGGGATCATCAACTGCCCTGTATTCGGTGTGATCCTGTCCATGTCCACACCTTGTCCGAGGTGGCCGCGTGAACCTGTTGAACATGAGGCGAATACGTGAAAGACAATATTAAGTTGAGGATGACCTTTCCCTTCCACCACATAAGCTCCTTCCTGAGACAAGGAAGGGAATCAGGGTGTCCAAGAGGTGGCAGTGCTGGAACTACACAGATTTCAGGCACCACTGGATTTTCCTCTTGTGAAGTCTCGCCAGGGGATCATAGGAATAGTGGCTTTCATAAATTCCCAAATCATTACCATCTCCCTCACACAGCAATAGGTTGCAGAGGAGAGGCCGTGGAAGTAAATGGACAAACTGAGAACTTTCTGCTGAGGGAGGAAAGCATGCATTTTCCTTGTGTCCAGTCTGCATCACAGAAACACTAGGTCCTGTTTAGGAACCATGTGTGTTTTTTTTTTGCAGTGCACTGTAAAAACCATACCTGTCTGAAGACGGAGGGTGAATTGAAGATACCGAGAACTTCTCAGGGAAGGGACCTGGACTAGGCCATCCAGACAGGAGAAAATTTGAATTCCTTAAGTGTGACATAAAGCTACTATAGGTGTTAGGCATTTTGTGTACACCCGTGGGGCTGTGAAAAGACCAAAAGGCACAGCAGTAAACTGAAAATGCGAGGAGCCATAGAAAAACATAAGGAATCTCCTGCAAGAAGAGCAAATGAGAATGTGCCGGGAGTTATCCTTCAGATCTAATGACACAGAGAATGAAAGGTAGAGTCTGAACAGAGAGAGTTTTAAAAGATGGTGTGAAGAAACTGAAAGCACTGTCATCTGTGTTAGCATTTCTGGCAGGAGATTTATGCACATTCTCAGATTAACTTGTATCGTATGCCAGCGTGCCTAATTGTGAAAATGTAAAGCTTTACTTTTGTGAGTTAAAATGGCAATTGCGTTTGGACGCAACAAATTATCCAGGTATAAATGATAACGAGTATTTCAGGAATAGTTAAGCTACAGCACATTTTATGGTAGCTTTTAACCTTGTTGTATTAGTCATTGAACATGATTTTAAAAATAAATACATGACAAGTTGTTAGCAAATTAATGAATTATGTTAATAATGTAACTGGGTAGTATAAAAGGGTTGGGTTGTAAAAATGAGGTGTTCTGATGAAGTCCTAACATTGTTGGATGAAAGTGCTAAACCATTCTGTTCTTTGTGAAGTGGTATAAATACTTGGATTTTCAGTGGCCTGTGATGTTTCCAACGTTCACATGGAAACCTGGGTGTACTGACTTGGTGCAACACCATGTGGACACAGGACTCCTAAAAAGTACAGTTGTGTACACTTAGCATAAATGTAGATGTTAAGAGTGTATTCAGGGTTGCAGTCAACAAAATTCCAAAGTCTTGGGTCCTGCGTCGGTTGCTGTCTCCTCTTCCATGATGTCAGGTCGTCAGGGGTATAAAACATGCAGCCGACGCCATTTTCTTTAGTTTTTCTTGCCCCCGATGTCAGGTGCCCCCAAAAAGGTAGCAAGAAAAAAAATATATATATTTTATATATATATATATATATATATATATATATATATATATATATATACACACACACACACACACACACACACACACACACACACACACACACATCAATATGAACTTTACCTTCATCTACAAGCAAATACACCACATAGGTTGTAGAAGATAGAGAAGGAAAGATAAACTCCAGAATGACAGGGAAATTGTGGGAGGGTAACCTGGACTGCGACAGTGAATACACTCGAACATCTACATTTATGGTAAGTGTACACTACTGTACTATGTTCTTCGTGTTTCACTGTTGCAGTCATTACATTTGGGTAGAATCCCAAAGCTATGGATGGGAGGCTGGAGCTAAACAGAATTAGGAGCGGCTATAAGGCCCTGCAGAACTGCAGTGGCAAAGCCTGCCCTGGATTTAGAGTAGACAGGTAAATGATAATGCTTTGTGAAGGTGTGAACATAACTCCAAGTAGCAGCCTCTAGAATGTCTTTGGTTGGTACTCCCCTGAGAAAGGTTGCTGAAGTAGCTGCAGCTCTGGTGGAATGAGACCTAATGCCCTTGGGCATAGGTTTACCATGGTGTAAGTAGCAGAAACGGATGCAGTGGCTTATCCACTTTGAAATTGTCTGCTTTGAAATAGCCTTGCCTTCTGATCCTGCAGCATATGTCACTAGTAATTGCTCAGTTTTTTAGAGCTTTAGTCCTGCTCAAGTAGAATCTTAGCTGTCTGTGTACGTCCAAGGAATGCAGAATTCTCTCACCCTTGTTCTGTGGATTTGGATAAAAGGCTGGAAGATGAATTGTTTGGTTAAGAGCCACACTGGAAACCACCTTAGGCATAAAAGTAGGATTTGTCCTCAGACACCCTGTCTGGGTAAAATATGATAAAAGGCTCTACAGCCATGAGGGCCTGTAGCTCTGAAACTCTTCTTGCTGAAGTAATTGCTAGTAGCAGAGCTGTTTTCCACGATAAGAACTTTATATCAGCGGTTGCAGCTGGTTCAAATGGAGGCAGGTGAGCTTTTCCAACACATAACTGATGTCCCATGCAGGCAATGGTGATCTTCTAGGAGGCCTTAAATTTTTGGCTCCTCTAAGATACTGCTTTAGTAAAGGTTGAGAAAAGATTGGTGGCTCTGTATTGTAATGAGCCGAAATGGCAGAGCCATGGATTTTAATTGATGAAAAAGATAGGCCTTTGTCAAGCATCTCAGTTAAGTATTGCAATATCTGAGGAATATTTAGTTCTGCTGTATCAGTTCCTTGTGCTTGATTCCAAGCAGAATCTCTTCCATTTGTCAGCCTAAGTATTTCTAGTACTAGGCTTTCTGGCTTCCAAAATGACATCCATCACAGTTTTACTAAGAGGTGTTGTTTGTATGACTACATGATTAGCCATGCTGCCAGGTTCAGAGTCTGTAGTTGATTGTGCAGGATCTGATTGTTTTGCTGGGACAGTATTTGTGGTCTTTGAGGCAAGGTCCAAGCTGGGTAGTGAGACATGTTCCTTAGGATTGGGTACCAGTATTGGCAGGGCCAGTCCGGGGCAATTAATATCATCTTTGGCTTCTCTTGTCTGACTTTTAGGAGGACCTTGGGGGAGAAGAGACAGGAGGAAAGGTATAAACTGATAGGCTTTTCCAAATGAAGGATAGGCCATCCACTTTCCATGTATTTCTGTGATAAGTCCTTGTGCAGAATCTTTTCAACTGATAATTTTGAGGAGAGGCAAATATATCTATGTCGGGGCTCCCCCATTTCTCTGTTATGCTAAAGACTTGTGGATTTAGTTTCCACTTGTGAGGATCCATAAGGTTTCTGCTTAAATCGTCTGCCAGAGTGTTTTGTTTTCCTGGCAGGAATTGAGCTTGAAGATGTATCTGGTAGGTCAAAGCTGTGTCCCACAATGCCATGGCCAATCTGCAAACGGGGTACGAGTGTGTGCCCCCTTGCTTGTTTATATACCACATGACTGTGGTGTTGTCCGTCTATCAGTAGTGGTCCTGGATGAAGTAAGTCCTTGAAGGCTGTTAGGGCATTTTGAACAGCTAGCATCTCTTTCTGGTTGATATGTAGATGCATTTGTTTTGGTGTCCATGTGCCCTGAATGCATCTTCCTGCCATGTGGGCCCCCCAGGCATAATCCAATGCGTCTGTTGTTAAGGTTTGGCTGGCAGGGGGTAGAGTGAAGGGCCGTCCCATGTTTTGGTGACATGCCTTTGCCCACCATAGGAACTCTTGTTGCAGGCAGGGAATGAGAGGAATCATTGCTTCCAGACTGTGTGAATGTTGACTCCATAAATTTTTTAGGTACCACTGAAGTTTCCTCATATGCAGTCTTGCATATGGAATCAGTAGGATGCAGGATACCATGAAGCCCAGAGCCTGCATAATTTGTCTTGCAGAAGACTGGGTTTTTGTTGCCATCAGTTTGAAGTAAGTAGTCAGTTGCCTTTGCTTGTCTGGCGTGAGGTAAGCCATCTGGGCAATTGTATTCAAGCTTGCACCCAGGAATGTTATCTTTTGAGAGGGTACCAGTTGTGATTTCTTTTCGTTTATTGCGCACCCTAGGCATGTTAGAAGCCTTTTCACAAATGCCAGGTGTCGAAGAAGTGTCCTTGTTCTCTGCTTGAATGAGACAGTCGTCCAAATAAGGATATATTTGTATACTTCTTTGTCTGCAAAATTCAATTACCAGTGCCAGGCACTTTGTAAAGACCCTGGGCACAGTAGATAAGCCAAAGGGCAGTGCAGAGAATTGGTAATGCATTAAGCCAGCCTTGAATCTGAGGTATCTTCTGCACGACTGTCTTATTGGGACATGCAGGTATGCCTCTTTTAGGTCTAAAGTCACCAGCCAAGCATTCTTGCCCAGCATGGGCAGAAGCTGCTGCAAAGTCAGCATGCTGAATTTTGGAATGTCCAGGTATGTGTTCAAAATAGATAAATCCAGTATTGGCCGCCAGGCCTTGTCCTCTCTGGGTATCAAGAACAGTCGAGTAAAAAACCGTGTCCTTTTTCCTGTTCTGGTACTGTCCGAATGGCCTCCATATCCATGAGGGACATAACCTGTTTCTGTGCCTCTGCCCATTGATTTTTTGACAGATCTGGCCAACCACTTGCCATTGGCAGAGTGTGGAAATGGAATCTGTATCCCTGTCATATGATGTTTAGTACCCACTTATCCTGGGTTATTAACTACCAATTTTGAGCAAAAAGTGCTAATTTTTCCCCTATGGGTGCTGCCAAAAGATAAGTGCTTGGTGGAGGCAGACGGAAGTCATTGAGACTGCTTTCTGTAGGTTTGCGCTTTATCTCCTCCAGATTTGGAGGTGGAAGCGCCCCATTACTTTGACCTGTATGAATCTTGCACCTGGTATCTGGTACCCTCAGGGTATCTGGATTTGCCCCTTTGAGCTCTGTCTGACACATGAAAGGACCAATTTTTTGTAGGCCAGTGTCTACTGAATCTTGGTGGCTGCACTTGTAAGAAGCCTTTAACAGTTTCCATAGACTTAGCTTTGTCTTCCATTTTCTTTAAAACCTCTTCTGCCTTAATACCAAAAAGAGAATCATGCTGAAGGTGCATCTAGCAATTTTGCTTTAACATGATCAGGCAAATTTTGTTCCTTTAACCAGGCATGCCTCCTAATCACACATCCCGTAACCGCGGCCCTGCAGGAGGCCTCTAAGGAATCAAAACCACATTGCAAAGTATGTTTTCCAACTTGCAAAGCTGCATGCAATAATTCCTGCATTTCTTTATTTTCTGCACATTCTGAAATCAATATAATTTTCTGTTTCAGCAATCCCGTAACATGTAATCCTCATAGGGCGGTATAGATAATTCCTGACCAGAAGAGGAATCAGAAGAAATAGAAACCTGATCTGAAGATTCATAATCAGTGTATTGCTTAGGCCTCTTATCTGGATGTGGATGGGTACCCCTGATCAAGGTAATAAGGTCTTCAGCCATTTTGATCATCTGTTTTTTAGGCATAGAGGCCTGTGTACGTGGCTCATGCATCGTTTTTTTAGTTTTAGAAGTTGCTTTTGTCTTTGATTTTGCAGCTGTCGTAGGTTTGATATACAAATGTTGAGTACACCCTCAGAAGCCGGTGCCTGCTCAGCGGCTCTGGACCCATCCGAGGGAGATACATCAGTCGGTCCAATACCTTGAGTATCTTGCGGCATGCCGGACTCCACATGGGAGTCGTTAGAGGCCTGTGACTCAAACGTAGCGGGTATCAGGGGCTGCAAAAGCACCTCATGAGTACTGGCGACTGGCTTAGGAGAAGCTTCGTCGTCGGTTTTGGATCTCTACTGCCTTTCTCTGTCCTTTTCTTTGCGTTTTATGTACTCCGGTAGTCGGATTGTTATCCGACATTTCTGGGTAGTTAAATCTGTTTCCAAAATACTTTGATAAAAAAAATATACAGACGCTTAAAAGTGCGTTGGTTTAATCTAGCACAAAACCGACAGCCAGGCACGTTGTGATCAGGGCCTAGGCAAGAAATACAGTATAAATGGAAATCCTTATAAGGTATTTGCCTCCCACAAGTAATACAATTAACAACTTTTTCTGACCTTGGTAAAAAGCAAGAAAAAAGTTTCCCCAACGGGGTACTTGGCTTCAGTGAAGACTTCGGTTCGGAAGCTCAAACTCGAATATTTCAGTAGTTGGCTGACCGGCACTTACAAAATGCTTCTGCTTCAGGCACCGCGTGGCAAGAAAGACTAAAGAAAATGGCATTGGCTGCATGTTTTATACCCCTGACTACCTGACGTCATGGAAGAGGAGACCGCAACCGATGCAGGACCCAAGACTTTGGAATTCAGGCCGACTGAGGGCAACCTGCCGACAGATGACCCAAATGTAATGACTGCAACAATATAACATGAAGAACATCCTATTAAACAGGTTCCTTATAGAGTATCTGAGAGAGTGATGCAGACTCTGAAACAAGAAATAAGGGAAATGCTAGAACTGGGGGTAATTCAAGAGTAACAGTCCTTGGGCATCCCCAGTAGTGCTAGTGCCAAAGGAGAACGGAAGGGTGATATTCTGTATAGACTACCGGAAATTAAATAGTTGCACAGAGTAGCATGCATACCCCATACCAACGACAGATGAAGCCCTAGAACAGCTGGGTGGGGTTAGGCATCTGACTACTACTGATTTGATTAAAGAGTACTGGCAGCTACCCTTGACTTCTGCTGCTAGAGAAAGGTCAGCCTTTGTAGCCCCTTACGGATTGTAAGGATTTACTAAGATGCCTTTTGGAATGAAAAATGCCCCAGCAACTTACCAGAGGCTGGTAGACCGTATCCTGGTAGAAGCTGGGGAATATGCTCTAGCATACTTGGATGACATCTCTATTTACAGCCACTCCTAGCAGGAACATCTCCAACATGTGAGGGAGGTCTTGGATAGATTAGGTAGGGCAGAATTAACCATTAAACCCAGTTAAGTGTCAAGTGGGTATGCCAGAGGTCACTTGCTTATGACACAAGGGGAAAGTGAGTAAAATTAGGCCAGAACCTGCCAAGGTGGAAGCTATCCAAGCGTGGCCAGTTTCTGATACTAAGAAACAAGTGACAGTATTTCTAGGCACAGCAGAGTACTATAGGAAATTTGAGCTCAATAACAGTACCATAGCTATACCCCTTAACTTAACTAGGAAGAATAAACTGGACAAGGCAGTGTGGACCACAGATTGTGAACAGGCATTCCAACAATTAAGAGATTTTGGGAGGACCCCCTGTGTCAGCCAGCCCAGATTACAATAATTTATTGTACAGGTAGTTGCTTCGAATTATGGGGTGGGAGCTGTGCTCAGCCAAGTTTCCAAAGAAGAAGAGTACCCAGTGGTTTAATCACAGCCGTAGACTCCAACCTACAGAAGAGTGTTATGCAGCTGTGAACAGAGAGTGCTAAGTGTGTGGGTATTGCAAAAGCTGCAGTCCTATCTTTATGGGAGAATTCACTGTACCTAAAGACCATAACCCTCTAACATGGCTTAACAGGGTCAGTAAGCAGAATACCAAGTTACTGAGGTGGAGTCAGGATTGCAAGCATATATGACCATATAACATCACAGTGGGGTTAATAATGCCAATGTGGACGGATTGTCCAGGAGAGGAGTGGGTTAATATTCCCAGGTAGACCCATTTTTCCTCAAGGGTCACTTGAAAACCATGCTTTAGTCATAAGGGGGGAAGAAATGTGAAGAAACTGAAAACACTGTCATCTGTAATAGCATGCCTGGCAGGAGATTTGTGCATATTCTCATATTAACCTGTACTGTCTGCCAGCATGCTAATTGTGAAAATGTAAAAAAGTTTTAAAATGTTGATTATTTTCCTATTTAAACAGAATGTTTAAATAATCCATCACTGCTTTAATACATTTCTAACTGCGCATGTCTGAGAGGGACTTTTCTAAAGTACAAACTGTGGAGAATCAGCTGAACAGTGATTGATGTCATTAGAATGTTCCTGGTTGCTAAAAAAAATATTTAAACAGCTGACTGACATTAAAAAGATTATTTTTAAAACAGCCAACTTTTACACTTTGAAATTAGACAGTTGAGACTGCAGTTTGTCAAGCACTGGGCAGTCAGTGGACACAAAAAAAAAAAAAAAAAAAGAGAACTCACCAAAAAACTGTAAGCTTGCCTTGACCTTGTTATTATATAGAGCAGATCAGGGACAGTATTTTTTTAGTTAGATCAGGAAAGTTTAGTTATTAAGATAAAGGTTTTCTAGAATAATTGACTCCTATCCTGCAGTTTGATTTTACATTTCTGGTGATTGAATTCTGGTGTTTCTGCCACGGTGGTGTAGCGGTTAGCATTGTCACCTCACAGCAAGAGGTTCTCCGGTTTAATCCTCGACTGGGGTGCCTTCTGTGCGGAGTCTGCATGTCCTCCCTGTGGCCGCATGGGTTTCCTCCGGGTGCTCCAGTTTCCTCCCACATCCCAAAGACATGCTGCAGGTGGATTGGACACACTAAACTGGCCCTAGGTGTGAGTGCGTGCGCATGTATGTGCCTTCTGTGGAAGGCTGGGCGCCGGACTGGCAACTAGACACAGTGAAACTCCACTGCCAATCATGAGCGGACAGGTGATCCGCTGTGGCGACCTCTAAACGGGAAAAGCCGAAAGAAGAAGATGACTAATTTACAATCTTGCAATCATTTTGGTACTTATTACTATATGTTTTCCATTACCTTACACTGCGGGTGGAAACCAACGTTTTTCTTTACAGATTAGACAGTGCTTCTACCTGTTTGATACTCCCCAGGTCACCTCGAAGGCCTGGCTGTTCTTGTCATAGCTATCATTTATTTTGATAATTTTCAAAACTGGACACCCCTTTAGAAGGGCATGAAGACCCTCTGATTGGTGGTAGCATTACTGTATTGTTTTGGGAAAGAGACGTGTTGGAAATCTGTGTCAGGCTTCCCAGAAGTGTTTGGATGTGCGGAAATTTAAATTTACTTTGTGTGTGACAGTATCAGAAGTCTTAAACTAGGACACTTTGCTCTGAAGTGTGAAATAAGAAAAATACATTTGGGTGGACACTGGTATACAGTCCAGTCCCAGGACAATACTGTGCACTCCTTTTGTGCTCTTAGGGAAAATTGAGAAATATTACTTCTGTTTAAATGAGAGTTTTATATTGGTGTCAGTAGTGAGGATCGACTCTCCTGAGTTACTATCCCAGGATAGTAAGGGATGCCCTTTAACTGTTGGCAGTCTGGTGGGATACAGCCGGAGTCACAGGAGACGGCACCTTCAGTTAAGTGCTCAGAATGGGGGGGGGGGGTTCTAGGATGGGTCTCTGCTGCCCCTCTTTTCTAGGGACCAGAAAAATCCTGGGTTAAAACCCCTTTCTCAGGAATTCTTTTGGGACTTGCTTGATGGTATCCTTGTTCAATAAGTCTTGAATAATGCATACAAATATTTCAAGCACGGGCATTAATGCTAATATACCAAAACACTTGTTCCCGTAATAAGTATCCAGGCTGTTCTTAAAAATATCTAAACTAGTATTTGCTTTAATGTAATTTCGTAGTCTGTTCCATGCATCAGAGTACTCATTAGTACGCTTCCCATTCCTATAGAATCTCCTGCACAGGTTGTCTGATTATTCTCTAATATTTTTTGTTAACCCCAAACATTCCCAGAGGTAACTGTCACTAAATGCCCTCTATATTTTAATCTTTCATAATAACTTAAATTTTCACATCCATGGATACCCTTGGTACATTTCCATTGCACTCTTTCCAGTTTACTCATGCTTTTGGGTTTCCATATTGATATTCCATACTCAAGTTTGGGTCTAATGTAACTAACAAAACAATGACTTCATTACTTTTGATTTCCTAGACTTTATAAATCTTTTTATACAACCTATAGTTCTATAACTATCATTAACCAATTGCTTGATACGATTAGAAAAACTCAGCTGAATCTACCCATATACCCAGGTCCTTAAATGAGTCTACAGTTTCAATCACTGTATGCTCTATTAATTACTCACTTTTCAATTTATGCCTACCAAATCTCATATGCTTAGTTTTTGATGTATTTATCAGCACAGTATTCTCCTGTGCCCAAATGGTCAAGTTATTTTGCAGACATGCCTTACCTGTAACACATGTAATCAGTTTACCCAATTCCAGGTCATCTGCATATAGACTGCAGATCACCTCAGATGAAAAAGTTAGGTCTGAAAGATGCAATCTAAACAAGTAAAGGGCTAAGACAGAGCCATGTGGGGCACCCTAATTGTAACCAAGGATTTTGCCTGTCCAGCTGCTGTATGATACTTGCCATGTCCTATTTGGAAGCCATGCAGGTATCCATCTTATCAAGAGCACATTGATAACAGGTTGTACTCATTTATTGATCAGTGTTATGTATATGACCCTGTTAAATGCTGAAGTTAAATCTATATAAATCACAGAACAATTTTTCATTCATAGCCATTAATATATTGTTATAGATCATGTTACAGGTGGTAATAAATCTGTTTTCAACATATGCATGCTGATTTATGGTTTCAAGTCCCAACCTATCTACTTCTGACAATAACTTATCCAATATTACCTTCTCCATTATTTTTCCACAACATGAAAGTTGACTCAAGGGTCTATATAACTGAGTTTGTCCTACTCCCCTTTCCCTTAAAAACAGATTAAGCGCATGTATCCAATCTTGAGGAATCTTCCCATATTTATATGACCTCGTGAATAATAGATATAATGATACTGTAAGTTCTTACTGAAGTCTTCTCAGGTCATTGTTACTAATTCCATCTCCTCCCTGTGCTTTATTTGGATCCAGTTTGCGCAGTTCTTTTTCAATATAATCTAATTTAATTCCAGTATCTGGGGTTACCTGGATGTCACTAGGAAACCTTACCACCCATTTTGTGGAGCCAAACTGTTTTGCATAAGATTTTGTAAATATATCTATAATCTGTTGTGTCTGAGAATAAATTTTGGAATCTGGACACAATTTATCAGTGTGTGTGTGTCTTTACTCCTTCCACATCTTATCTATAAAAAGTTTTCCTATTATGCTCAATATCTTTACATAACTTTTCTTCAAATTTTTCTTGATCTTGTCTCACACTATGCTTAATCTGTTTGCCCAACTTGTTTATTTCAGTTTTCAAAGTTGTAGTTCAACCACTCTTCCATCTCTTATATTTTTTCTCTCACCTTAATCAGGTATCTTGTTCTTATGGAAATATATCCACCTGATGTTGTATTCCTAGATCCTGATGTTAACATTTTTTTTTTATTTTTTCTACTCAAACAATTTCTCTTTCAAAACTGTTTACATTCATCTGCAGTTTTTGCACTGAATACCTCATTCCAGTTAGTTTTACATAGTGACTGTTTTGCTTCCATATAATCTGTAATTAAACCTTCTGTGCATTGTCTTAGATTTCAGTTTGGCAGAATTATCTAGCAACAAATTAACCTTCATAACCCCATGATCACTGCACATCAATGGTGGTAAAACTTGACTTGAAGTTTCAGTAATTTCTTTGGGAACACTCACAATGTCTAGTATGTTCTGTCCCCTAGTAGTTTTTTTTTACAATCTGAAGCAACTGTTCCTGAATATACACTGTGAATAATTTCCTTACAAACGTAGAAAGGAAAATTGTGTAAAATCTTACCATAACAATAGATATCCTTCTCTTCCATGGTGCACTATTCTACATGTGGGTTTACCCTTCTTCCTTTCCAGTTCGTCCGGTCAGGCTTACAAAGATTTTCAGTCCCTCTAGGTGCATCGGACGTCTGACGTTGCAGCAGGAACATGGGCCATGAAAGTGACGTCTGGACGCACCAGCCCCAGTTGGAGCCAGTTCTATAAGGGCATAGCCTGTCCAGTGCCACCCAGGAGAGCAAGTGCAACTTGACAGGAGGGAGGGCAGGAATACTTCAACATGGAAGAGGACATCTATGGTTATAGTAAGACTTTATACAACTTTCCTATGCCATTCTATTCCAATCTTGCAGTATTCTACATGTGGGTGAGTGCGAAAGCTCACTGAGGATTGGGTGGTGGTCTGGAAGAGGTTTCCAAGAATCCATGTAGGACAGCCCTAGCAAACCCCGCCCTGGCTCTAGAGATATGGTCCAGCTTCTAGTGCTTGGTGAAGGTGTGCACAGAGGACCAAGTAGCTGCTTCAAGGATGGTGTTGGTGTCTAGCCCCTTAAGGAAGGCTCCAGAAGAAGCCATTGCTCTGGTGGAGTGGGCTTTGACATTGCCCTGCAAGGTTTTCCCATGGTATAGGTAACATATAATGAAATGGCCCTGAAGATCCAAGCCAAAATGGTCTGTTTGGTCACTGCTTTCCCCAGGGCTCTGGGGTGGAAGGAGACAAACAGTTGGTCTGATTTCCTAATGGACTTGGTTTTATGTACATAAAACCTAAGCTGTCTGTGGACATCAAGGGAATGAAGTACTCTCTCACTATCTCCCTGCGGATTGGGGAAAAAGGTGGACAGGTGAATGGCCTAGTTCAAGAATAGGTCATACACTACTTTGCGAGTGAAAGACGGGTTAATCCTGAGAGTAACCCTGTCAAGGAGAAAGGCTAAAAAAGATGGTGTAGCCATTAGAGCTTGCAGCTCTGAGACCCTACTGGCTAAAGTCAGAGCCACCAATAAAACAGTTTTCCATGTGCAAAATTTTCGGGAGGCTTTGTCTGCTGGCTCAAAAGGGGTTAGGGTGAGTTTTTTTAATAGAGAGTTAAGGTCCCAGGGAGGAGGGGATGGTTTCCTAGGAGGTCTCAAATGAAGTACCCCCTTTGAGGAAGAGTTTAGCAGAAGTCTGGATGCAAGGGGTGGATCTAGAGGTAGACAGGCAGAAATTGCAGACAAGTGTGCTTTTAAAGATGAGTAGGCCAGTCCTGTCTGCAATAGTTCACACAGATGAGACAGAATAAGAGGGATGTCGCTTTCCAGTGGGTCCAACTGTCTTTTGTGACACCAAATAGAAAACCTTTTCCACTTTGAGAGAGAGGATTTTCTTGCGTTAGGCTTCCTGGCTCCCTGCAGGACATTGGGCACTTCCTTGTACAGGTGTCTGAAGGAGATCAGGTGTCTGAAGGAGATCAGAATCCTATCACCCACAGGGTGAGGTGCAGGGATTGCCACTGTGGGTGTATCTGTGTTCCCTTGTGCTGTGTCAGCAGGTCCACTGAGGGGGGTAACTTGTAGTGACTGCCCTTGGACAAATGAAGGACAAAGGGGAACCAGGGCTGTCTTTGCCAGTAGGGAGTCACCACCAAGATTTTTGGCAAGTCCTGCTGAATTTTCAGCAGCACCTTCTGAATCAAGGGGAATGGGGGTGAAGGCGGGGAAGGCATACAGAAATTTCCCCTTCCAAGACACTGAGAAGGCATCTGTTGCCAGTGCCTTGGGGTTGGATGTCCTGGTGTACTAACCAACAAGTTGCCTATTTATGGAGGAGGCAAACGGGTCTGTTTGAGGTATAACCCACCTGTGGACCAGATCCAGGAAAACATCTCTGTGAAGCATCCATTCATGGTTGTTTGAGATGGTCCTGCTTAAATAATCTGCCTGGGAGTTTCGCAGAGAGTATGTAGGCTGCCTGTACGGTAATTCCCTGTGAGGTGGCCAGGTCCCACACCTGCAGAAAGTACAGTTGTGTACACTTAGCATAAATGTAGATGTTAGAGTGTATTCACTGTTGCAGTCATTACATTTGGGTTATCTGCCTGCAGGTAGCACTCAGCCGGCCTGAATACCAGAGTCCTGGACTCTTGCGTCGGATGCGGTCTCTTCTTCCATGGCGTCAGGTCATCAGGGGTGTAAAACATGCAGCTGACGCCATTACATCAGTTTTTCTTGCCCCAGATGTCAGGTACCCCCATAATGGGAAGCAATTATATGTTGTTACACCTCCATCAAAAAGCAAATACACCCGAAAGCTGAAATACACCAAACAAGAAGGAAAGGTAGAGCCAAAAGAAGTCAGGGGGCTGGAGGGAGGGTAACCAGGACTGCAACAGTGAATACACTCGAACATCTACATTTATGGTAATTGTACACAACTGTACTATGTTTGTGTTTCACTGTTGCAGTCATTACATTTGGGTTGATTCCCAAAGCTAAGGAAGGGAGAAGGAAGTCAGAGAGCATTAGGACCAGCTAATAAGCCCTGTAAGACTGCAGTGACAAAACCAGCTCTAGATTTAGAAAAATAGGAATGTGGTAATGCTTGAAGGTATGTACAGAGCTCTAGGTAGCAGCTTATAGGATGTCCCTGGTAGGGACTCCTCTGAGGAAGGCTGTAGAGGTAGATGCAGCCCTGGTGGAATGTGAACCTTATCCCCTGTGGGGTAGGTTTTCCATGGTGCTTATAGCAGAAATTAATACAATGGGTTATCCATTTAGAAATGGTTTGCTTTGAAATGGCCTTCCCCTCTGCCCCTACAGCAAAGCCAACTACGCAGCTGTTCAGATTTTCTGAAAGGCTTAGTCCTGTCCAAATAAAATTTAAGTTGTCTGCGCACGTCCAAAGAGTGCAGTATTCGCTCACTTTTGTTTTGTGGATTCGGGAAAAGGGTAGGCAAATGAATGGATTGATTTAGGGCCACACTAGACACCACCTTGGGCATAAAGGAAAGATTGGCCCTGAGGGAAACCCTGTCTACATGGAAGATAATGAAGGTATCCACTGCCATGAGGGCCTGTAATTCAGACACTCTTCTTGCTGAAGTGATGGCTAGAAGGAAGGCTGTTTTCCAAGAAAGGAATTAAAGGAATTTCAACTCTGCAGTTGCAGTTGGTTCAAATGGAGGGACAGTGAGCTTTTCCAATACAAAGTTAAGGTCCCAGGCTGGAGTAGGGGCTCGCCGGGGGTCCTTAAATTTTTGGCCCCTCCGGGGAATTGCTTTAGCAGGGGGTGAGATAAGATTGGTGGTTCAGTATTATGTGCTGGAATGGCAGAGGCATGAATTTTAACTGAAGAGAAGGATAGGCCCTTGTGGAGCATTTCTGTTAAGTACTGAAGAATATGAGGTAAGCTGGGCATTGTTGTGCCCATCCCCTGAGTCGTATTCCAGGAACAGTATATTTTCCACTTTTTAGCATAAGATTTCCTAGTACTAGGCCTCCTTGCTTCCAGAATGACATCTAGCACCTGCTTACTGAGGTATGCTATTGGGGAGTTCAAGGAATTAGACAGGCTGCAAGGTTCAGGGTTTGAAACTGAGGGTGCAGAATGTGGCCCGCCTGCTGGGACAGCAGCGAAGTTGTCTGAGGTAGGTGCCATGGTTCCAGCAGTATCATACTGTGCAAGAGGGGGGTACCAATGCTGGCGTGGCCAGTCTGGTGCAATCAGTATTGTCCTTGGCTTGTCCTGTTTGATCTTTAGCAAAACCTTCAAGAGGAGAGGCAGAGGGGAAAAGGCATAAACTGAGAGGCTTTCCCAGGTAAAGGACAGGGCATCCACTTTCCAAGCTTGACTGTGGGGAGTCCTTAAGGATGTGGTCTTTGAAGGCTGTCAGGGAATTCTGTACAGCTAACATTTCTTTCTGGTTGATATGCTGGTGCATCTGACGCGGGTTCCATTTGCCCTGAATGCACTGCCCTGCCAAGTGAGCCCCCCCATCCATAGTCTGATGCGTCTGTTGTTAGGGTTTGGGTGGCAGGGGGTAGAATGAAAGGGAACCCCTTGTTGTGGTAGCAGGCCTCTGCCCACCAAAGGAACTCTGTCTTTATACAAGATATGACAGGAATCAATGATTCCAGGTCCTGAGAATGTTGACACCATATACTTTTTAGATACCATTGTAGTTTTCTCATATGCAGTCTTGCACATGGAGTTAGTAGAATGCAAGAAGGCCATGAACCCCAGGGCTTGCAGAATTTTCCTTGCATATAGCTGGGTCTTTGTGGCCAGTAGTTTGAAGTAGGCTGTCAAACTTGTTTCTCTGGAGTGAGGAAAGCCATCTGGGAAGTTCTGTTCAAGCTTCCTCCCAGGAATACAATATGTTGTCAGGGTACTAGGCGAGATTTGTTTTTGTTTATGGTGTACCCCAGTGAGGTTAGAAGCTTCTTTACGAATGTCAGATGTTTTAATAGCAAGTCCTGGTTTTCTGCCTGAATCACACAATCGGCCAGGTATGGGTATATTTGAATATTTCCCTGCCTGGAAAATGCAAAGGCTGGAGCTAGACACTTTGTGAATACCCTGGACGCAGTGGATAAGCCAAAGGGAAGTGCAGAGAACTGATAGTGCATGGAGCCTGCCTTGAAGCGTAGGTATTTTCTGCAAGATCCCCCGATTGGAATGTGCAGGTAACCTTCAAGTCTAAGGGTTGTCAACCTCTTTGCCTAGCATAGGAAGCAGCTGTTGAAGTGTTAGCATTTTGAATTTTGGCATTACCAAAAAGGTGTTTAGAATAGAGAGGTCGAGGATAGGATGCCAGGAACTGTCTTTTCTGTGTACCAGGAAAAGTCTTGAATAAAAACCTTGTCCCCTTTCTTCTGCTGGGACAGGTTGAACAGCTCTGATACTTAGGAGAGAGAGAACCTGCTGCTGAACCTCTGCCCAATGATTTGGGGGTAGGTCTGGCCAACCATTTGGGGTTAGTAGGGTGTGGAAATGGAATCTGTATCCTTGGAAAACTATATTTAAAACCCATTTGTCCTGGGTTATGAGTTCCCAGTTTTTTGCATGTAGGGCGAGCTTTCCTCCTAAGGGAGCAGGCAGTTGAGCAGGCCTTGGAAGGGTTAAGGTTAATACATTGTGACATTTTTCCATAGGGGGTGTCTTACTACTTCCTGCTTTGGAAGTGGGAGCCCCCCCCACTGCTTAGGCCTTTGCGTAGCCTGAGACTGTAACCTAGGTGGTCTACTGTTCCTGGGTTGGGACTGAAGGCCTGGAAGTGACTGGAAAGGACCAATTCTTTGAAGGTCAATGTCTACTAAATCTGGGAGGTTGTACTTGCAGGAAATCTTTAACAGTTTGCATAGATTTAGCCATTTCCTCCATCTTTTTGAGGACTTCTGCTTTATTGCCAAACAGGTGGCCTTTGTTTAAGGGAGCATACAGTAATTTAACTTTAACATGATCTGGCAAGTTTTGCTCCTTAAGCCAAGCATGCCTTCTAAGTACAGACCCAGTGACAGCAGCCCTGCAAGAAGCTTCTAAAGAATCAAAACCACATTGCAAAGTATGTTTATCAACTTGTTCAGCAGAATGCATTAAATCCTGTAATTCTTTGCGTTCAGCACAGTTACGAGTCAACATCATTTTCTGTTTAAGTAGTCCCATAATATGCTGCTGGTACTTTAACATATGAAACTGGCAATTTAAAGCCCTAATGGCCAAAGTAGCATAAGTGTATACCTTCTTACCCCATCTGTCCAAGGCTCTAGAATCTCTATCAGAAGGGGTAGGTTTTTTGGCAGCAGTAGCCTTAATGCCCTTTGGGCCTTGGGAAATGGTCTCTGGATCCGCAGTAGGATTCTTGAAGAGGAACTTGTGAGAGTCAGGTACTCTAATACTGGTCAGGTTTTCTGGGAGCTGGACGCAAAGTGTTTGGGGACAGGCTAGATTCCAAGAAAGCATCACATAATGTCCAGAACAGGAGGACTAGCTAAAGGCCTGTGTTAAGGAAGAAGTAAGAATTCCCTAAGCCTCTTTTTGGAGTCAGAGTAATCCTGGCTTTCCCAGGAGAAATGCTCCCTAAGAGTGTGCAAGGTTTCACCAAAAGAAAAATCTTCTGGAGGGGAAGCAGAGGGAATGGAATCCTCTGCATCAGTATCCTCATAGGCAGATAAGGGCAAATCCTGGTAATCAGAACAAACAGAAATATCAGAATCCTGATCAGAAGGAAAACCAGTTGAAGGCTGGCTTCCCCCAATTAAAATAGTACGGTCTTCAGTCATTCTAAGCATTTGTTTTTTAAGCATATGGGCCTGACCATGCGGTTTGCACGTCTGTTTTCTAGGCGTGGGTCGAGTTTTAGGCCTGGATGAAGAAGACGGTGTCGGTTTAAAATGCAACTCTGTAGGCCTGAATACACCCTCAGAAGCCGGTGCCTGCACAGCGGCTCTGGATCCATCCAAGGTATACACATCCACGGGTTCCATAGTCGAAGAAGCATCTCGCGGCATACCGAACCCCGAATGGGTCTCAGTACAGGCCTGCGAATCTGAAGTAGCGGGTATCAGGGGCTGCGAAAGTGCCTCATGTGCGAACTGGCGACTAGCTTAACGGAAGCGTTGTCGGCAGTTTTGGACCTATGCGGTCTGTCTCCGTCTTTATCCTTATGTTTTTTCGGAATATCGGTAGTTGGATAGCTTACCGAAGCCATTTCTGGATAGTTATACTGAGTACCAAAATAATTTGCAGCAAAAAGAGACCGATGACGAATAGTTTCGGGGGTTGAATAAGGCACAAAACCGACAGTGAGGGATGTTGTGGTCTGGGCCTAAACTAGGAATGCAGTACGAATGAAAATCTTTATAAGGTATGTGCTTTCCACAGGTAAGACAATTGTTAACTTTTAGTGACATCGGTTAAGAGCAAGAAAAAGGATCCCCAATGGGGAACTTAGCTTTTTTGAAGACTTCCATTCTGAAACGCGAAAATGAAAATTTCAGGAGTCTGCCAACCGGCACTTGCGAACTGCTTCTGCTTCGGGCATCACGCAACAACAAAGACTGATGTAATAGCATCAGCTGCATGTTTTACACTCCTGACGTCATGGAAGAAGAGACAGCATCCGACGCAGGAATCCAAGACTCTGGCATTCAGGCCGGCTAAGAGCTACCTGCAGGCAGATAACCCAAATGTAATGACTGCAACAGTGGAAACACGAAGAACATCTAGTATAGAGTCTGCATAGGAGGTATGACCTGGTCCCTCTCTGACTGTTGAGATACCACAGGACTGTGGTGTTGTCTGTGAATATTTTGAGAGGACCTTGGCTCTAGGTAGAGTTGGAAGGCTTGCAGAGCAAGGAGGATTGCCCTCATCTCTCTGACCTGAGATTTATGTGCTCTAGTTTGTGTGCGTCTGTCCACAAACCTTGCACTTGTCTTTGCCCTAGTGTTGCTCCCCACTCCAGATTGGAAGCATCTGTATCTATGGTGTGGGTGTTTGGAGAGGAAGGTCTGGGTTCCTGGCCACCTGAGCCATCCATCACTGAATTTCCTGTTTCAAGCAGGGAAGAAGGGGTACCCTGAATTTTAGAGGATGGGAGTGCAGAGTCCATACTGACCGAAGATACCACTACAATTTCCTCATGTGCAGTCTTGCTACAGGCAGCATGGGTATGGTGGCTGCCATGAAGCCCAGAAGTCTCAGGAACTGCCTTGCTGTCCGTTCTGATGCCTGAAGGGCACAAAGTAGGTGGTGTGTCAAGGACACCACCTTCACTGGTGGCAGGAAGGTCTTCATCATGTCTGTCCGGATCCTGCAACCCAGGAAAACAATGTCCTGTGTGAGTTCCAAGTGATATTTTGGGAAATTTATTTGAAATCCTAGAGACTGTAAGAGGTAGAGAAGGGCCAGAGTGTTAAGAAGGGTCTTCTGATTGTCTGTCTGAATTAGCAGGTCATCTAGGTAAGGGAATATTTGGATACCCTTTGTCCTGCAGTAAGCGATTACTGGAGCCAGACATTTTGTGAATATCCTGGGAGCAGTGGACAGCCCAAAGGGCAAGGCACAGAGTTGATAATGGGATGAGCCTGCCAAGAACCTCAAGTGTTTGCTGAAGGTGGGCTTTATTGGTGTGTGTAGATAAACATCCTTTATGTCCAGGGTTCCCATGAAACATCAAGCTAGGAGGAGGGGGAAGATGGTGGGGAGTGAGCATCCTGAAGGTAGGTACTTTTAGGAAAGAGTTGAGGTGTGAGATATTTAGTACAGGTCTCCATGGCCCATCCTTCTTGGGGACCAGAAAGATTCTGGGGTAGAATCCTCTTCCTTGTGTTTCTATAGGCACTGGGCTCTATAGTGCCTTGCATCCGCAGGGTATGCAGTACCGGCTGCAGGAGGAGTAGTTGACTGGTGGGTGACTGTGGAGTGCCTAGCCTTACCGGGTGTGTGTGTGTGATCCAGGACATAAAGTAACCGTTCTTGATGATGGAAAGAATCCATTTGTCTGAGGTAATGTGGGACCATACAGGGAGACCATGAGAGAGTCAGGCAGACAGGGGTAGGAACGTGGGAGGGATGGGAAGTGAGGTTGGCAGGTAGTCAGATGCTACCTGCCCTATCTTGAAAAGGCGGCCTCTAGCTGAAGGATGGGGAAGCTCTGGCTGGAGGGGGCTGTTTTCTAGGGAGTTTCCTGGACCTGGAAAGAGCCATAGGCTGAGAAGGCTTCCTAACGAATTGCGTCTTGGTAGGGCAGTTCCTATGGAACTTAAGGATGGGCAAGAATAGCAGGTGTCTGAGGTCCTGTAATTCTTTGCCCTTTTGTTGCAGGGACTTAAGGTCAGACACTTTGCCCCCAAACAGTGCAGAGTGATCTAAAGGGGCATCAATAAGCTTACCCCTGAAATCATCTGGGAGGGGCTGAAGGCATAACCAAGAGTATCTCCCTCAAAGCAGAAGCGGATGCAGCTGACCTAGCTGAAGCTTCAGCTGCATCACAACTGCATCTAATGAAGTGTCTATTCACCTGGGAGGGGAGTGCTAGCAGGGGGACAGGGAAGCTTTGGCTGCACAATCTGGTATGTCAGTCAATTCCTTAAGACTTTGTCCAGCAGGGCTGAGAAGTACTTGGTCATGTGAGTCTGGTAGTTTACGGCCCTGAAGGACAGTTGGCCGAAGTATAGATTTTCTTCCCGAGCTGTTCCATTGTCTTGCTGTCTTTGTCAGCAGGAAGAATGGTCGTAGATGGGAGTAGTTTGAAAGCCCTAGCAGTAGAAAAGGAGAGATAGTGGCTGGGTCAGCTGGAGGGCACTTAAGTAGATATTTTTCTGTTTCAGGGACCTTGTACAGTCTTGTCAAGCACTGTGTGGGGCTGGGAGTCGGGGTTGAGAGATGCAGAAGAAAAGGCATCCAAGAAGGCCGGCAAAATAGGAGGAATAGCAGAACTGGGGGAGTCCATCTGTATGAGGTCATACAACCTCTTCTGCACTTCAGTCATGTCAGTAGATTCCCACCTAAAGTGGTCTTTCATTTTGCAAATAGTTTCCCCCAAACGTTAAATCCTCCACTGGGGAATCAGGCTCAGTGGAGCCTTCCTCTGGTGATCCATATCCCAAGGGGGAGGAGATCTGTGAGGAGTAGGACAGGGAATCTTCTAAGGAATCGGAGTTCTTCTTCCACTTCTTCTACCCTCCTTTCAGAAGCTAGTGGTCTAGGACTTAGGAGGGGAGGAGCAGTGCTAGGGGTTCCTGTTGTATTAGGCCGTAGGGCCACAAAGGCATTGAATAAACTCTGGCTGAAAGCCTGCCAATCGGGCATGCTTTCAGAAAGAGGAGATAAAGGTTTTGTCTTTTTTCTTAAGAGGCCTAGCTGGCGTCTGGCTGGGAGAAGGCCTTGAGTCAGACATAGGGATGGCGGCGGAATCAGACTGATCCACAGAGAGCGCTGGTTCCCCTCCGGAGTCTAAGGCAAACGCCTGTAAAGCCTCTACAGACGTGCCGTCTGCTCCAGGAGGTACCTGCTTTATCCATACTGGCAGAAGCCGAATCCTCGGCCAGGCCCAATGGCCACAGGTTGAGGTATGGGCGGTAGAGGTGCAGCAGAAAAACTAAGCCGCATGGTCTTGGCCCTCTTCTTAGGCGGCTCTGACACGGCATCGAGATGTGGCTTCTATCCCTAATGCTATATGGTTTAACCGCTGGTTTTCTTAGTAAAGATTTAAAGCATGCAAACAGCGACGTAAGGTCTTTGGTACGAACGCCTGACAAAGTGCAGTTCCCGTGGTATTGTTCCTTACCTAAACAAAAGAGGCACTGGTCATGGGTGTCTTTGGGGGGAAATTTGCCAGCCACACTTGCCCTTTCCGGATGACATGTACAGACTATACATATGAACAAAAGACTGAAAGGATCCCCAATGAGCTACTTATCTGAATTTTTCTTAATCAGACATCCGTAAGAAGTAGGAGCACCTGGCGTACGACTGGCGGCTGAAAAGTTCTTGGAGCTGGTGCATGCAGACATCACTTTTTATGGCCCATGTTTCTGCTGCCACGTCAGACGTCCAACGCAACTAGAGATACTGAAAATCTTTGAAATCCTGGCAGGACAAACTGAAAAGGAAGAATGATAAACCCACATGTACAATATTGCAAAATTGGAATAGGACATTCAATACTATTCCAGTCTGTTTCTGGTAAATTTAAGTCCCCAGATATTATTCTTCCCTCCTGTGATTCATGCAAGAAATATATGAATTCCTCTAGGTCATCTGCACTTGACGTTGGTGGTCTATACACTCCTACAATTGTTATATGTTCTAGGGTTGTCTTTACTGTCACAGTTAAACAGTCTATAGTGTTGCTGTTATCATTGAACATGTAATAATCACAGGTCTCATAGCTATCTTTACTCCCCATCATAACACCTCCACCTGATTCTTTATTAGAACGTCTGTTAAAGTAAAAGCATTTATACCCTGACAGAACTGGTTTCCAGTGATTGTTCTTTAACCATGTTTCACAAACAATAACATCAATCCTATGGGAACGTAGCAAATTTTCCAATGAAAAAACTATTAATGCTCCTAGCATTAACAACCATCAGAAGATGCATAAAATGTTGCTGTGAACCGTTACATTTTTGACCTGACAAAAATCCTGCCTAGTGTTTGTCAAATATTGCAAAATATCTTCCGAAAAATTCTCTTCCCTGATCTAGACAAATGCAAGCCACCCTGTCTGAAGACATGTGCCCAAAACAAGGCCTGGATGCTCTACATATTGCCATTTTTTAAAACAGGACATTTTTTTCCATGTAGGCATTTACCCAAAAAATCTTTTCATCCACAGTGACCGGACTATCCTTTCTATAGGTCATTTGTGAAAAATATGTCCAAACACCAGTACAAGCAAAACTATCTAAGGGGGCTGACAGTTCCCTACTAACAGTCGCAAAATCCTTGGGGGTGGCATCATTTGTACCAACATGAATAAAAACAGAGCCATACTTCCTTACATTAAGGCGTTCCAAGGATTGTCTCATCTTCTATTTTCGCTCCTGGCAAGCATAACACAATTCGATGTTCATTATCATCTCTGCAAATATACGTATCAGTTCCTCTAAAAATTGAATCTCCAATTACAAGAATATCTTTGCTGGCCAGCTCTAAAGAATCTTCAGCTTCTAATACAGTAATATTTGCTCTATCAATTGTTACAAACGACAGAGCTTCATCATTATTAGTCTTATTAATCCTACTGTTTTCACTCTGCATTAAACTCTCATCCAGCTGGTGGTGTAAATCCACAGCTTGAGTCATGTAGTCAACATCGGTCTTTCTCCTCGTTTTTCTTACAGTAATGTTCTTTAATCCCTCCATGTTCAGTTTTGATTTCTTCCTTTTCACCTGCCCCTTGCCTCCTTTTCCTACCTTCTCCATTGGAAAGATGATACCTTTTTCTGTAGAAAGAAGGTTTCCTGATAGAAAAATATCATTTCCTATAGTGTGTTACATAAAGTAGTGTCCTTTTTACTATGTATTTTCTTTCCTTTACAATCATTAATCAGTTTATTTTTCTTCCTTGTTATTTGTTGTGAACTTCTTCCTTTCTTTTTTTGTTTCCTTCAAACAAACTGAATCCTCAGATTACTGGATAATTGCATCTAGAATTTGAGTTTTCAGTTACATCATCTTGTTTCACTGGGGTTGAATGATCTTTACAGAAAATAGATGTGTCATTTCCTAAATGTGCTCCATCTGTTCTATTCCTAACATTATTTAGTTCATCAGGCCAGTCAATATATGAAACAGTTCTCCAAGCCATACCAATTGCACAAGTGCAATCACCATCATTAAGTCGAGACTTACTTCTAACAATGGTAAGCAAATCATCCAACTTTTGACACGAGGAACACAGATCACCAGTGTTATCATCTGTTACCTTTAAATATGCATAGCATTTATTACACTGTACAAGATATTTGTGCATTAGCGAATAGTTACTTGCATTCTCATTTAAGGAATCAATACTCACCTTCAAACTAATACAATATTACAAAAGAAAAGATCAAAATCAGTAACCAGAGAATTCAAATTGAACTTAAATCAACTTCTATGACAAGAAATTACATCAGCAATATACTACTAAATAAAGTACAGTAAGTTATTCTGACCATAAAAGTTCTACAAGCCAGACAAATTTATAATTCCTTTACTTCCCTCACTATTGCTTGCAGTAGCACTTCTTTTTGGCAATAAAGATAAACCACAAACTAAGATGTGACTGTTCAGATGTGCTCAGGATTTTCCTCTCTGCAGTATGTGTAAATTTATAGCGGTCTAGGCTCCTTGGGGTGGCTAGAGCTTGCCTGTATAAAACCTATCCCTAACAACCAACAATGAAATTAAAGGTAAAACAACAAAATATGAATCAAAGTAAATCTTAACAAGCAGTTCCTTCCTACCTACAAACCATGAAGAACTGTGACAACAAATATAATATAAATGCAAATAAAACTTCTCTTGTCAATCAACTCCACATTATGTCACAAACCAAGAAAAAAGAAGTTATGTACTCACCATAACATTTCATGTTTGTAGTCCATCTCGCCCTTCATTCTTGCATATGGGTTCGGAGCCGATCCTCGGCTCCAACTCAGCCGATTACAAAGCTCAAAGTCTCTTAGTTGGCACGTGGCAAAGTAGGTATCCCATAGTGCATTAGTAGGAATCCCCAGATCTTGTTTGCTGCTAACTATTAGAGAGAGAGAAAAGGTTATCCAGAAACAACAATAACAATGAATGATCTCCACCTTACCAAAGGTAACACTATCCTGTCTCCAGATCCTTCAGGACGGGGGTAGGTGGGTGGGTTCGTAAGAATGAAGGGCGAGATGAACTACAAACATGGAACGTTATGGTGAGTACATAACTTCTTAATGTTCTGTAGTCCTATCTTGCCTTCATTCTTGCATATGGGACAGCATCACTAGCACCTTTTTATTGGGTGGCTCACGGGAATATACTCCTGAGTACTGTGGTACCAAAGGAGGCTCTACCCCTGGAGGTCAAATCCAATTTGTAATGAGTAACAAAGGTATGAGGGGTAGCCCAAGTTGCTGGTGCACAAATACTGTCAACTGGAACTCTTGCTTGAAAGGCAGCAGATGTGGAGAGGGATCTCGTAGAATGAGCCTTGATTTTAAATGGAAAGCTCTTTCAATTGTAGGAGTAAATAAAGGAAATGCAGTTGAAAATCCAATTAGATAGAGTCACTTTAGAGACTGGCAGATCTTTTCTAGATTCAGAAAAGGACACGAACAATTGGTCTGATTTTCTAAGTTCTTTAGTTCTATGAAGGTAGAACCGTAATGGTCTGTGAACATCAAGTTGATGAAATTTATATTCTGCACTGTTTGAATGATTAGGAAAAAATACAGTCAGTTAGATAGTTTGGTTCAAATTAGTCTGAGAGCAAACTTTAGGGATGAAGTAAGGATTTGTACCAAGGGAAACTCTGTTATGAAAAATCAAATAAGGGGGTTTGATTGACAGTGCTTGCAACTCTGACACCCGTCTAGAGGATGTGATAGCTACTAGAAACGTCTTCCAAGACAAACTTCAATTGACACGAATGTGCGGGTTCAAAGGGCAGGGAAGTTAGTTTGGACAGAATGAAATTTAGATCCCGATCCCACGGAGGTACAGGTTCCTGAAAGGGAGGCCTAAGCAAGGTAGCACCTATTAAGGAAGGTTTTAGAAAATCTGTGGGCCATCAGATTACGCTCATGCTGTCCCAAATTAAAATTTGATATCGCTGCCAGTTGAACTCTAATTGTGGCAGCAGCTGATCCTTGATGGAAAAGTTCAGTCAGAAATTCTAACACCAAAGGGATGGGTGCTGTGCAAGGATCAACATTTTTCTCTTTTGCCCAGATATAAAATCTTCTCCATTTGCTAGCGTATAACTTCCTAGTGGAAGGTTTGTGGGAAGATGTAAGGATACAAGTCACAGCAAGTGAGAAATCATGAAGCCTGACTACAGATGGAAGGAGCAGCCACGCTGTTAAGTTGAGGGTATGGAGGCAGGGGTGAAGGGAGCCTGAAATGTGTGTCAAGAGGTCTGGAACTGGGTCCAGCATCGATGGATCGTCTAGGAGATGAGGCCCAAGGAAGGGGAACCAAATCTGACGAGGCCAGTAAGGAGTGATCAGAATCATTTTGCTTCCCAAGAACTTGGCTTTCTGGATCACTTTCAATATGAAAGGAAAGAGGGGAAATACATAAAGGAGCCCAGAGGCCAATCGTGAACAAGTGCGCCTCTTGGCGACTCCCCCGGAGGGGGGATAAGGGAGAAATAGCTGCTGCATTTGGTGTTGATCGGGCTGGCAAAAAGGTCACAGCAAGGCTATCCCCATTTTCGGAAAATTTGAACCGCTACTTTCTGACTAAGAGACCACTTGTGAGGCATCAAAATTGCCCTGCTGAGCTTGTCAGCTATCACATTGGTTGTCCCCAGGATATGCGTTGCTACTAGAAAGCGCTGGGAAGATGTCACCCACTGCCAAACGCGAACAGCCTCTCGACAAAGGGGGTAAGATCTGGTTCCTCCTCGCTTGTTTAGATACCATACCACTGATATATTGTCTGACTGGATTGCTATCATCCCTAAGGGAAGAAAGTTGCAAAATGCTTGCAACGCTAGAAGCACTGCTCATCTCTAGGACATTGATATGCAGGTGAGCCTCATGATCTTGCCATGTGCCTTGGACAGTCCTGCCTAGATAATGCCCCCCCAACCCTATCCGGGAGGCATCCATGGTCACAAAAGCAACGGGTTGGCGAGGGAGGGAAGGAAGGGTGTTCCTGTCGTCAGCTGACCGGGCTGAATCCACCAATGAAGGTCCTTTTTGCAAGACTCCATTAAAAGAATATGATGTGATAGAGGCAGTTGTTGGAGACCACTGGGGAAAAAAGAAGCCATTGAAGAATTTGCACGTGCAATCTGGCTAGTGGGACTAGATTTATGGTAGAAGCCATGGTCCGTAAGAGTTTCAGCACAGTCTTTGCCTTGACTTTTTGTAGAGGAAGTAAGCTGTAAATCTGTTGTCTGAGGTTCTGAATTCTGCCTACAGGGAGACGAGCCATCACAAATTGAGAGGGCGACAAGGCAGACTTTTCCCAAATTATCGTAATCCCTAGCTGGGAACAGAGATGGATGGTTGAATCCCTGGTTTGTAGGAGAAGGTGCCTGGTGGTGGCGGTCAAGAGGCAGTCATCCAGGTATGGAAACACTTGGAATCCACAACGTCTCAGGTGAGCTGTCACTACCGCCATACATTTGGTGAACACCCTGGGGGCTGTGGTGAGACCAAAGGGCACAGCATGAAATTGGTAATGACTGGCTCCCAGCCAGAAGCATAGATGACTCCTTGATGCTCTGTCCATTTTTATATGGTAGTACGCATCTTGGAGGTCTATGGAGGGAGTATAGACTGCAGTGTTACCATTCGGAACTTGGCCTTCTTTACAGATTCGTTTAGTTTGCTTCGGTCCAAAATGGGCCTCCATTCCCCTGTTTGTTTTGGCACTAAAAAGAATCTGGAGTAAGTTCCGAATCCTATCTGGTGTGCAGGGATGGTTTGGATGACTCTCTTTGAAAGCAACTTTTGAATTTCTATAGCTGCTTGATCCCTGTGATTGGGTGGAACATCTGGGATCTTCTTGGGAGTGTGGGGTAGAAGACAGAAGGGTATTGAGTATCCTCTGGTGATTATTCTTTGTACCCACTTGCCTTGGGTGATATTTAGCCAAGCTTCTGGATACAAAGATAAGCGACCCCCAACTAGCTCCAGAGAAGCACAGCCGGGCCCCACATCAGGAGTGCTGATAGGGCCGGCCTTGAAAGGAATCGCGGCTATCTTGGTTTTGCGGAACCCCCCACCTCTAGGGCGATGTCTACCATTAGCTCCTCCTCCTCTGCCTCTGAAGGAGGAATCACCTTGTGCGTCCGGGAAAAATCTCTGGGACTTCTTGAACCACATTTTACTGCCTCTCTGACCCTTGGGATATGGTCTAGAAGGGACGGTAAAACGTACTCCCCCACGGCAGAGAGAGTTTTCCCTTCTTGTTCGCACCTGGTGAGTGTATCTTTTACCTTGGGTCCAAACAGAGAATAACTGTCAAATGGGGCATTGTTAAAGGTAGATTTGAAGGGCTCCGCAAAATTACATAAGCTCATCCAGGGGTGTCACCTGAGGGAAACTCCTAAACCCACTGCCCTACTCGCTCTGTCGGCTGCATAGGAAATTAGCCTCATGGAAGAGTTCACAATGGAGTTCAAGGTAGACAACTGAGCAGTAACCTTCTCGGAGACTCCTTCAGTTGATGTACCTTGAAGAGCATCTCCTAGCTCCTTGAGATCTCTCTGAAGCCTCGTAAAATGTGCGAGATAGTTCAGTGACCTGAGAGTAAAAGCCGCTGAAGAGAAGATACACTTTCCGTATCTATCCATCATTCGAGACTCCTTGTTCGGTGGATGGACAGATGTAGAAGTCTCCTCTAGTTCCTTCTTAATGGCTGCCACCACCACTATGGCATATGCAGGCACACCTTTGGTCAAGAACTCTCTCTTTAAGGGCAGAGATAAATTTGTGGGTCTTCTGGGGACTGGCTCCACGGCATCAGGAGTTTCCCCACACCTTTCGACTAACTAGGTCCAGGAGGTCATCAAAAGGTGGAGACACCCAAGAGGCTGAAGGCTGAGACCTAAAAGCCTTCAGGTACACTGACTCATCAGAAGGGGTGACAGTGGGCCAACCGCCTAAGATGTCTACAAAGGAGACATCATCAGAGGACGACCTGGAAGACCCTTCTGACTCCTCGAAGTCAGTGTCTGAGGTGATGGACTCATCCAGGGAGTCTACATGCTTCCTCTTGCATGTCCTCTTCCAAGGGGGCTCCTCAGAAGTGTATTCTGGGGAGGTCTTGGAAGACTGGGGGCCACCCAACGGGGGCTCTTGAGGCTGCAGGTCTCTGCTGTCAAGAGTGATAGAGGGTGCTGAGACAGAGGTCGGTGCCTGAGGGGGAAGAGTATTGGTACCCTTGTGCGGAGCTGATAAGCGAGACAGCACGCTCATCATCTCGAATGCAGATCTCTCTGGCTCCGAAGACAGCCCCGGTTCTGAGGAAACTGAGGTAGCCCTCTGTTCCAAAGCGATCGGCTCCAAGATGGATGTAGGGTCAGAGCTCAACCTAGCCGACGCACCAAGAGGTAGACTCAGCACCGAAGAGGCTCGGGTCCAAGTGTCCCTGTCGGGGCCAACTGGTGAGCTACGGTTCCTAGACACGATGGACGGCGCTGAAGGTGTCGGAGAGGAACTAGTTGGAATCGAGGGCTCCACAACAAGCGCTACCGAAATCTCTGGCTCCGAAGGACCAATTCGGCTCAGAGGAGGAACCACAACAGGTAGGATGGTCTTGGATGGCTCCGGAACAGACTGGGTCGGAGCCAACAACAATTTGGGTAAAGCAGACGACTTCAAGAGTCTAAGCACTACTCTCTACATCCTCTTCCGAAAGGCTCTTGGAGGATCTGGATGACAGGGTAGGCGGTCTAGATCTCTGTAAGATGGGAGATCGTAAAGTTGGGGAGACTGGCAAAAGCTCTCTGGACTGATTCAAATGCAATTTCTCAGTAGTTGGCTCCGAAAAAGTTGGGGCCAATACTGCAGTGTCAACATCAATAACCTCGACTGGCTCCGAGGACAGTGGAGCCGAAGAGGTAGAAGGGTTTATCCAATTTTATAGTTTTCTGAGGAGGTTCAGACAAATTAGTCTGTGCTGGAGAATGTCTCGTGGTCGACTTGACCTTCTCTTTTTTAAATGAATGGAACTTTGAAGATGATTAAGAGCTGGCCAAGTCCACCTCGAAAGAAGGCTTGAGGAGACCTCTCAGAATTCATTTGTTCTTTCTTTCCTGGACAACTCTGGAGCTGAAGGAGTGACAGAAAGAACAAATTTCCTGTAGATGAATGGCTCCGAGGCAGTAAACGCAATTACTGTGCCCATCAGTAATTGACATTTTTTGGGAGCACTCAATGCACTTTTTAAAACCAGGATTCCTTCGACATGACTAAGTTTATGAAAGGGAAAGAAAAAGAGGTAAAGAAAAAAGGACAAGGTACTCTAACTTAAACGGGCCTCGCCCTTTAAGAGTTACACAGAATACGATGAGGGACTAAGTCTCAAACTTAAACGGGCCTAGCCCCACTAAACTGACACGCACACAGGAGAGAAAAACAGAGGACTACATCCTCTAACTTAAACGGGCCTAGCCCTGTTGAGGAAAAAATTCAAAGGTTAAACAGAGGACTAGATCCTCCAACTAAAACGGACCCAGCTGCGGAAGAAGCTAAGTCAGAAAAAAACAGAAAATGCCAGAAATCTCAAACAGCAGGCAACTATAAAAAAAAGTAAACGACACTGCACACAATATACTAACTATTGAAAACTAATCAAAAACAAGGGCCTAACCCAAACATGAACCTACAGAAACAGGAACTATGTCAAAACTAGCACACAGAAGGATACCACACGGAGAACAAACAACGGGGCTAAACGTCCAACATGTTCTCAACACTAAGTAAATTTATGAGAAACTAAGACTAAGTAAACTAAGCTATTATATAAATAGAAATATCAGTAAAACTATGATAATAATGAAAAATATGCAACTTAGCCACGGCCAAGCAAGAAGCACTTCTGAACTTGTAGACACAGCAAAAGAGATCTGGGGATTCTTACTAGTGCACTATGGGATACCTACTTTGTCACGAGCCAGGAGACTTTGAGCTTTGTAATCGGCAGAGTCAGAGCCGAGGATTATCTCTGAACCCATATGTAAGAATGAAGGCGAGATAGGACTACAGAACATGGATTGTTTAGATATGCTCAGGATTTTACTCTGTCTAAATTTAAAGCTGTCTAGGCTCCCTGGGGTGGCTAGAGCTTACCTGTCTAAAACCGATCCTTTTCTAACAACCAACACTGAAATTAAAGATAAAACAACAAAATATGAATCAAAGTAAATCTTCTTGTAAATAATGGGAATCAGGAAGGGTATGTGATTTAGAGGGGTGGTGGCATGCCTCTTGGGGGAGGGGGGATGTTTTCTCAAGACATGGCATACCCATACTTGACGATGGAGAGGACCCACTTGTCTGTGGTAACAGCTTCCCACCTGGCCAGGGCGAGAGGCTGCCTTTGAGAAAGAGTGGTAATGGGGCTGAGGACAAGCAGAGAGATGCTGCAGGGGTAGTCACATTTTGTTTGCCTCAAAGCTGGAGGTCCCCTTTGGAGTTTTCAAAGTATCTTTTCCAGAGGTTTTCTGTTTTTGAACTGTCCTATGATCTACTCTAATGAAGGCGGTCGATTTAGTTTGGTAGTTCCCATGGTATCCAGAGAATGAGGAGAGTAGGATCTGTCTGCATTCTTTCATGGTCTTACCTTCATCTTACAGAGTTTTGACTGGCCACATGAGGGCAAACAGTAGTTCTTTGTCCAAAGGTGAATCTAGAATTTTTAATTAAAAATCCTCAAGTGTAAGCGGACTGTGAAGTCATGCGTATCTACCAATAACAGATCCTGAGGCAGCTGCCTTAAAAGAAGCATGCACAGCACCTTAACTGCACTTAAAGCTATGTCTGGCAGTCTGAGTGGCCTATGAAAGTAAGCTCTGCAGTTGCTGCTTAGAATATTCAGTAAGGGGGTTCCGAAATCACTTTAAAGAGTTAAGAACAGTGATCAAAATATTTTCAGCTTTACTATCTTTGTCAGTAGGTAGTGCATTAGCACTGGGCAGAAGCTGAAGACAGATACTGCAGAGGGGTCTGCCAACAGGTTCTTATATACATATTTAAAGTCATCAGGGACATTATAAAACCTGTCTGGTCTCTTAGGAGCTTGTGGTTGACAATGTGCGAAAGAGGGGAGGTAAATGCATCCTGGAAAGCCTCAAGGACAGGAGAGACTGGGGAAGTGATAGGGGGTACCCATCCCCAACAGGGTGCAATACCTCTTTGGATCATCAGAAAGCTGCACTGATTGCCAATCACAGTGTTTAATCATGTTCTGTACGGTCCCCCCAAAAGAAGCTTCCTCATTAGGGGACTCAGATGAGAGTGAGTCCCCTTTGTTGGAAGAGACTTACCCTGGGGAATACAGTTGAGAGGAACACTTCAGAGAATGGTCAGAGTTATAATCCATCTCCTCATCGGAATGTCAAGTCACAGAACATGGGGGGGGGGGGTAAAAACAAAAACAAAAAAAAAAGAAAAATTCAATGGAACAGCAGGGATAATCTTAACAGTAATAAGTCAATTGTTTACAATGTAGCAATAGACTTATTACAGTGAAGTGTTTTTTTTTTATTGTTCTTCACTTGAAGAGCTGAAGGGGCTGGGGTGCTGGTTCATACTACCAGCTACACTCCTGGAGATGAAAGATGCTGAAGTTAAACTGGTGAAGCATTATGCAGCCAAGTATCAATACAGGGGTTTCCCTGACATTACAGCCAAAGATTCCTTAACAGCAAAGACTTCTTAAGAGGAAAAAAAATCCTTTATGTCAGATGCACTGCAATAAACAACTCTGAATCAGTAGTACCATTACAGTCCCAAGCAAACATTTCAACACAAAGACAGCAGCTTTTCTAACACATCATTACAGAACTGATAATATTAGAAGCTAATAGACAGACAGAGGTAAAACACTGTTTAGTTTTTCTGTTTATATTTTACCTGCAGACTCAAGGGCATAATCCACTAATCCAATACGATCCTCACTGTACAGCTGCAAAGCTCGCTCCACAATGTCATTTACTTGCTGAAACAGTTTAAAAAATGTGAATTACACATTAATCACATGGCAAAGAAAGTAATACACATCAGTTAATACTAAGTAGCTTGAGCTTTCTTTAAATTCAATGTGCATTTTTCTGCTTGAACTCTGCATACCAAACACTCACTATGCTAAACATATGACTCCTTTCAAGACTTATTTTCCACTGGGGGGGGGGGGGATTCTGAGGTGTAGGCAAGTGTTTGCTCCAGGTTCCTTTTCTTGCAGTTGTGCAATGGTGGTACAGCAGGTAGTTGATGGGGCACATAAAAACCGCCCCAAAAACTAAATAATAATATACAAACATAACTAGTAAAGTACATAGTACGTCATAAAATAATCCATAATACTGCACACTGTACTGCCAGGATGTGTACATGGCATACATGGGTATTTTTCACCAGTTATGTGAACCAGTCTCCACTGGACTGTAGCCCTGCAACCAAATTAAGTATCACAGCCACTATCACAGAATATGTCATGATCCCCAGCTACATCAAATACTTATCTGGTGAGCCAGGTATAAAAATGTACTTCATGCAATGTACTTTCACTGCATGTTAATACAAATTGTATGAGGGAAGGAGGTCATCATTCCAGTGTGGCAAAAAACCTCCTTATTCAAAACAAACAGGACTTTTACTTTTGATGTAATGACAACCACTACCTTCATCTCCTTTTTGCACATTATTCCACTGGAAGATAAGATGCTCTTTTCTGAAGAAGCATGTAGTCACCAAATGCAGTTTTGGTAGATGTAAAATACTCAAAAAGCTACTTTTGCCGAACCATAACGTTCCATCTGAGATGTTGATGATCTTCCAGTCATCACTGATGGGGTTTGGTTCTGTGCCGTTCACTCAGTTACCTCAGATCGAGTTTGCATGCAACATATAGAAGAAACAGAAAGTCAGAGGCCATCTCTGCACAGAAACCCTGAAACACCACAAAGACCCAGAAGATCCGCCAGGTGTGATGACTGGAAGATGAACAACTCAGATGGAACGTTATGGTAAGACATAACTTCTTTATCTGAAGTTGTTAATCTTCTTCCTATTCATCACTGATGGGACAGAATCCCAAGCTACTTGGAGAACCTGGGTGGCCCTTATGGAAAAACATTCCTGAGAATCACTGAGCCAAAGGCAACTCTTCCCCTGGAGATCAGATCCAATTTGTAGTGCTTGATGAAGGTATGGGATTTTGCCCAAATAGCTGCTGCACAGATGTCATCCATGGAGGCCCTAGAGTGGAAAGCAACCGATGCTGCAATAGCCCTAGTTCAGTGAGCTTTGATGTGATCAGGCTTAGATTCATTCATAAGCGAATATGAGAAGCTAATGCAATCCGAGCTATTTTGACAAAAGTAACTTTAGATACAGCACACCCCATTCTAGGACCAGAAAAGGAAATGAAAAGTTGGTCTGACTTGCGAAAGGACTTAGTTCTGTCCAGGTAAAAACGTAACTGTCTAAGAACATCCAATGAATGTAGACAGTATTCTCCCTTGTTTGAATAATTTGGAAAGAATACAGGGAGCTCAATGGACTGGTTAATAGAAAAGTCGGAAACCACCTTGGGGAGAAAGGATGGATTAGTACGAAGTGATACTCTGTCCTTATGGGAGATCAGATAGGGGCTCTTGATACATAAGGCTTGCAACTCATATTCGTCTGGCTGAAGTGATCGCCAACAAAAACAAGGATTTCCATGACAAGAATTTTAGATCACATGTTGCAGCAGGCTCAAAACGGGGTAGAGAGAAAGACTGGAGAACCCGGGAGAGATTCCAAGCCTCCACCGACTGCCTGATAGTTCTGCTGTGGAAAATTCCCTTGAGGATGGTCTTGCAAAGTCGGGTGGAAATAAGCAGTACTCCATCAAAACCATTATGGAAGTTGGAAATAGCTGCTAAATGGACTCGAATGGTGGAAGCTGATGCACCTTTGTCAAACAACTCAGCAAGGTAATAAAGAATAGTAGTTAAAGGAGATGAAAGTGGGTTTAGCATCAGATTATGTGACCAGATAGAGAATCTTTTCCATTTGTCCCTGTAAAGTTTTCTGGTGGATGGTTTACGGGAGGCCAAGATAATATCACGAACAGATGAGGAGAGGATTTCCTGCCTGGCAACTAACGGAAGTGAAGAAACCAAGCTGTGAGCTTGTGAGTGGATAAATTCGGTGGGGTCAGCCCTTGTGGGTGAAATATGAGGTCCAGACGAGTGTCCGGGCACAAAGGAGGATAAGAGGTGAGGTCGGATGAAGGGAAACCATACTTGATGAGGCCGGAACAGAGCAATGAGGATCACTTTACTATGCAACCGAATAGCTTTCCTTAAAAAGAGGGGGATCAGCGGTATCGGAGGATAAGTATAAAGGAGACCCGCGGGCCAATCATGAATCAAAGCGTCTCTTGGTGACTCCCCGTGAAGGGGAAAGAGGGCAAAGTAGCTGCTGCATTTTGTGTTTGAGGGGGAGGAAAAAAGATCGCAGCATGGCTGGCCCCAATGGCTGAAGATTTCCGCCGTCACACTTGGATTGAGAGACCACTAGTGGGGATAGAGGATGCATCTGCTCAGCCTGTCTGCAATCACTTGGGAACCCCCCAGGATATGCGTTGCGATCAGAAAGCAGATGGAAGCTATTGCCCAATGCCATGTTCTCATGGCTTTGCGACATAGAGGGTAGGATTTGGTCCCTCCCTGTTTACGTACCAGACAACGGACATGATGCCCGACTGGATAGCAATCATTCCTGACTGAAGGAGCGGATGGAATGCTTGCAATGCCAACAGCACCGCTCAACTCCAGGACATTGATATGCAAGCTGACCTCTATGCTGGACCATGTGTCTTGGACTGACTTTCCCTGGAAGTGGCCCCCCCACCCTATCAGGGAAGCGTCCGTGATCACCATGGTGCTGGGTTGGGGAGCCTGGAAGTGGCGACACCAAAGATTTTTGTCTGTACTCCACCAGAGGATATCTTGTTTGCAGGTTTTGGTGATGAGAATCTGTGAGCTCAGGGGATGAAGACTGGATATCCACTGGGACAGAAGGACCCATTGTAGTAGTCTCGTGTGTAATCTGGCTAGGGGAAAAATTGGGATGGCTGCCGCCATAGATCTCAGAGCCTGAAGAACTTCCCTTGCAGACACCTTTCTTCGACACAGTATCACTTGAACTTGTGCCCTTAATCTTTGAAGCCTGTGAGGGGGAAGAGAGACCAGACTTGATTGAGGGTTGAATACTGCCCCTATAAATTCCAATTGTTGTGAGGGCTGAAGGTTGGACTTTTCCCAGTGAAAGGTGATGCCCAGCAACAACGCTAGTACTTGAGTATAGCGGAGGGCCCTGACCAGGAGGCGCTTGGTGGGGGTGAAGAGGAGCCAATCGTCTAAATACAGAAACACCTGGAATCCCTGAAGTCTCAGATGAGCTGTGACTACTGCTAAGCATTTCGTGAATACTTTGGGGGGCCGTCGAAAGACCGAATGTCAGGGTTCTGAATTGGCAAGGATTGGCTCCTAGCCGGGGAGACTCCTTGAGCGCTTGTCCATTCTGATGTGGTAATACGCATCCCGGAGGTCTAACGAGCACATCCACACACCCTCCCGCAGAAAGGGGAGGATGGAATGAATCGTGACCATGCGGAACTTGGTCTGAACCACTGATTTGATTAGCTGGCTGAGATCCAAAATGGGCCTGCAGTCCCCGGTCTTCTTTGGCACTAAAAAGAATCTCGAGTAAAACCCTGATCCGCACTGGTCTGGGGGGACCTGCTGGATGACTCGTTTTTGACAGCTTTCATATTTTGAAAGATGCCTCTTCCCTTTGACTGGGTGGAACATAGGGAAGGGATTTCGGAGATCTTGGATAAGAGATTAGGGGAATGCGATGGCCTCTGGAAATTATTCTCTGCACCCACTAATCGTCTGCAATAGACAGCCAGGCAGCTTGGTGCAGAGAGAAACGCGCCCCGACTGCTTCCAGAGGAAAGCAATCGGGCAGCGCTTCAGAAGCGCTGATACAGTCTTCCCGAGAAAGAATCTCTGGAGTCCTGATTTCGGGGACCCCCTCTGCCCTGAAAGGGGTGTCTTCCATTACTGGAACCCCCTCTGTCTCTGGGGGAGTCCTCACCACGTGCCTCATGGAAAGGACCTTGAGACTTTTTGTGCCACATTTTTCCACTCCTCTGATTCCTGGAGAAGGAGCGCTGAGGTTTGGAAAAACGTAGACCCATGGCAGATGTCTTCCCATGCTGCTCGCACCTGGCTAATATATCCTTGACCTTGGCACCGAACAAAGCTGAGGGTTCAATAGGGGAGTTTAAAAAGGAAGACTTGGGAGTCAGGGAGGTCACAAATGCGCATCCAGGTGTGGGGTCTCAACTACACCTGCACCCGCAGCTCTAGCCGCTCCTTCAGTTGCGCGGGACAGCAACCTCATGGACGAAGTGGAGATCGACTCTAGGGTGGCAAGTTGGGAAGCAACTTTATCACGTGCCCCATCCGAAACTTGACCCACGAGGGTTCCAGAGAGCCTGGTGACGAGATTTCTTTGGAGCCTCGTAAAATGTGCCAAAAAGTTCAGAGATCTGACAGCAAAGGTCGCTGATGCAAAAACTCACTTCCTTACCCTGTCCAGTGCCCAGGACACTCTGTTGGGCAGGTGGACAGCAGGACTTTCCTCCGCAAGGTCCTTTTTTGTGACCACCATAGCGTCTACTGGCAAACCTCTAGACCAATGGGGTTAAAGCTCTGGAGGGGAGAGAGCATCTCATCTCCTGGGGATGGCCTCAACGGTGTTGGGATTCTTCCATGCTCGCTGCACGATGAGCATGACCAACTCATTGGTGGGGGTGGGGTGTGTATGTCACCCAATAAGTAGACGGCCGATAGCAGAAGGCCCTGCAGGAATACGGATTCCTCCGAGGAAGGATTGGAGGGCTTCCCTTCACCCCTCTGCTTCAAGATTTCTAAAATGTCTCCAAATGAGACGCAGTCAGGGGGTGACTGTGGGGATCCTTCCCCATCATCGTAATCCGTATCTTCCGTGAAGGACTCCTCTGGGGAGTCCATGCATTTCCTCTTACACTCCCGTTTCCGAGGGGGCTCTTCGGTGGGAGCATCCAAAGAAGACTCAGAAAGGGAAATACTCTGAACAGGGGTTTCCTGGGCTTTGCGCTCTTGCAGTCCTGGGGGGCGGTGTGGCCGTTGATAGCTGCAGCTCAGAGGGAACGGGTGGAAGTTCTGACGTAGGAGGATTGCTCAAAGCAAGCACCCTCTCTATCACCCAGAAAGCAGGCCCGCCTGAAGAGGACTGGGAGCCTAGAACCAAAGAAGAAAAATTTTGGGACCAGGGTCACACTCTGCTCCACGTGGTCTGCTCCCGGGGACGGAGCCTCAAGCAAAACCGGAGTGGGAGTTCCCCTCGGACCTGAAGATAGAACCAACACAACCGGGACCATGGCCCCCTAAGCATGAGATTGAGGAAGGATGGGTTCCGACGGAACAGACACCCAAAGGGGCCTCAGACATGGTAGTTGTTGGTGCCGAGGTAAGGGGTCCTCTTGTCGACGTTGGAAAAATGAGCCTCCGATCCAAGGGAGATATGTGGGGGTCGATGGGGTAATAGACCCAAAACCCGGAGGGGGATGGGCTCTAGGAAAATTTGTAATTCCCCTGGCGGTAAGCAGCTGATCAAAGAGGCGCATCACATCCAATTCTGACAGGCTCCTGGTAGACCTTACCGATGCCCCTGAGGGGAATAAGGCCAGTCTAAAAGGGGATGAAGGCTTGGCCGGCAAATAGATCCGCAGACACGGAGTACTGGGTCTGTGGTGCATTGAAAAATGGCACCGAAGATTCCAGTTTGGAAACTGGCAGCAGGGGAATAATCAGAGCAGAGAACGGGCTCGGAGCAGAGGTCAAAGCTGGGGTGGAGGTCAATAGCGGCTCCGAGGATGTTGTCAGAACCAATGGAGCAGAGATAGGGGACTTTGGTGCCAAGGTAGAGACTGGCAAACTGGCCGGAACAGAAGTTGTAGTAGGAGCCGTAGTAGTCAGAGCCGGGATAGGCGCAGACGAGGCGACCTCTGTATGAACCACTGGAGCCAAACTTGAAGCCGAGGTGGTCAGAACCGAGGAGGCAATACAGTGCGTGGTAGAAGTCTTGTGGATCTTGTGCTTATGACTCTTGCCCCCCATCACCGGCCCGTGAAGAGGGGTCTTAACGAGGATGTTTCTTGTCCACAGAAGGATGGGATGAAACAGACGCAGAAACAGCCTCCGAAAAAGGCGAAGGGAAGCAGGCCCTTATGGATTAACTTGTTTCATCTTTCATTAAGTGTCTGCTGACTGAAGCTGGTACAAATGTCACAGGGAGATTTTGCCAATAACTGCGGAACCCCCAAACAATACACACATTCTTCATGTAAATCACTACTCAGGAGTTTACCAGTGCAAGAAGAGCAGTGTTTAAACCCCGTAGTCCCTTTCTTTTCAGACATAACAGAAGAAACACACATGCTAAAGTAGAAGAAAAGTTGTGGAGGGAGAGGGAAATACCAACAATGGTACTGGGAATACCACAAGGGTAAAAAGGACAATACCAACAATGGTAGGAAAAGGAAATACCTGTGGGTAGAGCTGAGTGAGTAATAATAAGAAAAATAAACTGACAGGAAAAAACTCACAAACACTTATAAAACTTGAAAAAATATAACACTTAGCTGGAGAGCGCAGTGAAATGCTTCTATATGGCTGCGTGGCAAACGAGATCTGAGGTAACTGAGTGAAGGGCATTGTGGGTACCAGTTTAGCTTGAGAATTTTTGGTGCACGCAAGCATGGTATAAGGCAGACTCGGTTCCAAGGGCTTGGAACCGAACCCCATCAGTGATGAACAGGAAGAAGATTAACAACTTCAGATGAAATGTTTGCTGCTGGGTGAAAGTCACCTTGCAACCCCTCCCCTGGAACTTATGTATACCAACTCCAAGTTCACACAATAGTGCAGAAAAATGAAAGCTCCACTATTTGTGGAAGTAGTTTAGGTAAACATTCTTAGGATTTGATTTTTTTGACATTTTCCTTCTGAAAGGGTATATGCTACATTTGATTGAGACGTCATGCAAATATATCCACATTGCTGTAAGACATGCATCGATCATTCAACAATAACTACAGAGATGGCCTGTTTTCACGCAGCCTAACCACTGAAAAAGAAAACCCAGTCTCTAAACATGTGATGTCTCACTAAAGAGAGTGAAATATGTAATAGCCTCAGTAACATATCTCCGTTTGCTGCTGTCAGACATATGCACTGCTCCCAGACAAACCATGTAAATGATCTTTTAGTGACAATATAACTGCCCTGTGCTTCCACACACAGCCTCTCTCCCAAACCCCTCAAATGACAGTCGCCTTCTACGTAACACAGTTTCATTGTGATGAAAATGAAAGAACAAATACTGCAGAAATATATTTTGATTAGATGCTCTCAAACACACACACACACAGACACACAGACACTCATGTATATATAAACATACATACAGGTCTACTGAAAACTGTTGAAAGGTCCAAACATTGACCAGAAAACGTCCGAAACCCAAATGTTAATATGGCAGTACACGTGCCAAGCAGTGACCTCTGTGCATGCAAAATTAAAAAACAGCATTTTTTTTTGCAAGGGTCAAGCTCCCCAGACTTCTGCAATTATATATACTAACTCAGAGATCATACAATCAGGGAAATTGTATATACCTAAACCTGAGAATATCAACCATCTGCTTAGCAGACCAAATTGTGTATATGTATGTATACACAGCTTCCTTACCAGTAAATAAATTCACCTTCTGTACACCCCTCTGATGACAGAGTGGGATAAAAGTGATATAAATGGCCCGAGTACAGTATTTGTTGCTGTCAGATGTAAATGCACAGCATGCTTCTTCAACCCTTCCTACAAACAATGGTGGATTTGTGTGTGCTTATTTCATTTTAGCTAGGGATAAAAGTAGAAGCAATAATAACTGTATAAATGTATTTCAGATTGCTATTCACATTCAGTACATTGCCCCGAGACAAACCTATCATCATGGTTGATCAACACCAATCATGTCTACCCTGTTCTTTCAGATATAGCCTGCTTCACTAATCTCATGAAAAGAATAGAAAAAGAAGTTATGTCTTACCATAACAATCCATCTGTGTTGTTGATCCTCGTTCATTCATTACTGATGGGTTACTGGTTCCGTCCTCAGAACAGAGCCGGCCAATATCAAGCTCGCTTCAGCCAACAACGCTCGAGCCAAGGTCCTACCCAGAATGGTCTGCTCAGTTACCTCAAATCGAGTTTGCAAGTTGATAGATAAAAGTAGAGGCTACCTCTGGTCATAACAGACCTACAAGAAAGGGGTACAGGAGATCAACCAAGAACCTCAGGATGGGGGACTGAGGGTGGAAAGTAATGAATGAACGAAGATAAACAACACAGATAAAACGTTATGGTAAGACATAACTTCTTTATCTGATGTTGTTAATCTTCGTTCATTCCTTACTGATGGGACACAGTCCCCAGCTACCTGTATCCCTGGGTGGCCCTTATGGAAGGAGATTCCTGAGCACCACAGAGCCAAAGGAAGCTCTACCTCTGGAGGCCAAGTCCAATTTGTAATGAAGAATAAAGGTATGAGGTTTGGTCCAAGTTGCAGCTGAGCAAATATCATTAAGGGAAGCCTTAGTATGAAAAGCTGCTAAAGTTGCCAAAGATCTTGTAGAATGTGCTTTGGGTCTATGAGGCAAGGTGAGATTGTTTTTGTTGTAGATAAAGGTTATGCAATTTCTCAACCATGAAGCCAGTGTAACTTTTGATACAGGATGACCCATCTAGGTCCAGAAAAAGCTAGAAACAATTGGTCTGATTTACGGGTAGATTTTGTTCTGTCCAGATAAAATCATAATTGCCTATGAACATCCAAGGACTGCAGGCAATACTCTCCCTTGTTAGAATGGTTAGGAAAGAACACTGGAAGGTCAATAGACTGACTGATAGATCACTCTGACACCACTTTTGGTAAAAAAAAAAAGTAGAATTACTTCTCAGTGATACCCTATCCTTATGGAAGATAAGATAAGAAGGCTTTGATGCACAACGCCTGGAGTTCTGACAATCACCTGGGTGATATGATTGCAATCAAAAACAAAGTTTTCCAAGAGAGATATTTTACATCACATGAAGATGCAGGTTCAAAGGGGGGAGCTTGCAGAACCAAAGCCAAATCCCAAGGTTGTACGGGTTCTCTAAAGGGAGGTTTTAGGTGGATAACCCCTTTCAAGAATGTCTTAAGGAGTCTGAGAGACATAAGTGAAGAATCTTGAAAACCAATATGAAAATTTGAGATGGCAGCTAAATATACACTGATAGTATAAGCAGACACCCCAGAGTGGAAAAGATGTGATAAGTAATCCAATACCACCGAGAATGGGGCTGACAAGGGGTCTAACTGTTTATTTGGTGCCCATAGAGAGAATCTTTTCCATTTAAGACAGATTAGTCTGGTGGACAATTTATGAGATGCAGTAAGAATATTGCACACAGGGAACAAAAGGCAATCATTGGAAGTGAAGAAACCAAGCTGTCAGCTTCAGGGTTGGTAGACTGAGGTGAATCAGACCCTGCGGATGGGAGATCAACGTTGGGGATGTATTGAGGATCCATGGTTGATCTAACAGGTGAGGCCAGAGGAAGGGATATCAGACTTGTTGAGACCAATATGGAGCAATGAGGATCACTTTGCTCTTCAACTGTCATACTTTCTTTAGAAACTGGGAGATGAGGGGAAGAGAAGGATAAGCATAAAGATCTGAGGGCCAAGCATGGCCTAGAGCGCCCTGGGTGACTGTCCCTGAGGGAGGAATCAGGGCAAAGCAGTTGCTGCACTTGTAGTTGGTTGGGGAGGCAAATAGGTCGCAGCAAGGCTGGCCCCAGTGGATGAAGATTTTAGCCGCTATCACAGGATTGAGGGACCACTCGTGAGGCTGTAGAATGCACCTGCTCAATTCGTCTGCTATCATGTTGGAGCTCCCGGGAATGTGCGTTGCAATTAGAAAGCGGTTGTAAGCTATCGCCCATTGCCATATTCTCAAGGCCTCTCGGCATAACGGGTAAGATTTGGTGCCCCCTTGTTTGTTGATGTACCAGACAACTTGACATGTTGTCTGATTGGATCGCAACAGTCCCTGATGGAAGGATGGAGTGAAATGCTTGCAACGCTAGAAGCACCGCCCTCAGTTCCAGGGCAATGATGTGCAAAAAGGCCTCCGTCTCTGACCAGGTGCCTTGGACCGAGTTTCCCTGACATAGCCCCCCATCCCATCAGGGAGGCGTCCGTGGTCACCGTGGCTATCGGTTGATGGGGGTTGAAAGGGCGAGACCGCTGTTGGGGATTTCGAGACATCCACAGAGTAAATCTTGCTTGCATCTCTGAGTTACACTTACCTGAAAAGACAAAGGATGTTGTAGAGGGTACCACTGAGTGAGAAGTAGCCACTGGAGGAGCTCATGTGGAATCTGGCTAGAGGAACAATGGTAATCGAGGCTACCATTGATCCCAATAGCTGGAGTACAGATCGAGCTGGGGATTTGTGGTGACAAGCAGTGGTTGAACTTGCTGTCTTATTCTCTGAAGTCTGTGTTCTGGAAGGGATGCTGTGTAATTTTTCATATCCAACAGTACCCCTATAAATTCCAAAGACTGAGTTGGGGTTGTGTTGGATTTCTCCCAGTTTATAGTGATTCCCAGGCTTCGAGCAGTTAGAGTACACTGCAGGGCTTTTTCCAGTAGACGCTTGGTGGGGGAGGTGAGGAGCCAGTCGTCTAGATATGGAAACGCCTGGAATCCTTGAAGTCACAAGTGAGCAATAACCACTGCCATGCATTTTGTGAACACTCTGGGGGGCTGTAGAGAGACAGAAGGGCAGGGCTCGAAACTGGTAGTGACTGGCTCCTATACGGAAGCGGAAGTAAATTCTTGAGCAGTTTCCATTTTTACGTGGTAATATGCATCTTGAAGATCTACAGAGCACATCCAATCATCTTCTTCCAGAAGAGGAAGGACAGACTGAACTGTGACCATCCAGAATTTCTCTTTTTACAAATTTTAGTATACTGAGATCCAAAATTGGTTTCCAGTCCCGTCTTTTTTGGCACTAAAAAGAACCTTGAGTAAAAACTAGATCCTATCTGGTCTGGGGAGACTGTCTAGATGATTCTTTTTTGTAGCAGCTTTTGGATTTCGTGTGCTGCTGTTTCCTTTGACTGGGTGGAACGTCAGGTAATACACTCTTGATGAGACTGGGCAAAGACAGAAGGGGATGTGATAGCCTCTGGATATAATCTGTTGTACCCAAGAGTCTGTTATCTTTTGCCAGGCAGCAGGGTACAAGGAGAAACGACCCCCGACCGCTTCCAGAGGTGAGCAGTTGAGCAACGCTTCAGGAACGCTGATAGGGTTTGGCCAGAGAAAGAATCTATAGAACCCTGGTTTCGCGGACCTCCTCGCAGACTTCCTCTGCCCCAAAAGGGGAGTCTTCCATTGGAGTTTCCCCCTCTGCCTCTACGGGAGAACTTGGGCACATGCATCCCAGAAAGAACCCTGTAATTTCTTGTGCTAGATCTTTCCGATCCTCTGATTTCTGGAGTAGATTCTCTGAGGAGTAGAGTGTCTGATACCAATGGCAGACAGGGTCTTGCCATCTTGTTTGCACTTTGCCAGTGTATCCTCAATTGTAAGGCCAAACAAAGAAGCGACCTCTATCGGGGCCATTCATGAAGGAAGCCTTAAAGGAGTCCACAGTCACAAAGGTGCATCCAAGCATGTCGTATGGAAACTATACCTGCACCTGCTGCTCTTGCCGCACCTTCCGTTGCGTGAGAAATAAGACGCATGGACGAGTTGAAAATGGACTCTAGGGTGGCTGAGAAGCCACATTATCACAGACTGTCAGAAACAGTTCCTGCCAAGATTTCAGAGAGCTGGTTGATAAGGTCTCACTGAAGCCTGGTAAAATGTGCCAAATAATTCAAAGACCTACAGCTTGAAGTTATGGGAAAGAGTAGTAGAAGCTAGGTTAAGAAGGGAGGTGATGATTAGTGATCAGCAGTATGGTTTCATGCCAGGAAACAGCACTACAGATGCAATGTTTGCTCAGAGTGTTACTGGAGAAATACAGAGAAGGTCAGAACGAGTTGCAGTGCGTCTTTGTAGAGTTGGAGAAAGCATATGACAGGGTGCCTAGAGAAGAGTTGTGGTATTGTATGAGGAAGTCGGGAGTGGCAGAGAAGTATGTAAGAGTGGTGCAGGATATGTACGAGGGTAGTGTGACAGTGGTGAGGACTGCAGTGGGAGTGACAGATCCGTTTAAGGTGGAGGTGGGATTACAGCAAGGATCAGCTCTGAGCCATTTCTTATTTGCAGTGGCGATGGACAAGTTGACAGATGAGATCAGTCAGGAGGCCCCGTGGACTATGATGCTTGCAGATGACATTGTGATCTGTAGTGAGAGTAGGAATCAGGTTGAGGAGACTCTGGAGAGGTGGAGATATGCTCTAGAGAGTAGAGGAATGAAGATCAGCAGGGCTAAGACAGTGTGTAAATGAGAGGGAGGGTAGAGGAATGGTGAGGATGCAGGGAGTAGAGTTGGTAAAGGTGGACGAGTTTAAGTATTTGGGATCAAGAGTTTAGAGTAATGGTGAATGTGGAAGAGAGGTGAAGAAGAGAGTACAGGCAGGGTGAAGAAGAGTGTCAGGAGTGATTTGTGACAGACGGGTACCAGTAAGAGTGAAAGGGAAGGTCTACAAGAGGGTAGTGAGACCAGCTATGTTATATGGGTTGGAGACAGTGGCACTGACAAAAAGGCAGGAGTCAGAGCTGGATGTGGCAGAGTTAAAGATGTTAAGATTTGCACTCGGTGTGACTAGGATGGATAGGATTAGGAGTCAGTATATTAGAGAGTCAGCTCATATTGGACAGATTGGAGACAAAGCAAGAGAGACGAGATTGCATTGGTTTGGACATGTGCTGAGGAGGGATGATGGGTATATTAGGAAAAAGATGCAAAGGATGGAGCTGCCAGGTAAGAGGAAAAGAGGAAGGCCTAAGATAAGGTTTATGGACGTGGTGAGCGAGGACATGCAGGCAGTTGGTGTGACAGAGCAAGATGCAGAGGATAGGAATAAATGGAAAGAGATGATCCGCTGTGGCGACCCCTAACGGGAAAAGCCGAAAGATGATGATGATGAATTCAAAGACCTTAAGGAGGAGGTCGATGAAGCAAATAAGAAGTTATGTACTCACCATAATGTTCCATGCGAGTTGTTCATCTTGCCTTCATTCTTTACTGATGGGTTCGGAGCCAATCCATCAGCTCTGGTACAGCCGTTTGCGAAGCTCGAGATTTACCAGCAGCTCGAGGCCAAGCCCCTTATCTCATGATGCACTGAGAATTACCTCAGATCTTGTTTGCTGCGTGTACCATAACCATATAATTGAGCTATCCTCCTAAGGAGAGGAAGAAGAATTGAGCAACCAGGATGTGACCAACCTCTAGGTCAACTATCAGCCAAGAGGGGGAAGGAGGGAGGGATGTAAGAATGAAGGCGAGATGAACAACTCACATGGAACGTTATGGTGAGTACATAACTTCTTAATGTGAAGTTGTTCAATCTCGCCATTAATTCTTTACTGATGGGTAGTGTTCCCAGCACCATCAATCTCGGGTGGCTCACGGGAGCACATTCTTCAAAACCGTAGACCCAAAGGAAGCCCTGTCCCTGGAGGTCTTATCGACTCTGCAATGAGTGATAAAAGTATAAGGTTTAGACCAAGTGGCTGCAGCACAAATGTTATCAAGGAGCAATTTGGCTTGGAACACAGAAGATGTGGAAACTGCTCTGGTTGAGTGAGCTTAAATCTTATGTTGTAAAGGCATATTAGCAGCTGAATAAACAGAGGTAATACAATCAGACAGGTATTTAGAGAGTTGTTTTAGCCACTGGCCTACCTTTTCTGGCTTCAGAGAATGAAACAAAGAGCTGGTCTGATTTCCTGAAATCTTTCGTTCTATCCAAAGAAAATCTGAGCTGTCTGTGAACATTTGTGCAGCATATACTCCAACTTATTGGAGTGATTAGGGAAGAAAACTGGTAACTCAATTGTCTTGGTAGATACTGGATTCTGAACAAACCTTGGGCAAAAAAGAGGGGTTAGTCCTAAGAGATACTCTATCAGCATGGAAGATCAAATAAGGAGGGCTGATGGATAAAGCTTGAAGTTCTGACACTTTGCGGGCAGACGTAATAGCTACCAGAAATATGGTTTTCCACGACAAATATTTGAGATCACAAGATGATGCTTGTTCAAACGGGGGGAGAATTATACGAGACAGTATAAAATTTAGATTCCAAGGAGAATGAGTTTTCACTGGAGGTCTCATATGAAATGTTCCCTTGAGAAAGGCCTTGGATAACTTGCGAGACATTATGTTTAGTCCATCAGTTCCGAGATGAAAGTTAACATAGCTGCCAACTGAACCCGAACTGTTGCGGCTGCCGCTCCTTTATTAAAAATCATACTCAAGAACTCTAATATGGATGTCAAGGGGGCTTGGTAAGGTTCAATGTTCTGCTTAGAAGCCCATATGGGAAATCTCTTCCGCTTACTAAGATATAGTCTTCTAGTGGACGGCTTATGAAAAGACAAGAGGATCTGTTTTGTCTCAATGGAAAAATTATGAAGCCTGGCTATGAGGGGAACTGGAGCAGCCAAGCTGTTGGCTTGAGTGACTGCAAGGAAGGCTGGAGATCCCCTGACTGATGTGTCAGAAGGTCCGGAACTGGGTCCAGAATCCCTGGATCCTCCAACAGATGACTATGAAGAAATGAGAACCAAATCTGCCGAGGCCAATGAGGGGCTAAAAGAATAATAGAAATTTTGCTTTCTGTAGAAGCCTGGGTATCAATGGCATGGGAGGAAATGCATAGAGACGACCCGGGGGTCCATAGTGTACAAGTGCGTCTCTCGGGGCTTCTCCTGGAGGAGGGATCAGGGCAAAGTAGCTTCTGCATTTCATGTTGATGTGGCTGGCAAAAAGGTTGCAGGAAGGCTGGCCTCATTTGCGGAAAATCCTGTCCGCCATCTCTTTCTTGAGGGACCACTCGTGCGGCAACAAGATTGCCCTGCTCAGTTTGTCTGCTATCACGTTGGATCTCCCTGGGATGTGCGTTGCAAACAGAAAGCACTGGGAAGAAACAGCCCACTGCCAAACTCCGAGGGCTTCTCGGCAAAAGCGGTAAAACTTGGTTCCCCCCTGCTTGTTCAAGTACCAGACTACGGACATATTGTCTTTTCTGAATTGCAATCGTTCCTAGAGGAAGAGAGTCCTGAAAGTACTGCAACGCCAAAAGTACGGCTCATCTCCAGAACATTGATATGCAAATGTGACTCTTGATCTGGCCATGTGTCTTGGGTAGTCTTTCCCTGAAAATGCCCCCGTCACCCTATCAGGAATTGTCTGTGGTCAAGGTGGCTACTGGAGGGGGTGGTACAAAGGGGCGTCCTATGGTTACATGAAGAGATGTCAACCACCACTGAAGATCTTTCTTGCAAAAGTTCATAATTAAAATTGTGTGATTCATTGGAAGTTCCTGGTAAGACCATTGCATGAACAGTTGCGACTGCAGAATCCGCATGTGCATCCTTGCTAATGGTATGGCCAGGATCACTGCAGCCATCAAGCCCAATACTTTCAGAACATCTGCGGCTGGTGCTCTGTCTTTCGATATCAATATGCTGATATGTTGATGAAGGAGGACTCTATATTGGTAGTTTTAGAGTGGTGGTTGAGGTGTCTAACTCTGCCCCTATAAAAACGATATACTGCGATGGAGACAAGGCAGAATTTTCTGAGTGGACTGTAATGCCCAAGTTATTGCAGAGTGTCAGAGTGTATTCCCTTGCCTGAATCAGTTGGTGGTGGTAAGGAGCCAATTGTCTAGGTACGGAAACACCTGGAATCCTAGATGCCTCAGGTGAGCCGTGACCACTGCCATGCATTAGGTGAACACTCGTGAGACTAAAGTGCAGGGCTCAAAATTGATTAAGATTGGCTCCCAGCCAGAAACGCAGGTGATCTCTGGATGGCCTGGCCATTTTTATGTGGTAGTACACATCCTTGAGATCTATGGAGCACATCCAATTGCCTTTCCCTAAAAAATGAAGTATAGACTGTAGCGTGACCATCCGTAACTTCTCTTTCTTCACAAATTGGTTGAGTCTGCTGAGGTCCAAAATGGGTCTCCAGTCCCCTGTTCTCTTAGGAACCAAAAAGAACCTTGAGTAAGTTCCAAATCCTGTTTGGTCTGCTGGGACTGGCTGGATGATTTTTTCTAGCAACATGTGGACCTCTACCGTTGCTTGTTCCCTGTGACTGGGTGGAACGCCCAGGATTCTCCTTGTGGGCGGAGGTGGGGTGTGGCGAAAGGTATGAAGTACCCTCTGGAAATGATACTTTGTGCCCAGCTGTCTTATTTCTTGCCAGGCGTCTGGATACAAAGATAAGCGACCCCCGACTACCTTCAGAGCAGGAAAATCGGGCCTCCTTTCCGGAGCGCTGGTAGAATTGACCAGAGAAGTGATCTCTGTCACCATGATGCCAAGAAGGTGGCGTCTTCCATTATTACCCCCTTCTCTACCTCTAGACGGGGGTTCACCACTTGTGTCCTGAAAGGCTTCTTGGGCTTTCCGGAACCACATCTTTCCTCCCTTTTGGGCTTTGGGGTAAGGCGAAATAGGGGTGGAAAAACGGACTCAAACGGCATACAGAGTCTTTCCCTCCTGTTCACACCTGGTCAAAGTTTCCTTCACTTTAGGCCCAAAAAGAGATGAGCCATCAAAAGGGGTGTTTACAAATGAAGACTTGAAGGGCTCTGCGAAGGAACACAAGCACATCCAGGAATGTCAGAGCAATTCCTGTACCCACTGCCCTACTCGTTCCATCAGCTGCATATGATAAGACACGCATGGATGAGTTGACGATAGAATTTAGGGTAGTAAGCTGGGAGGCAACTTTGTCAGAGGTAACTGCAGCTAGAGTACTCTGAAGAGCATCTCCCAACTCCTTAACGAGATCTCTTTGCAACCTGGTGAAATGGGTCAAATAGTTCAGTGAGTGGAGGGTAAAGGTCGCCAAACCAAACATGCGTTTCCCACATCTATCCATGATCCTAGATTCTCTATTAGGAGGATGAATAGATGAGGAAGTCTCAGACATTTCCTTTTTGGTGGCTGCTACCACCATGGCATTAACAGGGACTCCTTTGGAAAAAAAGGTTTCATCTGGTGGAGTGGATATAAACTTATTAGGCCTCCTAGGAACAGGCTCCATGGACTCCGGTGACTCTCACTCCCTACGAGAGACCAACTGCATGAGCTCATCAAAAGGCAGAGACATGCAAGAGGTGGTAGGTTGAGACCCGAAAGCCTTCAGGAGAATTGACTCATCCTCAGTAGGGCTTTTGGACTGCCAATCACCCCTCTGCCTAAGGATCTCAAGTATCTCAGCAAAGGAGATATCCTCAGAGCGGGACCCTTCCGACTCACCCAAGTCAGTGTCAGATGGTAGAGACACCTGTGGGGAGTCCAAGCGTCTCCTCTTGCACAATCTCTTCCTTGGGACCTCCTCAGTGGGAGCCTCTGGGGAGGTCTTGGAAGAGTAGGGGGCACACTGTGGGGCTATCTGAAGCTCTGGGTCTCTACGCCTAGCCTGGACGATGGAAGCAGAAGCAGACAGGCGCTTTGGGGGATAAGGAAGCAAGACCTGTAGTCGAGGATGTCTTGGGGGACAAGGCTCTCCTAATGACTTCGAAGACACCACTGCTCCGATGTGAAGGAGTCGATGGACTCGAAAGACCCATCGACCCCTCCCGCACCGAGGCCGTGGGCTCTGAGCCAGAGGTAGGAGCCAAGCTCATTTGAGCCGAAGCCCCGAGAGGAAGAGTCAGCACCGACAAGTCGGGCCGACCATCATCCCTGGACCCGACTGGAGAGTGTCGGCTCCTAGAGTCCCTGGTCGGCACAGAGGACGTCAAGAGTAGATGGAACTGAGGTCACCAAAGCAGGTCTCTGCTCCAAAGGCTATACAATCAATAGGTCAAGCTCCCTGTGGCTCCGAAGGTCCGGTACAGCTCGTAGTAGTTAAGTCAGGGGTAGTGGTTTTCGGCTCCGAAGCCACTGGGGTCAGAGCCAACAATTTAGCAAGGCCTGGTGCATGTAAAAGCTTCTGCACCAATCGATCTATATCCAAATCCAACAGGCTGACAGAAGACCTGGAAGATTGCACCAACGGTGGCGAATGAAGTAGTGGAGATAGAGGCCCCTCTGATACCGGCTCCAGAGCTGTGAGCTCACTCCGAAAAGAAAAGACAGTCGGCTACGTGGTCTGTGGAGCTGATGTCACCGGATCCTCCAACTTTTTGGATTTTTTTGCCTGTTTGGAATCCTTAGAGTCCCCTGAAGACATAGAGGACTTGGAAGACTTACTGGCCACATCCTGCTCACTCAGCTTTAATCAGCCTCTGTCTACTAACTTTCTTTTCCTCGCAAGCAAAACTCTCGAAAAAGAGTGACAAATACTGCAAGACTCCTGTAAATGGACAGCTCCTAACCAGTGAATGCAAGTTACATTGCTATCACTAACAGACATTTTCTGCCTGCAGTCATGGCACTTTTTAATTCCAGACTTTGGGTGTTTCTCCTTGTCATCAGCCATTCCAATAACCAAAAATTACGCTATCCAATAATCAAAAGTGCCTTAGGCTTAAGCACACAACACACACACAACACCTAAGAAAAAAGGCACCCAATATAAACACTATTGAAAATACACAACTAGGCTCCAAAGGCACACCACACAGGGAAGCCAAGAACGGGACACACCAATAAAGCAGAACTATATATATATATATATATATAAATCTATATATATATATATATATATATATATATATATATATATATATATATATATATATATAACAACGACGGCCCAAATGCTCGACGCATTTGATTCGACATTGTTGTCGAAACAACCACGTGATGGCCGTATAGGAGCTGATGTAAATCAAACTCCTATACAGCTATCACGTTTTTGCAGGGGGGCAAGCCCCCCTGCACCACCCATGTGGGGGGGCTGCGCCCCACACACCCCTTTCTAACTCGGAGATTGCACTACAGTGGGGATGTGGATGAAATTCCACTCCCCACTGTACCGCGATCTCCATGCAGATAGTCTATTTCCACTTATGCGAATGCACTTGTGCATTCGCACAAGTGGAGTCGACTATCTGGTGCAAAAGTGCTTGTGCATTCGACATTCTGTTTTTCGGCACACTGCAGCCGATAGAATGTCGTTCGCACAAATAATAGCAAACCTATATATACGTGTGTATATGTGTATATATATATGTGTATATATATATATATATATATATATATATATATATATATATATATATATATATATATATAAACTATGCAGAGAACTGTGAACTAGGCCTAAAACACATGAGGTAGGGGGCCGGGAACAAAAAGCCTGCAGGAATACGGATTCCTCAGAGGAAGGATTAGAGGGCTTCCAATCAACTCTCTAAGGATCTCAAGGATGTCACCAAAGGACACCTCATCAGAGGGTGACTGTGGGGACCCTTCCCCGCCATCAAAATCCATATCATCAGTCAAGGACTCCTCAGTGGAGTCCATCTGCTTCCTCTTACATGATGCTTTGCGGGGTACTTCCTCACTGGGAGGTTCTGGGGAAGACTACAAAGAGGGGGGTTCTCCAGAGGAGGAGAAACTTGAGGCTCTTGTGCCCGGCAGTTGAAGCTTGTGGCAGCAGCGGGGGAGAGGACTCCGACAAATGAGCTTTGCCAGCGAAGGCAAGCGCCCTCTCCATGGTCTGGAAGGCTGGCCCGCTGAAGGAGGGATGGGAGCCTGGAACAGAGCATGACAACCTCAGAACCGGGGTCACACCCTGCCCCGACGAGCTCGCCCCCAGACCAGGAGTCTCAAGTGGACTGTGAACTGTAAGAGAGAGAGAGAGAGAGGATCCCTGGAAAGTGCCATAGAAAAAAATCGGCGTAGCGCCAGGAATGCCCTCCCCCAAAGTAGTTGTGTACACTTAACATAAATGTAGATGTTTGTGTGTATTCAGTGTTGCAGTCATCACATTTGGGTTATCTGCCTGCCCCAGATGTCAGGAGCCCCCAACATAGAAAGCAATTATATGGTGTGGAACATCCCCAAGCAAAAAGCAAATACAGATGACATAAGATATGCCCAAGCAAAAGGAGACGTAGAAGTAAAGAGAAGTCAGGGGGCTGGAGGAAGGGTAACCAGGACTGCAACAGTGAATACACTCGAACATCTACATTTATGGCAAGTGTACACAACTGTACTATGTTCAAGTTTCACTGTTGCAGTCATCACAATTGGGTTGATTCCCAAAGCGAAAGATGGGTGGAGGCAGTCAAGAAAAGTACAGATGTGTACACTTACCATAAATGCAGATGTTCGCGTGTATTCACTGTTGCAGTCATTACATTTGGGTAATCTGATGGCAGGTTGCCCTCAGTCGGCCTGATTAACAAAGTCTTGGGTCCTGCGTCGGTTGCTGTCCCTTTTTCTATGACGTCAGGGATATAAAACATGCAGCCAACGCCATTACATCAGGTTTTCTTGCCCCAGATGCAAGCTGTCCCCCAAATGGGGAGCAAAATATAAATATATATATATATATATATATATATATATATATACACACACACACACACACACACATATATATATATGTATATAATTTAAAACAAAAAAAATATACCTCCAAACAAAAGCAAATACACCAATAAGGCTTTTAAGCATAGTAAAAGAAAGGAGCGGTATAGTAAGAGAAAAACAGGGGGCTGGAGGGTGGGTAACCTGGACTGCAACAGTGAATACACTCGAACATCTACATTTATGGTAAGTGTATACAAAGTACAGTTTTGTACCTACCATAAATGTAGATGTTAGAGTGCTAATACAGCTGCAGTCATAACAGATGGGTTCTCCTGCCGTCAGGCGGGTCCTCGGTCGGCCGAATTCCAAAGTCTAGGTCCGGCGTCAGTTGCAGTCGCTTCTTCCCTGACGTCAATGCGACAGGGGTATAAAGGAACCAGCCAACGCCATTTTCTTCAGTTTTTCTTGCCCTAGATGTCAGGTGCCCCCAGAAGGAAGGCAATACATAAATTTGTGTGATAATGCAGTGCAATATAATCAAAATACAGTAGTTGCAAGCAAATACATCATAAATGAATACCCCAATCAGGTTGCATAAGGATGTGTTAGCCTATAGGCCTGTTCCAAGAGGGGAAGGAGGGAGGGAAACCTGGACTGCAGCTGTATTAGCACTCGAACATCTACATTTATGGTAGGTACAAAACTGTACTATGTTCATCGTGCATACAGCTGCAGTCATAACAGATGGGTAAAATCCCAAAGCTAAGAAAGGGGTGGTAGGCACTAGGTGGAACTAGGAGGAGCCAAAATGCCCTGCAAGACTGCAGTGGCAAAGCCTGCTCTAGATTTGGAGTATAATGGTAGGTTGTAGTGCTTGGAAAAGGTATGCACAGAACTCCAAGTGGCTGCTTCCAAAATATCCTTGGTAGGAACTCCTCTGAGAAAGGCTGCAGAGGTGGCTGTGGCCCTGGTGGAATGAGTTCTAATGCCTGTAGGTACAGTTTTGCCATGAAAGGAATAGCAAAAGCGTATGCAGTGGGCTATCCATTTTGAGATTGTCTGTTTGGAAATTGGCTTTCCTTGAGCTCCTACACAGGCCACAAAGAACTGTTCTGATTTTCTGAAAGGCTTTGTTCTGTCCAAATAATAGCAGTTGTCTGTGGATGTCCAAGGAATGTAGTAATCTCTCCTTGTTTTGAGGATTAGGATAAAAGCTAGGTAAATGTATGGCCTGATTTAAAGCTATCCTGGATACCACTTTAGGCATAAAGGACAGGTTGATTCGTGAAACTCTGTCCTGATGGAAGATGATAAAAGGCTGGACAGCCATGAGAGCCTGTAGTTCTGAAACTCTACGAGCTGAGGTGATAGCCAGAAGGAAAGCTGTTTTCCAGGACAAATATTGCAAATCTGATGAGGCAGCTGGCTCAAAGGGAGGCAAGGTCAGTTTTTCCAGAATGAAATTAAGATCCCAAGCAAGTATTGGTTGTTTCCTTGGAGGTCTTAAATTCTTAGCCCCTCTGAGGAACTGTCTTAAGAGAGGGTGAGAGAATAAAGGTGGATCAGTGTTGTATTCTGCAGAAATGGCTGAGGCATGGATTTTGATGGAGGAGAAAAAGTCCACTGCTTAGCAGTTCAGCCAAATATTGTAGTATTTGAGGTAAATTCAGTTTTCCAGGATCCTGGCCCTTTTTCTCATTCCAGACAAAAAAAACGTTTCCATTTTGCGGAGTAAGCTTTTCTAGTTGATGGTCTTCTGGCCTCCAAAATGACATCCTGCACCTCCTTAGAGAGTAGGGCCTGTTGTAATGCTAAGGAATCTTCCATGCGGCTAGATTGAGTGTTTTTAGCTGACTGTGAAGAGTTTTGAAGCTGTGCTGAGTCAGAAGAAGAGGCATTAGAGGCAGGGTCCATGGTGGGGAATGCGTCAGGCTCCTCAGGAGTGGGTACCAGTGTTGCCTTGGCCAGTCCGGAGCAATGAGAATCATCTTTGGTCTGTCTGCTCTGGTCTTCAATAGAACTTTGGGCAGCAGAGGAAGAGGTGGGAAGGCATAAACTGTCATTGATGTCCAACTGAAAGAGAGCGTCCACTCTCCAGGCCTTTGGATGGAAGATCCTTGAGCAGAATTTTGTCAATTGATGATTTTTGTGGGTGGCAAAGAGATCTATGTCTGGCCTTCCCCATTCTTGGATTATTTCTGTAAAAACTTTTGGATGCAATTTCCATTCGTGTGGATCTGTCATATTCCTGCTTAGGTTGTCTGCCAGCGTGTTTTCCTTGCCTGGCAAGTACTGTGCTTGTAGTTCCATTTGTAATTCCATGGACATGTTCCAAAGTGACATGGCCAGTCTGCATAGGGGGTAAGAATGTGTTCCTCCCTGTTTGTTTATGTACCACATAACTGTGGTGTTGTCCATTCTTATCAATAGTTGACCTGGTTGTAGAAGGTCCTTGAAAGCTATAATAGCATTTATTACTGCTAGCATTTCTTTTTGATTGATGTGCAGGTGCTTTTCTTTTTTGGACCATTTGTCCTGAATGCACCGATCTGTCATGTGCGCCCCCCAGGCGTAATCCAAGGCGTCTGTTGTGATGACTTGATTTGCTTGAGGCTTGCTGAATGGAAGACCTGTGTTTGTTTGGCATGCTTTAGCCCACCACAGAAATTCCTTTTGCAGACATGGAATTAGTGGTATTATTGTTTCCAAACTGTGGCTGTGCTGAGACCATATGTTTTTCAGGTACCATTGTAGTTTCCTCATATGCAGCCTTGCACATGGGATTAGTAAGATGCAAGATGCCATGAATCCCAGAGCCTGCAGGATTTTCCTTGCAGTCAGCCTGGTGTAATTTGCTAGTGTTCTGAAGTATTGAATTAGTTGCCCCTGCTTATCTGGCGTGAGGTAGGCCATCTGGGTGTTTGTGTCCAAATTGGCACCCAGGAAAATTATCTTCCGAGAGGGTATCAGCCATGATTTCTTTTTGTTGACTGTGTATCCCAGAGAGTTCAATAACATTATTATATAAGCCAGATGTTTCAGAAGAATGTGCTTGCTGTCCGCTTGGATCAGGCAGTCGTCCAAATAGGGGTATATTTGTATCCCTTGAAGTCTGCAGTAGGCAATTACTGATGCCAGGCATTTCGTGAATACTCTGGGCGCAGTAGATAAGCCAAAGGGCAATGCAGAGAACTGATAATGGGTTGAACCTGCAAGAAATCTGAGGTACCTTCTGCAATTTTGTCTGATTGGGACATGCAGGTATGCCTCCTTGAGGTCCAATGTTACCAGCCAAGACTCCTTGCCCAGCATGGGAAGAAGTTGCTGTAGAATGAGCATCTTGAATTTTGGTATGAGTAGAAATGTGTTTAGGATGGATAGGTCCAAACTAGGTCTCCAATCTTTTCCCTTTCTTGGCACCAGAAATAGCCTGGAATAAAAACCATGACCTTGTTCGGGCGTAGGTACCTCTTGAATAGCTTTTATGTTTATGAGCTCTGTAATTTGCCTTTGTGCCTCTGCCCTTTGATTGTGTGGCAGGTTTGGCATGCCTCTCATTTTTGGAAGGGTGTGAAAATGGAATTTGTAGCCTCTGTTTATAATGTCCAGGATCCATTTGTCCTTTGTGACAATATGCCAATTTTTTTAAAATAATGCCAGCTTTCCTCCTAAGGGGGCTGCCATTTGAGACCTGGTTGGCATGCAAAGGGGAAAACCATTGGGTTTGCTTTCTGAAAGATTGCGAGTTGTCCTCACCACCTCTTTGTGTAGGAGCTTGCCATTGTCTGCCTCTAAACGATCCTTGAGATTGTCCTCTGCCCCTCGGGCGCCTGTATCTGCCTCTTTGGGGTCTGTCTGTGGCAGGAAAGGACCAGTTTTTGGAAGGCCAATTTCTACTAAAATGTGGGGGTTGAACCTGTAGAAATTCTTTCACAGTTTGCATTGATTTAGCCTTTTCCTCCATTTTCCTTAATACCTCCTCAGCATTAGCTCCAAATAGTACATCCTTTTGAAGAGGGGCGTCCAGTAACTTAGCTTTGACATGATCAGGCAAGGCTTGTTCCTTGAGCCAGGCATGCCTACGTATGACTGATCCTGTAACAGCAGCCCTACATGAGGCCTCTAGAGCATCAAAACCACATTGTAAAGTATGCTTACCCACTTGTTCTGCACTATGCATCAAATCCTGCAACTCCTTCAAGTCTGGTTGTTCAGGTTGTGACATTTTACTTTTCAATTGTGATAACAAAAACTGTTGGTATTTTAGCATATGAAACTGACAGTTTAAGGCCTTCATGGATAAGGTAGCAGAGGTATATACCTTTTTCCCCACCTTTCTAAGGATCTGGAATCTCTCTCGGAAGGCAATGGATTTTTAGCAATGGAGGCCTTAACTCACTTGGGGCCCTGTAAGATGGTTTCTGGGTCAGCAGCATGGCTTTTGTATAGAAATTGGTGTGAGTCAGGAACCCTGTAGTACCTGTCAGGCTTAACTGGAGCTGGAGGTAGAGAGTCCGGGTTAAGGCAGGCCTCTGAGTAAACATCATCTAGGATGTCCAAGACAGGAGGTATAGCCAGAGGCCTGTGCTGAGGTAGCAATAGAAATTCCCTGAGCCTTTTCTTGGAATCTGAATAATCTTGGCCTTCCCAGTGGAAGTGTTCCCTTAAGGTATGCAAAGTTTCCCCAAATGAGTAATCCTCAGGGGGGGAATACAGAAGGGATGGACTCCTCCGCATCAGAGTCTTCAAAAGGGGAGTAAGAATGTTCCTGATCATCAGAGTGCTCTGAAATAATGGAGCCCTGATCAGAGGAGGGGGAATCTTCCTCCACTCTGGGCCTTTTGTCCGGTGGGGGCTGAGAACTTCTCATAAGAGTAATTAAATCCTCAGCCATTTTAAGCATCTGTTTCTTCGGCATGGGGCCTGGAGATGGGCCCTGTGTAGCTGGTCTCAGAGTGCATGGATGCTTTGGACTTTGTGAAAGCCTTGATGGAGAAAGAAGAGGAAGGTCTGAAGACACCTTGAGTGGAGGTGGACCTGTCCACATTCTGAGTTTCAACGCCAAGAGTGGCTTCAGTATCTGTAGTCGGGGTGTGGGCCGAGGAGCCTGCGACCTCGGGCACAGGAGACTCCGTCAAAGAAGTGTCGTCGGTAGTCAGGGGCTGCGTAGGCGCCTCGCTGAGAACCGGACCACGTGTAGTCGGCTTTGGCGTGGTGTCGGTAGAGGCCGCGGACCTCGTGTGTCGGTCCTTGTCTTTGCGTTTTTTAGACAAAACCAGAATCGGAGTATCCGACGACATAGTATAGTTAAATGCTTTCCCAAAATAATGCTGGGCGAACTCCGCCCGACGCTTAATAGTGCGTTTGTTGAATGTAGCACAAAAGCGACAGACCGAGACGTCGTGGTCTGGGCCTAAACAAGGTATACAGAGGGAATGGAAATCCTTATGCGGTATTTGCTTCCCACAAGAAATACAATTATTAACTTTGTCTGACATCGGTCAGAGGCAAGAAAAGTTTCCCCAACGGGGTACTTAGCTTTTAAGAAGACTTCGGTTTCCAAATTTTCGTAATCTCAGGAGCTGGCCGACCGGCACTTGCGAACTGCTTCTGCTTCGGGCACCGCACGGCAAGAAAGACTGAAGAAAATGGCGTCGGCTGGTTCCTTTATACCCCTGTTGCACTGACGTCAGGGAAGAAGCAACGACAACCGACGCCGGACCTAGACTTTGGAATTCGGCCGACCGAGGACCCGCCTGACGGCAGGAGAACCCATCTGTTATGACTGCAGCTGTATGCACGATGAACATCTGCACTATGTTCTTAGTGTTTCACTGTTGCAGTCATTACATTTGGGTAGAATCCCAAAGCTATGGTTGGGAGGATGGCTTTATACAGCATTAGGAGCAGCTATAAGGCCCTGCAGGACAGCAGTGGCAAAGCCAGCTCTGGATTTAGAGAGGAGAGGTAAATGGTAATGTTTGGTGAACGTATGAACTGAGCTCCAGGTAGCTTCTAGAATGTCTCTGGTAGGAACGCCTCTGAGAAAAGCTGCAGAAGTAGATGCAGCCCTAGTGGAATGAGACCTGATCCCCTTGGGGATAGGTTTACCATGGTGCATATAGCAGAAATGAATACAATGGCTTATCCATTTGGAAATAGTCTGCTTTGAAATAGCCTTTCCCGCTGCCCCTGCAGCAAATGCCACCAATAGTTGTTCAGATTTTCATAAGAGATTTTGTCCTGTTTAAGTATAATCTAAGCTGTCTGTGTACATCCAATGAATGCAGAATCCACTCACCCTTGTTCTGTGGATTGGGGAGGAAAGTTGACAGATGAATGGTCTGATTAAGAGCCGCACTGGATACCACCTTAGGCATAAAGGATGGATTGGTCCAGAGAGCCACCCTGTCCGGATGAAAAATAATGAAAGGCTCCACTGCCATAAGAGCCTGTAATTTTGAAATCCTTTTAGCTGAAGAGACTGCTAAAAGGAAAGCTGTTTTCCAAGAGAGAATTTTTAGGTCTGCAGTAGCAGCTGGCTCAAAAGGAGGTAGAGTGAGTTTTTCCAAAACAAAATTGAGGTCCCATGCAGGAATTGGTGCTCTCTTGGGAGGTCTTAAATTTTTGGCCCCTCTGAGATGCTGCTTTAGCAGGGGATGAGAGAAGAGGGGAGGCTCTGTGTTGTAATGAGCTGAAACGGCAGAGGCATGGATTTTTATGGAAGAGAAAGATAGGCCCTTGTGAAGCATCTCAGTTAAGTATTGCAGAATCTGAGGAATATTGGGCATTGCTGTGCTTATTCCTTGTGATTGGTTCCAGGCACAGAATCTTTTCCATTTGTCAGCATAAGATTTTTCTAGTACTAGGCCTTATAGCCTCCAAAATGACATCCATCACAGGTTTGCTGAGAGATGTCACAGGTGAAATTAGTTGATTAGCCACGCTGCAAGATTCAAAGTTTGGAGCCGAGTGTGCAGAATTTGGTAGTTCTGCTGAGATAGTAGGGTAAGGTGTCAGACAGGTGACACGGAGGAAGGTGCGACACATTGTGCAGGAGTGGGTACCAGTGTTGGCGAGGTCAGTCTGGAGCAATCAGAATCATTTTTGGTTTGTCCTATCTGACTTTTAGTAGGACTTTGGAGAGCAGAGGCAGAGGGGGAAAAGCATAGACTGATAGGTTTTTCCAGTTGAATGATAGAGCATCCACTTTCCAAGCTTTTTTGTGATGAATTCCTGTGCAGAATTTGTCCCAACTGATAGTTCTGGGGTGAGGCAAAAAGATCTATGTCTGGGCTCCCCCATTTGCGTGTCAACATGTTGAAAACTTGTGGCTCCAGTTTCCATTTGTGCGGGTCCATAAGATTTCTGCTTAGTTTGTCTGCCAGAGTATTTACCTTTCCTGGCAGGAATTGAGCTTGTAGTTGCATTTGATAAATCAAGGCCGTATTCCACAATGCCATGGCTAGTCTGCAAAGGGGTTAGGAATGTGTACCCTCATGCTTGTTTATGTACCACATGACTGTGGTGTTGTCTGTCTATCAGTAGTTGTCCTGGATGAAGGTAGTCCTTGAAGGCTGTCAGAGCATTTTGTACAGCTAGCATCTCTTTCTGATTGATATGTAGGTGCATTTGATTTGGGCACCATTTGCCCTGAATGCACTTCCCTGCCTGATGAGCCCCCCCAAGCATAGTCTGATGCGTCTGTAGTTAGGGTTTGGGCAGCAGGGAGTGGAGTGAATGACCGTCCCTTGTTTTGCTGGCAGGCTTCTGCCCACCACAGGAGCTCTAGTTGCAGGCAAGGTATAATAGGAATCATTGTTTCCAGGCTGTGACAATGTTGACTCCATAAACCTTTTAAGTACCAGTGAAGTTTCCTCATATGCAGTCTTGCATATGGAATTAGAAGAATGCAGGAGGCCATGAACCCCAAGGCTTGCAGAATTTGCCTTGCAGATATAGCAGGGTTTTTGTGGCCACCTGTTTGAAGTAAGTCACCAATTGAATTTGCTTTTCTGGCATAAGGTAAGTCATCTGCCAGTTGTATTCAAGCTTGCACCCAGGAATGTAATTTTTTGAAAGGGTACCAGTTGTGATTTCTTTTTGGTTATGGTGTACCCTAGACAAGTTAGAACCCTTTTTACAAAAGCCAGATGCTTTAGAAGAATGTCCTTGTTTTCTGCCTGAATTAGACAATCATCCAGGTATGGATATATTTGAATATTTCTTTGCCTGCAAAATGCGATTACTGGAGCCAGGCACTTTCTGAAGACCCTGGGCGCAGTAGATAAGCCAAAGGGCAGTGCAGAGAACTGGTAATGCAAGTAGCCTGCTTTGAAGCGGAGGTATCTTCTGCAAGATTCCCTGATTGGGATATGCAGGTAAGCCTCAAGTCTAGAGTTACCAACCAAGCATCTTTGCCTAGCATAGGTAGTAACTCTGTTGAAGAGTCAGCATCTTGAATTTTGTAATGTCCAAAAATGCATTTAGAGTGGATAAGTCCAGAATTGGACGCCATGATTTGTATTTTCTGGGTACCAGGAAAAGTCTTTAATAGAAACCTTGTCCCTTTTCCTCTTCTGGTGCTGGTTGAATAGCCCCCATATTCATGAGGAACAGAACTTGTTTCTGGGCCTCTGCCCACTGAATTGGAGGCAAATCTGGCCATCCGTTTGGGATTGGCAACGTGTGGAAATGAAATCTGTATCCCTGGGATACTATATTTAAAACCCATTTGTCCTGGGTAATCAGTCGCCAGTTTCGTGCATGAAGTGCCAGTTTTCCCCCCAAAGGGGCGGCCAAAAGTTAAGTGCTTGGTGATTGTAGAGGAAAGTCATTGAGACTGTTTACCATAGGGAGGTGCCTTGTTGCTTCCAGATTTGGGGGTAGAGGCACCCCATTGTTTTGTTCTAAAAGTTCCTTGTGACTGAAACCTGGAGCCTTTGGAATGTCTTGATTTGACTTGAGCGACACTTGAGGGAACTGGAAAGGACCAGTTCTTAGTAGGCCAGTGCCTACTAAATCTGGGAAGCTGCACTTGTAAGAAATCTTTCACAGTTTGCAAAGATTTAGTTTCATCTTCCATCTTTTTTAAAACTTCTTCAGCCTTATTACCAAAGAGACTGTCCTGTTGTAAAGGAGCATCCAACAATTTTACTTTAACATGGTCAGGGCAGATTTTGTTCTTTGAGCCAAGCCTGCCTTCTTATTACAGATCCAGTTACAGCAGCCCTGCAAGAGGCCGCCAAAGAATCAAAACCACATTGCAAAGTATGTTTTCCAAATTGTTCAGCTGAATGTAAAAAAAATCCTGCAACTCTATTTTCCACACAATCAGAGATCAACATAATTTTCTGTTTAAGTAGTCCCATGACATGCTGTTGATATTTAACCATATGAAATTGACAGTTTAAAGCCCCGATTGCCAAGGTTGCAGACATGTAAACCTTCTTACCCCATCTATCCAGTGCCCTGGAATCTCTATCAGAAGGGGTAGAATTTTTAGCAGTAGAGGCCTTAACACCCTTGGGACCCTAAGAAATTGTTTCAGGATCAGTAATAGGGTTTTTGAAAAGGAATTTGTGGGAGTCAGGAACTCTGTTAGTATCTGTCTGGTTTACTAGGAGCCGGAGGCAGAGAATCAGGAGTCATATTAGATTCAGAAAAATATCAACAATGTCTGGAACAGGAGGTATAGCCAAAGAACTATGCTGAGGGAGAAGAAGAAAATCCCTATGTCTCTTTTTTTGATTCAGAGAAATCTTGACTTTCCCAGTGGAAATGTTCCCTTAAGGTATGTAAAGTTTCTCCAAAAAAGAAATTCTCAGGGGGAGAAGCAGAAGGGATGGAATCTTCTGCATCAGAGTCCTCATAATTAGGTATAGATAAATCCTGTTCAGTAGAAGGATCAGAAAAAATAGATTCCTGATCTGAAGAGTCATAGTCGGTGCCTTGCCTAGGCCTCTTAGCAGGAGGGGGCTGGTTACCCCTGATCAAGGTAATTAAACCTTCAGCCATTTTGATAATTTTTTTAGACATTGGGGCCTGCACACGTGGCCCAAGCGTCAGTTTTTTAGACATAGAGGTAGATTTTGGCCTTAGTTTTGAAGATGTTTAATATACAAATCTTTAGGTCTGAAAACACCCACAGAAGCTGGTGCCTGCACAGCGGCTCCGGACCCATCTAAAGTAGAGACATGCGCGGGTTCAATACTTAAAGCATCTCACGGCATACCGGACTCCGAATGGGTCTCAGTAGAGGCCTGCGAATCAAAAGTAGCGGGTATCAGGGGTTGCAAAAGCGCCTCATTGAGTACTGGCGAACTAGCGACTGGCTTAGGAGAAGCGTCGTTGTCAGTTTTGACCTCAACGGTCTGTCTCTGTCTTTTTCTTTGTGTTTTTTTTAGGTATTCCGGTAGTCGGATTGCTAACCAACGTAATTTCTGGACAGTTAAATCGTGAACCAAAATATTAAGAAGCAAAAATATACCGACGTTTAATAGTGCGTTGATTAAATCTAGCACAAAACCGACAGCAAGGTACATTATGATCAGGGCCTAGGCAAGGAATACAGTACAAATGAAAATCCTTATGAGGTATTTGCTTCCCACAAATAATGCAACTATTAACTTTTACTGACATTGGTAAGGAGCAAGAAAAAGTTTCCCCAACGGGGTAATTACCTTTTAGTTGAAGACTTCGGTACTGAAACTCGAAAACAAAAATTTCAGAGGTTGGCCAACCGGCACTTGCAAACTGCTTCTGCTTCGGGCACCGTGCGGCAAGAAATACTGATGTAATGGCGTCGGCTGCATGTTTTATACCCCTGACAACCTGACGTCATGGAAGAAGGGACAGCAACCGACGCAGGACCCAAGACTTTGTTAATCAGGCTGACTGAGAGCAACCTGCCAGCAGATTACCCAAATGTAATGACTGCAACAGTGAAACACGGAGATCATCATTAGGGCTGGCAAGCAGGCCCTGTAAGACTGCTGTGGCAAATCCAGCTCTGGATTTAGAAAAGATAGGTAAGTGGTAATGCTTGGTGAAAGTGTGTATAATGCTCCAGGATGCAGCTTCCCGGGTGTCCCTGGTAGGGACTCACCTGAGAAATGCTGTAGAGGTTGATGTAGCCCTAGTAGAATGTGTTCTGATCCCCTGTGGGGTAGGTTTCCCAATGTGTTTGTAGCAGAAATGGATGCAGTGTGCTATCCATTTAGAAAGGGTTTGCTTTGAAATGGCCTTGCCCTCTGCCCCTGCAGCAAAGCTGACTAGCAGCTGGTCAGATTTTCTTGAAGGCTTAGTAGAAGATAATGAAGGGTTCCACGGCCATAAGGGCCTGCAATTTGGACACTCTTCTTGCTGAAGTGATGGCTAGAAGTAAAGCTGTTTTCCAGGAGAAGAATTTTGAATCTGCTGTAGCAGCAGGTTCAAAGGGCGGAAGCATGAGCTTTTCCAATACAAAGTTAAGGTCCCATGCTGGAGTGGGAACTCTCCTGGGGGAAAAACACAAGCCAGCAACAAGTGAGCCGTGAGATAAGTAGTTTATTTAAAAACTACTAAGGCAACATGAAAAGCTTATAAACAAACCAGTTTCGGCCCGGGTTTAGCCTAGCCTTCTTCAGTGTTTTACAAAAAAGCCAATCATGGTGTAATTTTATACAATCATGAAAAATAGTTGATTGGTTGACAGGAATTGCTATACTCATGAATATTCATCAAATATATACTGACAGGACTTTTCATAAATATTCATTAAGCCCTGGGCTAAAGAGAGCACCAAGTTTGGTGATCCATTTCTTTTCTTTAACATCAAGTTTTTTGTGCCAGCCACATTTATTAGTCTAATAAATATATATTTGAAACTAAACTACTTATTATCTCACGGCTCACTTGTTGCTGGCTTGTGTTTTTCCTTTTTGATTCTTCTTTAGCCGTGCAACTCCCTACGTGCAGGGGAATTCTGTTTATAACTCTCCTGGGGGACCTTAAATTTTTGGCTCCTCTCAGGAACTGTTTGACCAGAGGAGGAGAAAAGAGGGGTGGCTCAGTATTATAATGGGCTGAGATGGCAGAGGCATGAATCTTAATTGAAGAGAAGGATAGGCCTTTGTGTTGCATTTCTGTCAAGTAATCTAATATATGAGGTAAGCTGGGCACATTTGTGTCCATTCCCTGAGACTGGCTCCAAGAACAGTATCTTTTCCACTCTTCTGAGTAGGATTTTCTAGTACTAGGCCTCCTTACCTCAAGGATGACATCCAGCACCTGTTTACTGAGGGTTGCTGGTGATGAGCTCAGGGGATGAGCCAGGCTGCTAGGTTTAGGGTCTGTAGCTGAGGATGCAAAATCTGGTGCTCCTGTTGGGGCAGCAAGGAAGGGGTCTGAGGCAGGTGCCATGGTGGCACTACTGCCAGACTGCGCAAAAGAGGGAACCAGTGCTGGCATGGCCAGTCTGGTGCAATCAGGATTGTCCTTTGCTTGTCCTGTTTGATCTTTAGTAGAACCTTCGAGATGAGGGGCAGAGGGGGAAGGCATACATTGAGAGGATTTTCCATGTAAAAGACAGGGCATCCACTTTCCATGCTTGGCTGTGGGGAGTTCTGGCGCAATATTTGCTCAACTGATCATTCTGTGGAGAAGCAAAGAGGTCCACCTCTGGTGCCTCCAACCTGTGCCTCAGAAGCTTGAATAATTTGGGTTCCAGTTTCCACTCGTATGGGTCCATTAGATTTCTGCTCAAGTCATCTGCCAGTGAATTTAGTTTGCCTGGCAGGAATTGAGCTTGCAGGTGCACTTGGTTGCTCAACACTGTCTTCCACAGAGCCATGGCTAATCTGCAGACAGGGTATGAATGGGTTCCCCCGTGCTTATGTACCACATAACTGTGGTGTTATCTGTCTTTACCAATAGTGGCCCTGAAAGAATAAAGCATTTGAAGCCTGTCAGTGCATTCTGTACAGCTAACATTTCTTTTTGATTGATATGCAGGTGCATTTGTTTTGGGCTCCATTTGCCTTGAATGCATTGTCCTGCCATGTGAGCCCTCCACGCATAGTCTGATGCATCTGTAGGTAGGGTTTGGGCGGCAGGGGGTTGAGTGAAAGGGAGTCCCTTGTTGTAGTAGCAGATCTCTGCCCACCAAAGGAACTCTGTCCTGTTGTAGTAGCAGACCTCTGCCCACCAAAGGAACTCTGTCTTTAGGCAAGGAATGATGGGAATCATTGTTTGCAGGTCCTGAGAATGCTGACACCAGAGACTTTTTAAGTACCATTAAAGTTTCCTCATATGCAGTCTTGCATATGGAATTAGTAAAATGCAAGAGGCCATGAACCCTAGGGCTTGCAATATTTTTCTTGCAGATAGCTGGGTTTTGGTGGCCAGTAGACTGAAGTAGTTTGTCAAACAAATTTGTTCTTCTGGAGTGAGGAAAGCCATCTGGGAAGTTGTATTCAAGCTTGCTCCCAGGAATACAATCTGTTGGCTGGGTACCAGATGTGATTTCATTTCGTTAATGGTGTACCCCAATGAAGTTAGAAGTCTCTTTACTAATGACAGGTGCTGTAGTAGTAATTCCTAACTGTCTGCCTGAATCAGTCAGTCATCCAGGTATGGGTAAATTTGAATTCTTCTATGCCTGCAATAGCTGGAGCTAGGCATTTTGTGAATACCCTGGGCGCAGTAGATAAGGCAAAGGGAAGTGCAAAGAACGCATAGAGCCTGCTCTGAAACGTAGATATTTCCTCCAAGATTCCCTTATGGGGATGTGCAGATAAGCTTCTTTTAAAGTCTAGGGTGGCTAGCCAGGAAGTCCTTGGCTAGCATAGGAAGCAGCTGTTGGAGAGTAAGCATTCTGAATTTTGGAACCACCAGAAAAGGTGTTGAGAATAGACATATCCAGGATATAGCGCCAAGAGTTTTCTTTCCTGGGTACCAGAAACAGTCTGGAATAAAAACCTTGTCCCCATTGCTCTGCTGGGACAGGCTGAATAGCCTTGATACTAAGAAGAGAAAGTACTTGCTTTTGGGCTTCTGCCCACTGGTTTGTGGGGAGGTCTGGCCATCCGCTTGGAGTTGGCAGTGAGTGGAAGTGGAATCTGTATCCCTGGGAAACGATGTTTAAAACCCATCTGTCCTGGATAATGTACTCCAAGTTTTTTGCATGCAGGGCAAGTTTTCCTCTTAAAAGTGCAAGTACTTGGGCAAGGCTTGGAAGAGTTAAGGATAAGTCATTGTGGGATTTTACCATAGGATGGCGGCTTACTACTCCCTGGTTTAGAGGTGGGAGCACTCCATTGCTTAGATCTGTGCATACTCTGAGACTGTAGTCTTGGTGGTCTGCTGCCCTGGGTTTGGACTGAAGGTCTGGAAGGTCATGGAAAAGACCAATGTTTTGAAGGCCAATGCCTACTCTAGGTGGCTGTACCCACAGGAAATCTTTAACAGTTTGCATAGATTTAAGCTTTTTCCTCCATCCTTTCGAGGACTTCTGATTTAATGCCAAACAGACATTCTTGGTTTAATGGTGCATCCAGTAATTTTGCTTTGACAATCTGGGCAAGGTTTGTTCCTTAAGCCAAGCATGCCTTCTAAGAACAGACCCAATGACAGCAGCCCTGCAAGATGCTTCTAAGGCATCAAAACCACACTACAAAGTATGTTTTCCAATGGGTCTATATTATATTTTCAAAAGTTTCAAACATCATACGAGCGATGTTTGAAATTTCGAACATATACTAAAAAATAAACTATACTTACCTAAACGTTGTAGGCAGGGGGCAAGCCCCCCTGCACCCCCCACACCCCGCTACTTAAATATTCCTACTCCGAGATTGAACTGCATTGAAGTAAAGGGAAAATATTCCCTACGGCGATTCCTGTTACACGCGCAACGTTTCGACCAATCGGGTTCGCTCAATACACGTTCGCCATTTACAATTTTCGATCAGGTGATAGGAACCCTTTTCCAACTTGGTTAGCAAAATGCATTAACTCTTGTAAATCCTTATGTTCTGCACAATCAGGAATCAACATCATTTTCTGTTTAATTAGTTCCATAACAGGTTGCTGATATTTTAACATATTAAACTGGCAATTTAAAGCCCTGATGGCAAGAGTAGCAGAGGTGTATACCCTCTTACCCCATCTGTCTAAAGCCCTAGAATCCCTGTCTGATGGGGTAGGATTTTTGGCTGTTGTAGCCTTAATGCCTTTAGGTCCCCAGGAAATGGTCTCTGGATCCTCAGCAGGATTCTTTAAGAGGAATTTGTGGCAGTCAGGTTACTCTGTAGTACCTGTCAGGTTTCCTGGGAGCTGGAGGCAAAGTATCAGGGGTAAGGCTGGATTCCAAGAAGACATCATCTACAATTTCCAGAACAGGAGGGATAGCTAGAGGCCTGTGCTGAGGCAAGTTTAAAAATTCCCTGAGTCTCCTTTTTGGACAGAGTAGTCCTGGCTCTCCCAGCAGAAATGCTTTCTAACGGTATGCAGGGTTTCACCAAAAGAAAAATCTTCTGGTGGGGAAGCAGAGGGAATGGAATCCTCTGCATCAGAAACCTCATAGGTAGAATATGTAGATAAGGGTATGTCCTGGTAATCAGAAGGGTCAGAGTTGTCAGACTCATGATCTGAAGAATCAGAAAAAAAATCAGTTCTTTTTGAGGGGGAAGGCTAACTTCCCCTAATTAAAGTAATAAGGTCTTCAGCCATTCTAAGCATTTGTTTCTGGTGGCATGTCAGCCTTTGAATGTACTTTGGTCTGTTTCCTAGGCGTAGCGCGAACTCTAGGTCTGAGAAACTTTTGGTTTGAAACAAAGTCGTTGGTTTAATATGAAAATCGAAGGCCTGAATACACCCTCAGAAGCTGGTGCCTGCACAGTGGCTCCGGATCCATCCAAGGCAGAGACATCTGCAGGTTCCAAAGTAGAAGCATCCCGCGGCATACCGGACTCCAAATGGGTCTCAGTAAAGACCTGCGAATCTGTAGAAACGGGTATCAGGGGCTGTGAAAGCGCCAGAGTACCGGCAGACTGGCGACTAGCTTAATGGAAGCGTCGTCAGCAGTTTTGGACCCGTGTGGTCTGTCTGCCTTTATCCTTACTTTTTTTCCAGAAGATCGGTAGTCGGATGGCTTATCAAAGCCATTTCGGAATATGGAAATCGAGAACGAAAGAATTTATCGACAAAAATAGCCCGATGACTAATAGTTTGGGCGTTGAACAAGGCACAAAAAAACCGACAGCGAAGAACGTCGTAGTCTGGGCCTAAACAGGAGATGTAGTAAGAATGAAAATCTCTGTGAGGTATTTCCTTTCCACAGGCAAGACAATTATTAATTTTTTCTGACATTGGTTAGAGCAAGAAAAAAGGATACCCAACGGGGTACTTATCTTTTAGAAGACTTCAGGTTTGAAACTCGAAAAACGAAAATTTCAGGAGGCGGCCGACCGGCACTTGCGAACTGCTTCTGCTTTGGACAGCGCACAGCAAGAAAAGCTGATGTAATGAAATCGGCTGCATATTTTATACCCCTGACGAACTGATGTCATGGAAGAAGCAACAGTATCAGACGCAGAAATCCAAGACTCTGGTATTCAGGCCAACTGAGGGCTACCTGCAGGCAGAAATCAAATGTGATGACTGCAACAGTGTAATACGAACATTGGCACAGCCACTGGCCTGAGAAGTGCCCCATGCCCAGTGCACCGAAGGCCACAAGTACGACTCTGGTTCCAAAGTAAGGTCCACTATTGGAGTTGGAGAGAGGGAAGCTGCTGCCGGAGTAACAGGCTTTGAGACTTGAGTGGAAGTCGAAGGAGGAGCATACGTTGAGGTTTGAGGAGATATATGCTCACCTGGATGAGGGAACGCGGACTTTGACGGTTGAGAGAGTCCTCTGGCCACAAGCAACTGGTCAACAAGCTGCAACACATCCTGTTCAGAAAGACTCTTGGTTGACCTCATGGAGAAAGCTGATGGCGATTCTGGCCTTTCTAGGAAAGGACTATACTGACGGCTAGCGAAAGGATCCAGTGAAGGCGAATATTTGGTCCTTGCTAACTAAATAGGTGCAGAGCTAGGAGCCCAGGAAGTCTGCACCGAAGAAAACTGTGTGGAAAAATTCTACGCCGAAGATGTCAGTGCCGTAGTAGTTGAAGGTGTCTACACCATAAAGGCAAAGGTCTGCCCTGAAGGGTACGGTGCCATAGTGGAAAGTGTCTGCAGTGGCAATAAGGATGGTGCCGAGAAGGACTGCACTGAAGAACATGTCGATGTCGAAATGTCTGCGCCGTGGAGTACAGAAGAGTCATACTTGGAGGCGAAGGTGACTACCAACAGTGTCGAAGGGGACTCAACCTGTACTGATGGTGCCGTTATGGGTTGTGACAGAACTGTCGGAACCGTAGTGGTCTGCACTGGGAACTCCGGTGCTGGTATCGATAAAGGAGACATGGCTGTAGTCAGAATCATTTGGGGCGGTGCAGAGCCTGGAGCCGACACAGTCACAGGGGGCAGCGCCGGAGTAGTAATCAATTTCACCTTCTTGTGAGTCAACTCCCTACGATCGCCAGAGGGAGAAGAAGGAAGTGACTTCGATGAACAATGCATCTTGCGGGGTTTAACAGGAGGGGGTGAACCCTCCGACCCATAGCCTCAGAGAAAGGAGACCTTTCAAAATTAAATTATTCTTTCTCTTGTTGAGAGTCCTGGTAAAGAAAATTTTACAAATCCCACACAGAGGATCCACAGTCAAGTGGGAGACATTAAAACAGTAGACACAAGTCATGGCCATCAGAAAGCGGTAACTTACAGATGCAATCCTTGCACTGCTTGAAACCAACGCTACTTTTCTTATCCAACATAACTGGTGTGGAGAAGAAATAGTACCAAAAGGAGGAATAAGAGCTATCCAACAAAAGGGTAAAAAGAGAAAAAGAAGGATTACCAATGATGGTAATGGAGAATTACCACAAGGTAAGAAAAGAGTGTAATAAAGGGAAAAGACTAAAGGGAGAGAGTCTAAAGTGTGCAACAGGGTAGGAAAATATTAGAATAAACTTGAGAAAAATTCAGAGTAATAACATATAAACTTTCAAAAAATTAGACACTTAGCTGAGAAAGTGGCTTGACACGGCTGTATAGCAACGCGGAAAATGAGATCTGAGGTAACAGGGAGCAGAGCATTCTGGGTAGGACCTTGGCTTGAGAGTTTTTGGCTGACGTGAGCTTGATATTGGCCAGCTCAGTTCCGAGGACGGACCTGATATAACCCATCAGTAAGGAATGAACAGAGATTAACAACATCAGATTAAGTGGTTTCACATTAGCATGCATTTTCTGGAGCATAGAGTCAAACTCAAATGGCTTTGAAAGTAGGCAAAGTCAAGTAAATATGAGAAGCTTGATATAACAAAGATACAAGTTTGGAAGACAGAGCAGTTTGCAATCATTTCATTATCCCAGAGTTGATAAAGCAGTATAAAAAAAGAAGTCACTTTAAATTATTTACTATAAGAATGTTGTGCAAAGGATACTTTAGCCATCCAAAAACCATGACAGAGGTCAAGAATACCCAGACAGTCAAAAAGCAACGAAATGAAAGCGATGGTAGCACCACAGAACAGTAGATCCACTTGCAGAGAGCTCTTTAATAGCAAACTAGCAAGAGGACTACAGAATTGCAAGACTACTCAGTGCTGAACAACGTTGCTAATAATGGAGACAATGGATCTCACTAGTGTTTTTGTGTAGCTGTCAAAATTTTAAGTATTCTCATTATAATTCTACGTACACAAATATATGTCTCTTTGAATCACAAGAGTCATTGTCTGATTACCTGCTTGTCTGTGGGGAAGGTATACCTGCCATGGTACTCAAGGGCACAAGGCAGATAAAATTATCCTGGGTGAGGTTTCAGCCATAAAAGTCTGCTGTGAACTAGACAGTCAGGCTGAGCTCACCTGGGATGGGGGGTACACATTAGCATGACTTAGAATGTCAAATGATATTAAAGTCTGTTCACATACAGACCGAGCTGCTGTCTTTAGGTATCCAGCTATAACACAGCACGCAATTTAGGACCTCAATAATAATGTTCCCTTTATTCCTTAATTGCCAATTATCCTTTAACCCCCCCCCCCCATACTACATTATGAAAAGGTAAGGTCAGCCTGCAGAGAGGCTCACTATCTCATGCATCAGAGTCCATAACAGCAACCTACAGCTCACTGTAACATTCACACTGGTCAAGAACGCTCATTCTTTAACCCCATCCTTGCCCAAGAAAATGCAGCAGCGTGGCCTCATAAAAGCCCTGGCCTCTGGTAAATATTTCATGTTGAACATAGTCTGGAGAATACATTGCAGTTATCTAGAGTTGCTAGTTATTGGAACATGTACTAGGTAGCCTTACCTCTTCAGTGACTCCCATTACTCCTGCTCCTTCAAATGTGGCTCCAACTGCAGCTGATGCCTGCTGGCTGCTTCTCATTCGAGTTCGTGACACATCTGCCAGGATTTTCTTTTCTAGGTCCCGAAGCATAGCCTGCATTTCTTCTTGTCTAATGAAAGATGAAGCCAAGGGCTGGCCAGAGTCACCACCCGAACCCTTGCTGAATAATATTTGATGAACCAGTTGTGGAAGATGAGAGTGAACCTACAACAAAGGAAAACCATCTTTATTTCACTTATTTCTTGTTTTCTACAAATTTCTGTAGCTCATAAAATACTATTGAAATTGAAAGTACTCACTATAGCCATAAATCTCTGAAAAGGACTTCTGAAATGGGTTTAACAGTCTCATTCAGTTGCTCAACAATCAGTAAATAAAAAACAATTCTAGTACATGTGTTGACTGCAGTCCATGCCCACTGTTCCAATGATTTTGTTAAGTGAAATATCAATGTCCCCCAGTCTCTAGTTCTCACCACAATACCTTCTAAGATGAAAAAATGCAAGAAATATTTTACAGTACAAACTTCCTATTATGTATGTTGTTTACTTGCTAGTGTATGTGTGGATATACAAGCATCTATTTACTTTATGGGTGTGTGTGTGTGGATATACAACCTCAGAAGAGACGTCATATGTTGACACATCAGGCATAGAGACAACACTCACATTCAAGACAAAGATAGTACTGATAAAACATTTATTCATCCTATCTAAATTTTAAGAGGCTTTCTGACACGTGACCAAACAAAGCAAAAACTTCCCAATTTATCAAAACAAGCCTGGCAGAAGGTAAACTAACTGACAAAAGGCAACACTTAAGACAGAGCATCCACATACAACAGTGCTGTTAAGGTTGTATCAAAGTATAGCTGTGTAAGATCTTACTGTAACAGTCTATGTCTTGATTCTCACTGTTGTAGTATTCTTTACTCTTAGGATATCCTACCGATGATAGTCTAATATCTGGCTAGTACAATAAAGCCTTTAAAACTTCAACGCGTTGTACAGCAAATGCATGTCCAATGTGTAAGGTACACATGTGATGTATGGACACCTAATCCTCACAAATGAAGTACCCCAGAAGAACTAGTGCAACCCCAGAGAGAGTAACAACTTACACACCCAGAAATGAAATAAGAAGGAGATGAGGCTGAACGAGATCCCTCAGCCTGAAGTAGAACAGAAAATAACAGGGGTAGAAAGGAGGGGGCAGAATACTGCAACAGTGAGAAAGACATGCACTATTTTGTTAAGATCTTACACAACTGTACTATGTCCGTACTTATCAATGTTGCAGTATTTTTTTACTCTTGGGAGAGTACAAATGCTACTGGAAAGTATGGGAGAAAGAAGAAAGAGCCCTCCACAAACCTATGAATGATGACCCTGGCAAAACCCACCCTGGCCCTCAAAATGACATCCAATTTATAATGTTTAGTGAAGTGTGAACAGAAGACCAAGGAGCAGCTTCCAATATGGATCTGGTATCCACACATTTGAAAAAAAGCATAAGAGGCCACTGCCCTTTTAGAATGAGTATGAACAGAAGAGGAAAGCAACTTGTCAGGAAAACAAGAAAAAGGAAAGACCTTAGAAATCCAAGAGGAGATAGTTTGCTTAGACACTGCTAAACCCAATTTCCTGGTATTACAGGAAACAAAAAGTTGCTCAAATTTTGTGATGCATTTCATCTTATCCGACTAATATCTGAGCTGTCTATATAAATCCAAGGTGTGTACTACAGACGACTGTGGACAAGGAAATAACAACAAGGAAGAATAAAGTACAGTTTTGTACCTACCATAAATGTAGATGTTCGAGTGTACACCCTGCTGCAGTCATCGCACTTGGGTTATCCTGTCGTCAGGCTGTCCTGCAGTCGGCCGGAATTCAAAGTCTTGGTCCGGCGTCGGTTGCTGTCGCTTCCTCCCTGACGTCAGTGCGCCAGGGTTATATATACTGCATCCGGCGCCATTTTCTTCAGTTTTTCTTGCCCCAGATGTCAGGTGCCCCCAAAAAGGTGGTCAGTAATTAGTACCAAATTGAGTAATTTTTGCACAAACACAAAATACCTCCAGCTATAAGCAAATACATCAGGAAGGTATTGTAGAGATATTGCCAGTTAGATCAGAGGGGATGGAGGGAGGGTAACCTGGACTGCAGCAGGGTGTACACTCGAACATTTACATTTATGGTAGGTACAAAACTGTACTATGTTCGTGTTACCCTGCTGCAGTCATCATACTTGGGTAGAATCCCAAAGCTAAGGATGGGTGGAGGAGTCATAGAGGGTTAGAGGAGGCTAGAAGGCCCTGCAGAACTGCAGTGGCGAAGCCCGCCCTAGTCTTAGAGTAAAGTGGTAAGTGATAGTGTTTGGTAAAGGTGTGTACTGAACTCCAAGTTGCAGCTTCCAAAATGTCCTTGGTTGGAACCCCCCTGAGGAAGGCTGTAGATGTAGCTGTTGCCCTGGTAGAGTGGGGCCTAATGGTAGCAGGAACTGGTTTTCCATGATGGGTATAGCAGAAACGAATGCAATGTCCTATCCATTTGGAAATGGTTTGTTTTGATATAGCCTTCCCTTGTGAAGCTGTAGCATAGGATACAAAGAGCTGGTCAGATTTTCTGTAAACCTTAGTTTTATCCAAGTAGTAACGAAGTGTGAATGTCCAAGGAATGCAGGAGTCTCTCTCCTTTGTTCTGTGGATTTGGGAAGAAGGTGGGTAAGTGGATGGTTTGATTTAAAGCCACACTGGAAACCACCTTAGGCATGAAGGAAGGATTAGTTCATAGAGAAACTCTGTCCTGATGGAAAATGAGGAAAGGTTCCACTGCCATTAGTGTCTGCAGCTCTGAGACTCTTCTAGCTGAAGTTATTGCTAGCAGCAGGGCAGTCTTCCATGATAGGAACTGTAGATCTGCAGAGAAAGCTGGTTCAAAGGGAGGTAGCGCAAGTTTTTCCAGAACAAAATTGAGGTCCCATGTTGGTGTAGGTGCTCTCCTGGGGGGCCTAATGGTTTTTGCCCCTCTGAGGAACTGCCTTAGAAGTGGATGTGAAAATAGGGGTGGATCCGTGTTGCAGTGGGCTGAAATAGCTGAAGCATGGATTTTAATGGAAGAGAAGGAAAGTCCTTTGTGCAACATCTCAGTTAAATACTGTAGAATGTGAGGCATGTGAGGCTGAATTGTGTTTTGGCCTTTAGCTTGGTTCCAGGCACAAAACCTTTTCCATTTGTCCGAATAAGTCTTCCTGGTGCTTGGCCTCCTAGCTTCCAGAATAATATCCATAACTGCTTGGGAAAGAGGAGCTGGTTGGATGCTTAGGTGATTTGCCATGCAGCCAGATTTAAGGTTTTGAGCTGGCTGTGAAGAATCTGATTGTTTTGCTGTGTGAGCAAATGGGTAATTTGTGGTAAAATCCAAGGTAGGCCCTGGGCCATATTCCTCAATAGTGGGCACCAGTGCTGGCGTGGCCAGTCTGGAGCTATGAGTATCAGTCGTGGTCTCTCCTTTCTGACTTTCAGAAGCACCTTTGTGAGGAGAAGCAATGGAGGGAAGGCATATGCTTGTCAGGTTTTCCCAACTGAATGAGAGTGCGTCCACTTTCCAAGCTGGATGGTGAATTGTCCTTGTACAAAATTTTATTAGTTGATAGTTTTGAGGAATGGCAAACAGGTCTATGTCTGGAAGGCCCCATTTTTGAGTTATCATTGCAAATACTTGTGGATCCAGTTTCCACTCGTGGGGATCCATGATGTTTCTGCTGAGGTCGTCTGCCAATGTGTTCTTCTTTCCTGGCAGGAATTGAGCTTGTAACTGAACTTGGTAAGCCAGGGCTGTGTTCCACAAGGTCATTGCTTGCCTGCACAGAGGGTAGGAGTGTGTACCCCCTTGTTTATGTACCACATTACTGTGGTGTTGTCCTTTATTGTAAGTTGTCCTGGATGTAATAGATTCTTGAAGGCTGTCAGAGCATTCTGTACAGCTAGCATCTCTTTTTGATTGATGTGCAGATTACTTTGATCTGCAGTCCATACGCCTTGAACGCACTGTCCTGCCATGTGTGCCCCCCAGGCATAGTCTGATGCATCTGTTGTCATAGTTTGCCTGGCTGGGGGCAAGGTGAAAGGCTGACCCTTGTTGAGGTGACATGCCTGTGACCACCATAGAAACTCCTGTTGTAAGCAGGGAATGAAAGATATCATTGTGTCCAAGCTGTGGCTGTGTTGAGACCATACGCTTTTTAGGTATCACTGTAATTTCCTCATATGCAACTTTGCAAATGGTATTAGTAGTATGCAAGATGCCATGAAGCCCAAGGCCTGCAGAATTTTTCTTGCAGTTAGTTGGGTCTTTGTTGCCATTGTTTTGAAATATTGAGTCAGTTCTTTGTCTGGCATCATATAAGCCTTCTGGGCCGTTGTATTCAAGCTGGCACCCAGGAATGTCATGTTTTGTGAGGGTACTAGTTTTGATTTCTTTTCGTTTACTGTGTACCCCAAGCAACTTAGAAGATGTTTTACAAAAGCCAGATGTTGTAAGAGGATGTTCTCGCTTTCTGCTTGGATGAGGCAGTCGTCCAGGTATGGGTATATTTGAATTACTCTTTGTCTGCAGTATGTGATAACTGGTGCCAAGCATTTTGTGAAGACACTGGGCACAGTAGATAAGCCAAAGGGCAGTGCAGAGAATTGGTAATGGGTTGAACCTGCAATGAAACGGAGGTATCTTCTGCAACTTTGTCTGATAGGGACATGCAGGTATGCCTCCTTGAGGTCCAACGTTACTAGCCATGCTTCCTTGCCCAACATGGGAAGAAGCTGCTGTAGTGTTAGCATCTTGAATTTGGGTACTTGTAAAAAGGTGTTTAGAATTGAAAGGTCCAGAATTGGTCTCCAGGCATTGTCCTTTCTGGGCACTAGAAAGAGTCTCGAGTAAAATCCTTGACCTTGTTCTCGAGCAGGTACCAGTTGAATGGCTCTCATGTCCATGAGAGCTGTAATTTGTTTTTGTGCCTCTGCCCATTGATTTTGTGGCAGGTTTGGCATTCTTTTCATTGGCAAGGTGTGAAAATGGAATCTGTATCCTCGTGAAATTATGTCTAGGACCCATTTGTCCTTTGTGACAATGTGCCAGTTGTCTGGAAAAAGTGCGAGGTTTCCTCCCAAGGGGGCTGCCAAGAGTGTTGCTTGGCCAGATGAGGTGCAAGTCATTGAGTTTGCCTTCTGGTAGTCTGGGACCTGGCTTCTCCTCCCTTTTGTGTTGCAGCGGCCCATTGGCGCAGTTTGTACTGGGCTTGTGGTTGTCCTCTGCCTCTTGGACGTCTGTATTTACCCCTCTGTGGTCTGTCAGTAGCTGGAAAGGACCAATTTTTTGTTGGCCAATTTCTGCTGAAGCGAGGGGGTTGTACCTGTAGGAAATCTTTGACTGTCTGCATAGATTTTGCCTTATCCTCCATTTTCTTTAAGACTTCTTCTGCTTTAACTCCAAAAAGAACATCCTGCTGTAAGGGAGCATCTAGAAGCTTTGCTTTAACATGATCAGGCAGAGTTTGCTCCTTTAACCAAGCATGTCTACGTATAACAGACCCAGTGACAGCTGCTCTGCAGGAAGCCTCCAAAGAATCAAACCCACATTGTAAAGTATGTTTGCTCACCTGTTCAGTTGCATGCAACAGATCCTGTATTTCTTTCAATTCAGACTGTTGAGGGAGTGTGCTCATTCTTCGTTTTAACTGAGAGATAAGATATTGCTGATACTTTAGCATGTGAAATTGGCAATTTAGAGCCCTCATAGCTAGAGTGGCTGAGGTGTAAACCTTTTCCCCCCACCTGTCTACTGCTCTGGAGTCCCTTTCAGAGGGTACAGGATTTTTTGCCATAGAAGCCTTAGCCCCTTTGGGACCCTGGGAGATGGTCTCTAGATCAGCAACAGGACTTTTATAAAGAAATTTGTGGGAATCAGGTACTCTATAGTATCTGTCAGGTTTGGCCGGAGCAGGAGGTAGAGTCTGGGTTCAAACTGGATTCTAAGTACACATCATCCACAATGTCTAAAACTGGTGGGATGGCAAGTGGTCTGTGCTGGGGGAGTAAAAGAAACTCTCTGAGCCTTTTCTTTGAGTCAGAGTAGTCCTGACCTTCCCAGTGAAAATGTTCCCTCATAGTGTGTAAAGTTTCCCCAAAGGAGTAGTCTTCAGGAGGAGAAGCTGAAGGAATGGAATCCTCAGCATCAGAGTCTTCATAAGGGGAGAAGGAGTAATCTTGGTCCTCAGAAGAGCCTGAGGAAATGGACACTTGTTCAGAGGATGCATAATCCTCCTGTCTAGGCCTTTTGTCAGGAGGGGGTTGGGAACCCCTGATTAAAGAAATCAAATCTTCAGCCATTTTGAGCATCTGTTTCTTAGGCATGGGGCCTTGAACAGGGGACTGAAGTGCAGTCCTTTTAGGTTTAATAGGAGTCTTCGTCTTAGGATACGTTTTAATGGTGAGCGTCGTTGGTCTGAAGACGCCTTCAGAAACCGAAGGTGTTTCTGCAGCACCGACATCTTTTTCAGCAGGGTCGTCGGTAGGGGCTGAACAAAATGGCTGCGTCGGCCTGGTACTTTCCTCCAAAAGTTCCGAAACAGTCTTGGGTTCCAGATCTGTAGTCAGGGGCTGCATCGGAGCCTCACTGAAGACCAGAGAACCGGGGCCCGGACCAGCCGAGGCCTCGGAGTCTGGCTTGGCCTAGGCTGCCTGTCCTTATCCTTGCGTTTTTTATGCACGCCGGTAGTCGGTTGCTCCGCGGCATAGTGTAGTTAAATTTTCTACCGAAGTAGTGTCGTGCGAAATCAAAGCATCTTTTTATAGTACGCTTATTAAACCTAGCACAAAAACGACAACTAGTGACGTCGTGGTCTGGGCCTAGGCAAGGTATGCAATAAGAATGAAAATCCTTATGAGGTAATGGCTTCCCACAAGAAATACAATTGTTAACTTTTTCTGACATTGGTCTGAGGCAAGAAAAGTTTCCCCAACGGGGTACTTAGCTTTATTGAAGACTTCGGTCTGAAATTCAAGTTCGAAAATCTCAGGAGTCGGCCGACCGGCACTTGCAAACTGCTTCTGCTTCGGGCACCGCGCGGCAGGAAAGACTGAAGAAAATGGCGTCGGATGCAGTATATATACCTCTGGCGCACTGACGTCAGGGAGGAAGCGACAGCAACAGACGCCGGACCAAGACTTTGGAATTCCGGCCGACTGCGGGACCGCCTGACGACAGGATAACCCAAGTGTGATGACTGCATCAGGGTAACACGATGAACATCAGACTGATTCAAGGACAGATCATTAGCCACCTTGGCATTAAAGATGGACTGGTAAGACACATCCTGTCATGGGGAAAAAAAAGTAAGAACCGCCATTTTTGGTTCAAGTTCATAGACCCTCTTGGCAGAAATAAGAGCAACCAACAATACAGTCTTCCAAGTACAATGCTGCAGGGAAGAAAAGGCAGGCTTAAAAGGTGACCAAGTCAATTTTTCAAGAACAAAACTGAAGTCTCAACAAGGAGGAACAGGCTTTCTTAGAGGCCTGATATGAAGGGCACCTTTTAGAAATTGATTGACTTCAAAACTAGAAGCTAAAGGCAAACTCAGCTGCAGACAAGGCAGAAATGTCTGACAAATGAGCTTTAACAGAAGAATATGTCAAACCAGCACTGAGCAACTCGAATAAGAAAGGGCCATAGGGACCCCACACAGCTACCATAGAAAACGGGTCCAGATCATGCTTGAGATACCACATATAAAAATCTCTTCAATTTAGCCACACAGGAATTTCCAGTAGTTGATTTTCTAGACTCCTGCAAAACCCAAAGCACTTATTCTGAAAATCGGTGCCTAAAAGGCATCAAAACCTTATCACCAAAGTGTTAGTTTAACTGTGGACAAGTAAGGGTAAATAAGAAATCCCTTGTCTTACGTGAAAAGATCCATCCTGCGAGGTAAATTGTGATTAATGTCCCTGACCAGGTGAAACAAAGGGAAGCCAGTGCTTTCTGGGCCAAAAGGGAGTCACAAACAAGAATTTGGGTGTATCCAACATGATCTTGTGCAGGACCCTGGGAAGTACAGGAAGAGAAGGACAGGCATACAGAAACATTCCCTTCCAAGAAAAAAGCATGGCTTCCACTCTCCAAGCCAGTGGACTTGGAACTCAAGAGTTGGGGGAAGTTGTCTATTCAGAGGGGTGGCAAAAAGATCTGAGGAGTACCCCACTGATCCAGAAACACCTCCCTGAGAAGCATCCATTTGTAAGGATGAGTCCTGCACCTGCTCAAATAATCTGCCACTAGATGGTGCTCTGAAGGAATGTAAACCAACTGAATAACCAGATGACGGTAGACTGAAAAATCCCAAGCCTGAACAGCCAAGCCTGCAAACAAGGCAACATTTTGTGCCCCCTTGCTTGTTGTCTGTAAAATCTTTAAGGGACCTGGAAATAAATGTAGTAAAAGGCCTTGAGAGCTAGGCACAGAGCCTTTATCACTTTGATACTGATATGGTCTGTCATCTGTTGACTAGGCAAAGACCTTGGACCTTCAGGTTTATAGAGAAGGCTCTCCAACCATGATTGGCAGCCTCTGTGTACAGCTCCTGGGTAGGGAGAGGAACCTGAAAAGGCAGACCTGGAGTTAAGGAAGTCTGACAAATCCACCAATGGAGCTCAAGCTTGAGGCAAAGTAAGAGAAGGACCAGATACTCCTGGGGTGGCACTGCTGGAGCCAAACAGTCGAGAGATAACACTGAAATTTCCTCAAGTGGAGTATAGCAACAGGAATCATGGGAATGCCGAATGCTATGCATTCCAGGGCTAAGAGAAATTCCCTTGCAGATAAGACTGCAAAAGGAAGGAGAGACTAGACTAGAAGTAACCAGTCAAAGGGAAGACCTTGGGAGGCAGGAGCCAGCAATGGAATGGTTGAAATCCTGCAACCCAAAAACACTTGGTCCTGAGGAGTCAACACAGACTGCGACTGAGGGTGGACCACATACTGCACAGAAGTAGCATAGGGAGACGCAGACTTTGAAGCAGGAACTGCTCACAGGAGGGCTTGAATTACAGGGTCGTACAAATAAAGAATATATGAATTCCCTGAAGTCAGCAGAAAGCTACCACAGGGGGCAGACTTTTGGAAAATACCCTTTGGAGCTGTTGAAATAAAGGCAAAGCACAGAACTGATCATAAGAGGAAGAAACAGAAACAAAAACCTCCTGGAGAGAGGGTGAATGAGAATAAGGAGGTAAGCATTCTTCAAATCCGGAAATATCACAAAAGCTTGAGGAAGCAAGAGAGGAAAAATTGTCTGAAGATACAACATCCTGAAGGAATGAACTTTGAGAAAGGTTTTCAGAAAAGACAAGTCTAGAATGGGCCTCCATGACCAATTCTTCCTAGGAACCAGAAACAATATGGAATAAAAACCTTGTTCCCTGATGACACAATGCAACAGGCTGGATGGTTCCCTGACAAACCAGATCATGTGGCACTAAAGGAAAATGATGCAGCTGGCAAGGAGGAAGCTAAGGCAGGCAGGAAAATTGAGGAACGGACCTCCAAACCGTAAAATAACCAGGATGATGTAATGAAGCCAGGTGTCTGTGGTTATCTGTTGCTAAACAGGAAAGGGTTAGCAAGAGGGACAGATGAATCTGCAGAAGGGAATGACAGGCTGGATGCCAGACAGAGGCAGACTTCTCAAAAGAAGGTTTTTGGCCTCGAACTCTGAATGGGTTTGTCTGGGAAAATCTGCATAGCCACACACTTGCTCCTAAAAGACTGTCTAGGCTGACTACTAACAAAAGATGATTTGGATGGATAGTTCCTCTGGAGCTTGAGTACAGAGGAAAGAAAAAAATTGCTTCAGGTCTTGCATAACCTTACCCTTTTCCTGAATGGTTTTAAACAATTCTGCAGTAGCAGTGCCAAAATTATTCTGGTTGTCTAAGGGAGAATCTAAACGTTTGGTCTTAATGTCTTTAGGTAAGGGTTGAAGGCTCACCCAAGAGTGCTGCCTCATGACAGAACCAGATGCAGCTGCCCTAGAAGAGGCATCAACTGCATTTAATGTAATAGTGAGCTACCCGAGAGGCAGAGACCAGGAGAGAAAGAAGTCTTACTGCTCGAATCTAGCATATCAGTCACTCCTCCTCCCTCAACTGGGACATAAGAGTCAGCACTATCTAGTCATGCGAGTCTAATAATTAATGGCCCTAATAAATGAAGTAGCAGATCTGTTTAAAACTTTCATTTAGTGGCTACAGCTAGGAGCTATAATAGTGTGCATTACAATTTTTTTTTTTTTAATTTAAAATTACTAAATTGCAAACTGCTTTTTCATACTGAGACTTGGATTTTCTCCTTGTGGGTGTTCTTTCTATGCTTTTAAAGTAAGATTTCTGTGTTCTGCTCAGGTGGTATAATCTTGATAGAGGCCTGTTGAGTAGGCTGGAAGTTTTGTTTGTGTTTCTGGCAGCCATTTTCTGCTGATTGTTTTCATTATTGAGAGTAACAAGGCCTCCTGACCTTCTGTAGTACGAGTGTTTGGGTAATAGAAGGGGCTGAGGAGTAATCTGATCTTCCCAACTCTTCCATTCTTACTGCTATATAAACCGTGTGTCTTATAAAGGCTCTGCTTGTATTGTCAGGCTCTGGATTGCATTGCATAAGTGGAAATTCCTCAAGATTCCAAGAGCAGGCTAAGTTATTTCTTACACTTATTTCACTGAATTGCACTTCTGAAACGCTTATAATTGTGCTATACAGTTGATCTACTATATTTTTGCACTGTTTTAAAGCTTTTTTATTGTTTCACTGCATTTATGTACTTTTTCAACTGTTTTAACATTACTTAACTGTAAACTTTTTCATACTGAGAGTTTTATTTTCTGTTTGTGATTGCACTATCCAAACTTTTCTGTGCATTTTTGTCTGTTAAAAGCATTCTCTAGTCTGCTCCTTGATCTGTTTAAAACTTTCATTTAGTGGCTACAGCTAGGAACTGTATTTTTTTTTTCTCACCCACCCTCCCTAGTGTTGTGTGTTCTTATACTTGGTGGCTTTGCAGCTGCCGGCCCATACTCTATATTTGATCTGTGACACTCCTCCCAGTCTAGTGTGATTAGTTCACTCAATCTAATAGAGAACATTTGTGAAGGCCAACCCACTCAGACTCTTAACACTGAATTAACTTCTGTTCCAGCTTTCTCCATTTCCACTTTACTGGAAAAAAAGATTCTAAGCTTGCTTCCCCCCTTTCCCGTGGCAGGTCAGATATGGATTTGCTGTGTCCAGGACTGTTTGTGAGCTCCTAAGCACCCCCCCAACTTAACTGGGGTTAAACTATTCCTTGTTCCATAAAGTCTGTTTTTCAAAATTTCCCTTGCAACTAGCCAGCTTTTTAGTTTTAGCACTCATCTGTTTCTTTGATCTCAGCACTTGTTCAGAACTCATTATACGCACTAAATAATTACAAATTACTACAGCACTCAACTTTCCTCACTTGTCTAGAGGAAAACAGTTTTTAGTACTTAATAAGCACCTATTCAGGCATGTCTAAAGGTCAGCTCCCAGTGTTTTCTCCTGTCTACCTGATGAATCTGGGCATCTTGGGACAATGCAGCAATTGCCTCATGTACACAGACAACCCTCTCCTCCTACCACCCAACACTACGACCTGAGAGAGATGCACTTATATAGCCCAACTGGAAGCAAAGTTCTCTTTACCAAAGAAAGGCCTAGACAGTCAAGAGGAGAAGGTAAACACTTGCACCGCACCACACTCATCACATAGTCCCTCAAAACCTACACCACCAAAAACACACACACAGAACCACAAAACACACACCTACATTAGTGGAGGCTCTCTGTACTAATCTGTCCAAACAACAGAGACCTCCAAAGCAGAAATGCAAGCAACCTCTACCCCTCAACGCAACCCAAATGACACACAGTCCACATACTCAGTGTGCCACTCAACTACAGCCCATAAGGCATAACGTACCCAACACTCTAGTCATAGGTGACTCTATAGTCAGGCACACTGATGTTCCACTCACCAGGCTAAACAAAGAAAAAGTTACTGTCAGCTGCCTGTCAGGTGCCAGGATCCGCCACAACGCACGCACTCAGGTCACTCCACAACAAGTACAAATATGACTCTGTCATTGTCCATGTTGGTGTGAATGACCTGAGACGTACCTCCCTGGACTACATGAAGAGAGACATGGAGGAGCTCTCTGATCTTGTAGCCCAGACCGGTATGACCCTAGCCCTGAGTAGCATCTTGCCATCAGCCAGAATGACACCACAGTACAAGGACAAACTTATTGACTTTAACAATTGGCTAAGCTTCTGGTGTCATTCTAAGGGAATCCAGTATCTGTCTGCCTGGGATGACATGATCAACAGACCACGCTGCTTTGCCAGAGATGGCCTGCACCTGTCACCCTTGGGATTCCGGATACTAGCAAAGGCTCTTGCTACCCCTATAGTGCCTTTTTTAGGCAAGGTTCAAATGACAAATTCACCACCGTAACAGGTACAAGCAATCAAAATCTGAGGGTAATGCTACTCAATGCTAGAAGTCTAAACCTCAAAATGCACTCACTCGAGGCACTCCTTAAAATGGAGAACATTGACATCTGTGCAGTGACAGAAACCTGGTTCAAAGCTCCAGAGAGCACCCCTGCATTACCAGGCTATAACTCATACCACACCTTTCGGCCACCAAACCCGGACCGAAACACTAAAGGTGGAGGCGTGTCCATATTCATTAAGGATATCCACACCTCCAAGCTAGTTGCTCAGCATAATGCATCCGAGATTATCCAAGTTCAACTAACTCTGGGCAAAACCGCAATCCAGATTGTAGCTTGCTACAGACCCCCCCACCATGTCCCAGGATTCCCACTCCTCTTTTCTTGATACACTGGAAAATATTAAGGTACAACCCAACACTCGAGGTGATTTCAACTACCCTACCATTAACTGGGAAAACTACTCATGTACCAACTCTTTTGCTCAACGTTTTCTGGAAATCATCAATTCCAACGCTTTGGATCAACTTATCCACACCCCCACCAGAGGTAGCAGTATCCTAGACCTGGTCATCACCAACATGGGTGACCGGTGTTCCACACCAGAGGTCAGCTCCTCGTTGGTCAGATCCGACCAAAAGCTAATCACCCTAGACATCCACATCCCCCTCCCACCCCCCATTAGGAAAACAATCATAAAAAATTTCTCCAAAGGCAACTTCACGCTTCTTAAGACAGAAGTGGCAAACTTCATGACACCCATGCAGATGGACAATAGAGGCACGACTGCTGAATCCTACACAAATGCACTTTATAAGCACTTACACGAGTGCATGGATCGTGCTAACCCTAACAGAACCAAGATGCTATACTCCAAAAAAAGGAAGCCAATCTGGTGGTCTTCTGCCATAAACAAACTCTACAACAGAAGAAAGAAACTGTTGCAAAAAAAGAGTAAAATCCCACGATTGGAGGAACTCCCTGGTCAGCCTCAGTAAGAAGCTGAGATCCCTCAAAATCCTCCAAAGCTAGTTATGAAAACAAAACTGCCACTGATTCTAAAGACAACCACAAAGCATTCTATAGCCATGTCAAAAATCTCAATGGCAACACTCAGATCTGCTCTGAGTTACAGCACAATGACAGTAAATATACAGAAAGTACAGTTTTGTACCTACCATAAATGTAGATGTCCGAACTGGATAGCATCTGCAGTCATAACAACTGGGTTGTCCTGTCGTCAGGCAGCCCTTCAGTCGGCCGGATTCCAAAGTCCGGGTCCGGCTTCGGCTGATGTCGCACTCCACCCGACGTCATCTCTGTTGGTCAAAGCATCAGCCGACGCCATTTTCCTCAGTGTTTCTTGCCCCAGATGCCAGTAGCCCTCTTGCAGGCTAAAATTTGGATAGATGCCAATGTTTCCAAATAGATAGAGGTAAACACAACAATAAGCATGTATGTACATATATACAAACAAATACACCATAAAAGACTCCCCAACAGCTAGCTATTAGGAGGGTAAATACCCTAGGAGTACCACAGAGGGAAGGAGGAGGGTAATCCTGACTGCAGATGCTATCCAGTTCGGACATCTACATTTATGGTAGGTACAAAACTGTACTATGTCCTTCATGGATGCATCTGCAGTCATAACAACTGGGTAGAATACCATAGCCAATTAGGGGAGGAGGATAAAAGTAGATTATGGTGTGTTTAGGATCCCTTGCAGTACAGCAGTGGCAAACCCTGCTCGGGATCTGGAATATAGAGGCAAATTATAATGCTTGGCAAATGTATGCACGGAGGTCCAAGTAGCAGCCTCAATAATGTCTTTGGTTGCCACTCCTCGTAAGAAGGCTGTGGTAGTGGCTGTTGCCCTTGTAGAATGAGGTCTTATGTTCTGTGGAATTGGTTTTCCATGGAAGGAGTAACAGAATCGTATGCAATTTCCTATCCATTTGGAGATTGTCTGTTTGGAAATAGCTTTTCCTTCCCTTCCTGTTGCACAGGCTACAAAAAGTTGGTCAGTCTTTCTGCTATTTTTGTTCTGTCCAAGTAGTAGCGTAGCTGTCTATGTACATCCAAGGTATGCAGTATTCTTTCCCCTCTGTTTTGTGGATTGGGAAAGAAGGTAGGTAGGTGGATTGCCTGGTTTAAAGACACTCTGGATACCACCTTGGGCATAAATGTAGGATTAGTCCTCATGGACACTCTATCTTGGTGGAAGATTAGGAAGGGTTGCACTGCCATTAAGGCCTGTAGTTCTGAAACCCTCCTTGCTGAAGTAATTGCCAGTAGGAAAGCAGTTTTCCATGACAGGTGTTGTAGGTCTGCTGTTGCTGCTGGTTCAAAGGGTGATAGTGTCAACTTTTCTAGCACAAAGTTTAAATCCCAAGCTGGTAATGGTGGTTTCCTTGGAGGTTTTACATTCTTGATTCCTCTGAGGAACTGCCTGAGCAATATTCTGCTGAAATAGCTGATGCATGTATCTTGATGGAGGAGTAGGACAGGCCTGAATGAAGAAGTTCGGCCAGATACTCCAGAATGTTAGGCATATCTATGTTTGACACATCTTTTCCTCTTTCCGTACTCCAAATGACAAACCTTTTCCATTTTCCAGCATAGTTCCTTCTTGTTGAAGGTCTGCGTGCTTCAAGAATAATGTCTTTAACTCTTTGGGAAAGCTCTGGATTAGCTGCTTCTATGTGATGTTCCATGCAGTCAGTTGCAACGTTTTTAGGTTTGGATGTATGATGCTGTAGTTGTTCTGAGTTAACATCAAAGGCATCAGGGGTATTGGCCACATATTGTTCCGAGACATGCTCCTCAGTAGTGGGTACCAGTGTTGTCTTGGCCAGTTTGGAGCTATCAGGATTATCCTTGGACGTTCTTCCTTGATTTTTAGTAGTACCTTGTGTATCAAAGGAAGAGGTGGGAATGCATATGCTGTTAGGCCTTTCCAGTTGAAGGAGAGCGAATCCACTTTCCATGCTAGTGGGTGGAATGTCCTTGTGCAGAATTTTTGAGCTGGTGATTGAGAGGTGATGCGAATAGGTCTATCTGTGGCATTCCCCATTTCTTTGAGATGGTCTTGAAGATGTCGGTGCAGCTTCCATTCATGGGCATCCAGTGGTTCTGCTTAATATGTCTGCTAGAGTATTGTCTTTCCCGGTACAAATATTGCCTGTAACTGGATGTTGTAGCTGAGTGCCAGGGTCCACAGCTCCAAGGTCATTCTGCATAGGGGTATGAATGAGTGCCTCCCTGTTTGTTGATGTACCACATGACTGTGGTGTTGTCTGTCCTTATCATCAACTGGCCCTCTTTGAGAAATGGTTTGAACTTTTGGATTGCCAGTTTTACTGCCAGCATTTCTTTTAGGTTGATGTGCAGGTGAAGTTGATCCTGTGTCCACAATCCTTGCACGCATTTGTCCAGCATGTGGGCCCCCATCCTAGGTTTGAAGCGTCTGTTGTGATGGTCTGGCTTGCTTGACATCTGGTAGGCCTGGGTTTGACTGGCATGCCTGAGCCCACCATAGGAACTCCTGTTTTAAGCATGGAATTAGTGGGATTTCTGTTTCTAGACTGTGTCTGTGTTGGGACCATAAATTCTTTAGGTACCACTGTAGTTTTCTCATATGTAGTCTGGCAAATGGAACCAAGATTATGCATGATGCCATGAAGCCCAAGGCCTGCAGTACTTTTCTTGCTGTTAACTTGTTCAGTTTTGTTAGTGCCAAGAAGTAAAGAGGAAGTTCTTTTTGTTTTTCTGTAGTCAGGAATGCCATTTGTTTTACTGTGTCCAATTCAGCCCAAGAATGTCCTTGTTTGGGATGGTATCAGCCTTGACTTTTGTAAATTGACTGTGTATCCCAGTGCTTGTAGCAAGTAAATGACCCTTTGTAAATCTGTTGTCAGCTTGCTTTTGTTGTCCCCTTGTAGCAGGCAGTCGTCCAGGTATGGGTAAATTTGAATTCCCTGTAGTCTGCAATGGCGATTACTGATGCCAGGCATTTTGTGAATACTCTGGGCAGTAGATAAGCCAAAGGGCAATGCTGAGAATTGATAGTGCTCTGATCCTGCAAGAAATCTGAGGTATCTTCTGCAGATTGGTCGAATGGGGACGTGCAGGTATGCCTCCTTGAGATCTAGAGTTACCAGCCAAGACTCCTTGCCCAGCATGGGAAGAAGTTGCTGTAGGGTCAGCATTTTGAATTTTGGGACAATGATGTATGTATTTAAGGTGGACAGGTCGAATTGGTCTCCAACTTTTTCCTTTCTTGGAACTAGGAATAGTCTGGAATAGAACCCCTTTTCTTGCTCTGCTGTTGGCACTCTTTCCACAGCTCTCATGTTTGCTAACTCCATTATCTGGCGTAGAGCCTCTGTTTTTTGATTTGGAGGTAGATTTGGCATTCCTCTTTTGACTGGTAAAGTGTGGAAGTGAAACCGGTAACCTTGATCTATAGTTTGTAAAATCCACTTGTCTTTTGTTATGTAGTGCCAGTTCTTTGAAAATAAGGTTAACTTTCCGCCTAGAGGAGCTGCTATTTGTTCCCTGGTAGGCGGTTAGGGTTAAGTCACTGTGGTTGTGCTGATGTAGTGGCAGTGGCTGTGTCTGTGCCTCTGTTGTTACCTTGCCACTGTCGTCCTCTGTAGGCACCTCCTCTGGATTGGTTTCTGCCTCTGGAACGTCTATTCCTGCCCCTTTGAAATTTTGTGAGTCAGGAAAGGACCAATTTTGGCAGGCCAGTTCCTGCTAAACCTTGGGGTTGAACCTGCAAGAAATCTTTAACAGTTTGAACAGATTTTGCCTTTTCTTCCATTTTCTTCATAACCTGCTGGGCAGGTGTACCAAACAAACTTGTCTTGTCCATAGGAGCATCTAGCAACTTAGCTTTAACATGATCCGGTAAAGCTTGTTCCTTTAGCCATGCATGCCTTCTTATCACTGTGCCTGTCATGGCTGATCTAAATGAAGCCTCCAGTGCATCATAGCCACATTTTAAGGAATGGTTGCTAACCTGTTGTATGTTATTTACCATCTCTAATACATATTTCTTATCAAGAGATTCATCAGTGGTTAGTTTTTAGTTAACTGATCAAGCATAAACTCTTGGTATTGTATCATGTGAAACTGACAGTTTAAAGCTCTAGCTGAGAGAGTAGCTGAAGTGTAGACCTTTTTACCCCATCTGTCTAATGACCTTGCTTCCCTTTCAGAAGGAATAGGGTTTTAGCTGTGGTCGAGCTACTGCCTTGGGACCCTGGGATATAGTTTCTGGGTCTGCAAGTGGGGCCTTGTAAAGGTGGTGATGAGTATCTGGCACCCTGTAAAATCTGTCTGGTTTGGCAGGGGCTGGGGTAAAGAATCTGGAGCGGAGCAAACATCATTGAAAGCATCATCCACCACAGAGAGAACAGGAGGTATAGCTAAGGGCCTGTGCTGTGGGAGGTGCAGAAAGGTCCTAAGTCTTTTTCTGGAGTCTGAAAAATCCTGTTGCTGCCATTGGAACTGTTCTCGCATGGCATGCAAGGTTTCAAAGGAGAATTCTTCTGGTGGGGAAGCAGCTGGAATGGATTCTTCAGCATCAGAATCTTCAAAATTGGAGAAGCGAGCCTCTGGCTGGTCAGTTATGTCTGATTCATCATCAGAATCATCAGAAGACACTGGCTCAGGGGGCTGTGCCCTAGGTCTCTTCTCTGGGGGCTGAGAGGCCCTGTCTGGGTGAGATTGAGATCCTCTAATTAAAGAAATTAAATCTTCTGCCAAAGTAAGCATTTGAGAACTAGAAGAGGGCCTGGATGTGGGGGGCTTAACAGGCACTGTTTTAGTAGTCTTGGCTGCTTTAGCCCTGGCGAAGGCCTTAATGGACATGGCTGCTGGAGGCCTAGCAGCACCACGTGTTGGGGTAGAGACATCCAAGGGGATGGTGTCTGATAAGTCAACCACCGTAGTGGGTAAAATTTCTGAGGTCGATTCAAGAGTTGTAGCAGGGGCCTCAGTTGTAGGAGTAGGTTCAGCCGCATTTTGATCAGTTTTCGGTTTTTGCTTAACCATGGTTTCGGCCGAAACCGCGGACCGCGAAGTGTCGGTCTTTATCTTTTTGGTAGATTGGGTAGTCGGAGGATCCGGCGGCATAATGTACGCAAAATCAGAACCGAAAAACTGTTCTGCAAACTCCGACCGGCCTAAGCGTTTCGGTTGAAAGAAGCACAGGCGAACAGGCTGCTACATCGTGGGCTGGGCCTAAACAAGGCAGACAGTAAGAGTGGAAATCTTTATGAGGTATTTGTTTCCCACAGGTTAAACAATTGTTAACTTTTTCTGACATCGGCTGAGGCAAGAAAGAGTCCCCAACGGGGTACTTAGCTTTAGAAGTCTTGAGTAGTATTCGGTAGAAGTAATCTCTGGATCCGACCGACCAGCACTTGCGAACAGCTTCTGCTTGAGCGCCACGCAAGAAAGACTGAGGAAAATGGCGTCGGCTGATGCTTTATACCAAGACCAACAGAGATGACGTCGGGTGGAGTCGACATCAGCCAGAGCCGGACCGGACTTTGGAATCCGGCCGACTGAAGGGCTGCCTGACGACAGGACAACCCAGTTGTTATGACTGCAGATGCATCCATGAAGGACATCCAACTGATATTGCCAACATCCTGGCAGATAGGTTCAGTGCTAACTTTACCCCCCCTCTCACCCCCTAAAGGGCCCATCTTTATACCGGAAGAATGCAAAGTTCCTGTAATCACGGTTGCACAGGTAAAAACCTCACTCTCCAAAGCCAAGAACACAGCATCCATGGGACCTGACAACATCCCAGGCTGCCTTCTACATGAACTACAGAATGAACTGGCACCCCACCTAAGTACCATGTTCAATCATAGCCTCACCTCAGGCTTTGTGCCCATTGAATGGCGCACCGCGAGTTATCCCACTCCACAAAGGGGGGCCACAACAGACCCCAGGAACTACCGCCCCATTAGCCTGACGAGCCTAGTCTGCAAGGCCATGGAATGTATCATCATGGAACTCAAAGACATTGGAGATCTCCAAACCCTGGACCCCACACAGTTTGGGTTTGTAAAAGGCAGATCATGTCTCCTAAACCTGGTAGACTTCTTTGAAGTAGTCACCAAAGCCACAGATGAGGGTAAGGTGGTTCACACAGCCTATCTAGATCTCGCCAAGGCATTCAACACCATCCCCCACTCTGGAATTATAGATAAACTCACTAAACTAGGTATAAATCTCTGTGTCACACGATGGGTTGCCAACTGGCTTACTGAAAGAACCCACACTGTGAAAGTGGCAGACTCCAAATCAGACTTCAGACCAGTGACAAGTGGAGTACCGCAGGGTTCAGTCCTGGGTCCTCTCCCTGTTTGGAACAGACTTCTCTGAAGTACAGGCTAACACAGAAGGTCTTTGGATAACTAAATTCGCAGATGACTGCAAACTAGGAGCCATAATTGAAACTCCTAACGATGTGGACATCCTACAAAAGGGCCTCACTGAGACAGATGCCTGGTGTCAAAGACATGGTCTCAAGCTCAATGCCAAAAAGTGCACTGTCATCCCCTTTGGTAAAAATTCTGTACCCATGAACTACCACATAGGCGGTAGTCTACTTAACACCAAAAGTGTGATAAGAGACCTTGGGACATAGGTGGACAGTAGTCTCTCCTTTGATAATCACATCGCCAAAGTGGTCAGGAAATCCGTCTATGTGGCACACCTCATCACAAAAGGTTTCTCATCCAGAAAAAAAGAGGTCATTGTTCCCTCTACTCATCACTCATTAGACCCATTATAGAGTACAACGCCCCTTTTGGTATGTACCTCACAAGACATCTACAACAACTGGAAAGGCCGCAAATACCTCATAAAGAGGATTACTGGCCTCAAACAGATGCCTTACGCAGACAGTCTCAAAAAACTCCAGCTTTACTCCGTCGCATATCACCTACTCAGAGGCAGTCTCTGCCTAACATACAAAGCTATGTCAAACCCAGAGCTGTTGGACAAGCTCCACTTAAAGAAATCACAATCCCTCCAAGCTACACACTCTAGGGACCTAAATCTTGTCACCACAATAAATAGAACATGCTGGAGGGATAGATTCATGTCCCAGAGACTTCCCATACACTGGAACAGACTACCTATCTATGTCAAACAGAGCTCCTCATTAGCACTCTTCAAGAAAAATCTTGATGATTGGATGGGTAATAGGAAATTCACCCTGGGGATCACTTCTGTGGTTCTGCTTGACAGGGGCACAGGAAAATAATTTTCTTGGGTGGCGAAAGCCAGGGTACATTTTGGCTAGGCTTGTATAGGCCCCCTAGGGCCAATAGCCTAGTACCTACCTATGAACCTAAGTATACACTTTCCCCATACCTCTTCATAGGTGTCCTTGTCAGAATGTAAAAGCTTGAAAGAGGAAAGCAGTTTGGATGGCTTATCTCTGGACATGGAAACAGCAGAATCATATGAAGGACTTTTATACATGCATTTATGATCCTCAGGATGTTTATAAATCTTGTCTGGCTTCTTAGAGGCCAGAAGCTGAGAATCAGGAGGCTAAGAAGCTGCTGAAAATGTACCTAAAAGGGCAACTAAGACAGGAGGGACTGAAGAGGGTAGTGGCAAGTCCATTTGCAGGAATTTATAAAAAGAAGTTATGTCTTACCATAATGTTCCATCTGTGTTGCTGATCTTTGTTCATTCATTACTGATGGGTTATAGGTTCAGTCTTCTGAACAGAGCCAGCCATATATCAAGCTCGCGTCAGCCAAAAACTCTCTATCCAAGGTCCTACCCAGAATGCTCTGCTCCCTGTTACCTCAGATCGAGTTTTCAAGTTGATAGACAAAAACAGAGGCTACCTCGGTTCATAACAGACCTACAATAAAGGAGTATATGAGATCAACCAGGAACCTCTGGAGGGGGACAGAAGGTGGGAAGTAATGAATGAATGAAGATCATCAACAGAGATGGAATGTAATGGCAAGACATAACGTCTTTATCTGATGTTGTTAATCTTCGTTCATTCCTTATTGATGGGACAGAGTTCCCCAGCTACCTGTATCCCTGGGTGGCCCTCATGGAAGGACATTCCTGAGCACCATGGAGCCAAAAGAAGCTCTACGTCTGGAGGCGAAATCCAATTTTTAATGAAGAATAAAGGTATGAGATTTGGCCCAAGTCGCAGCTGAGCAAATATCAATCATGGAAGCCTTAGCATGGAAAGCTGCTGAAGTTGCTATAGACCTTATAGAATGTGCTTTCACTCTGAGGCAAGGTGACATTGTTCTTGTTGTAGATAAAGGTAATGCAATTTTCTCAACCACAAAGCCAATGTAACTTTTGACACTGGATGACCTAGTCTTGGTCCAGAAAAAGCCAGAAATAGGTGGTCTGATTTATGGGTAGATTTTGTTCTGTACAGATAAAATCATATTTGCCTATGAACACCCAGGAAGTGCAGGCAATACTCTCCCTTGTTAGAGTGATTAGGAAAAAAGACTGGAAGGTCAATAGACTGGTTGATACACCGGCTCTGACACCACTTTTGGTAAAAAGGAAGAGTTAGTTATCAGTGATGCCCTATTATGGACGATAAGATAGGGACGTCTGATGCATAAGGCTTGAAGTTCTGACAAGTGTCTGGCTGATGTGATTGCAATCAGAAACAAGTTTTTCCACGAGAGATTTTAAATCACATGAAGACGCAGGTTCAAAGGGGGGGAGCTGTTAGGGCTTTCAGGACCAAGACCAAATCCCAAGGCTGTACTGGTTCTCTAAAGAAAGGTTTTAGGTGAAGAACCTCCTTCAATAAAGTTTTACAGAGTCTCTGTGACATGAGCAAAGAATCCTGAAAATCAGTACGGAAATTTGAAATGGCAGCTAAATGCACAAGAACAGTAGAGGCAGACACCCCAGAGTGGAAAAGATGTGATAAATAATCCAAAACCACCGAAACCGGGGCTGACAAGGGGTCTAATTGTTTGTTCGCTGCCCACACAGAAAACCTTTTCCATTTATTGAGATAGATTAGTCTGGTGGATGATTTATGAGATGCAATAAGAATATTGAGCAACGGGGACGAGAAGTTTTCCTGCCTGGCAATCACTGCAAGTGGAAAAACCAAGCTATCAGTCTCAGGGTTGTTAGATTGGGGTGAGTCAGACCCTGCAGATAGGGAGATCAACGCTGGGGATGGATTGAGGATCCACGGTTGATCTAGCAGGGGAGGCCAGAAGGGGGGGGGGGGGCCCAGACTTGTCGAGGCCAATATGGAGCAATGAATATCGCTTTGCTTTTCAACTGCCGTGCTTTCTTCAGAAATTGGGAGAGGAAGATAAAGTAGACCCAAGGGCCAAGCATGGACTAGAGCGTCTCTCAGTGACTGTCCCCTAGGGGGGATCAAGGTAAAATAGTTGCTGCACTTGTAGTTGGTTGGGGAGGCGAATAGGTCGCAGCAAGGCTGGCCCCAGCGGTTGAAGATTTTTGCTGCTATCACAGGGTTGAGGGACCACTCGAAGTTGTAGAATGCACCTAGTCAATTTTTCTGCTATCATGTTGGAGCTCCCACGAATGTGCATTGCAATTAGAAAGCGGTTGTAAGCTATCAGCCATTGCCATATTCTCAAGGCCTCTGGGCATAACAGATGAGATCTGGTACCCCCTTGCTTGCTGATGTACCAGACCACTGACATGTCTGACTGGATTCGCAATAGTCCCTGATGGAAGGATGGAATGGAATGCTTGCAACGCTAGCAGCACCACACTCGGTTCCAGGACATTGATACGCAAAAAAGCCTCCGTCTCTGACCAGGTGCCTTGGACCGCGTTTTCCTGACACAGCCCCCCCCCCCTTAGAGATGCATCCGTGGTCACCGTGGCTTTCGGCTGATGGGGGGGCTGAAGGGGTGAGACCATTGTTTGGGATTGAGACATCCACCAGAGTAAATCTTGCTGGCATCGGAGTTACACTTATCTGAAAAGACAAAGGATGTTGTAGAGGGTACCACTGAGTGAGAAGTAACACCACTGAAGGAGCCTCATGTGGAATCTGGCTAGAGGAACAATGGTGATCAAGGCTGCCATTGACTCCAAGAGTTGGAGTATAGATCGAGCGGAAGATTTGTAGTGAAAGAGCAGCGGCTGAACCTATTGCCTTATTCTTTGAAGTCTGTGGTCCGGGAGAGAGATTGTGCAATTTCACGTGTCCAACAATACCCCGATGAATTCTAGACTGTGCTTGGATCGTGTTGGAGTCCTCAGAGTTTATAGTGATTCCCAGACGTTGTGCTGTGAGAAGAGTGTAGTGTAGGGCTTCTTCCAGTAGATGCTTGGTGGGGGCGGTGAGGAGCCAGTCTAGATATGGAAACGCCTGGAATCCTTGAAGTCACAAGTGAGCAATAACCACTGACATGCATTTGAACACTCTGGCTGTAGAGAGACCAAAAGGCAGTGCTCAAAATTGGTAGTGACTGGCTCCTATACAGAAGCGGAGGTATCTTCTTGAGCATTTGTCCATTTTTATGTGGTAATGCGCATCTTGAAGATCTACAGAGCACATCCAATCGTCTTCTTCCAGAAGAGGAAGAATAGACTGAACCGTGACCATCTGGAATTTCTGGTTTTACAAATTTGCTCAGTGTGCCGAGATCCAGAATTGGCCTCCAGTCCCTTGTCTTTTGTGGCATTAAAAAGAACCTTGAGTAAAAAAACGGATCCTATCTGGACTGGGGGGACCGTTTGGATGACTTTTTTGTAGCAGCTTTTGGATTTCGTGTGCTGTCCTTCCCTTTTACTGGGTGAAACACTGGGCAATTCTCTGGATGAGGTTGGACAAAGATAGAAGGGGATGCAATAACATCTGGATATTATCCGTTGTACCCAAAAGTCAGTATTTATGTTTCGCCAGGCAGTGGGGTACAAGGAAAATGACCCCTGACCGCTTCCAGAGGTGAGCAGTCAGGCAACGCTTCAGGAGCACTGATAAGGTTGGCCAGAGAAAGAACCTCCGGAACCCGGGTTTCGCAGACCTTCTCTGCCCCGAAAGGGGAGTCTTCCATTGGTGTTTCCCCCTCTGCCTCTAGGGGAGAACTCGGCATGCGAGTCACTGAAAGAGCCCTGTGATTTCCTGTGCCACATCTTCCCGCTCGTCTGATTTCTGGAGTAGAATCGTTGAAGAGTGGAGTGTCTGACACCAACGGCAGATAGGGTTTTGCCATCTTGTTCCCACACTGCCAGCGTATCTTTAACTTTAGGGCCAAACAAAGAAATGGCCTTGATGGGGGCGTTCATGAAAGAAGCCTTAAAGGAGTCCACAAAGGTTTATCCAGGCATGTCGTCTGGTGACTATACCTACGCCTGCCGCTCTAGCCACTCTTTGTTGCATGAGAAGTAAAATGTATGGAATAACTGGAAATGGACTCTAGGGTGTCTGAGAAGCTACGTTGTTACGGACCTCATTAGAAACAGCTCCTGCCAAGGTTTCAGAGAGTTGATTGATAAGATCCCTCTGGAACCTCGTAAAGTGTGCCAAACAGTTCAAAGACCATACGGCGAAGGTCACTGAAGCAAACACGCTTCCTTCCCTAGTCTATCGCCCGGGACTCCTTGTTGGGCGGATGGACAGTTTGGCTCTCTTCTGCCAAAGTCTTTCTTGGTTGCAGCAGACACCACCATGGCATCTACTGGAAGACATCTTAGCCAATGGAGATGCTCAGCTGGGGGAGATACGATCTTATCAGGCCTCTGCGGTATAGCCTCCAGTGTGTCAGGAGCCTTCCATGCGCATTGGATGATGAGCTGGACAAGCTCATCGGCTGGAGAGGTAACCCAGGAAGTAGGGGGCTGGGCACGAAAGGCCTGCAGGAATACGGATTCCTCTGAGGAAGGATTAGAGGACTTCCAGTCACCCTTCTGTTTAAGGATCTTGAGGATGTCACCGAAGGACACCTCAGAGGGTGACCAGGGGGACCCTTCCTCGTCATCAAAGTCTGTATCTTCGGTCAAAGACTCCTCAGTGGAGTCCATGTGCTTCCCTTTGCATGAAGCCTTGCGAGGTACGTCCTCAGTGGGAGGTTCTGGCCCTTGTGCCCGGTGTCCGGCGGTTGTGGCACAGTGGGGGGAGAGGACTCAGACAAGTGGGGTTTGCCAGCGGAGGCAAATGCCCTCTCCATGGCCTGGAAGGTCAGCCTGCCCAAAGAGGGATGGGAGCCCGAAACAGATCACAACAACCTCGGAACCAGGGTCACATCCCACCCAGACGAGCAGACCCCCAGACCTGCAGTCTCAGGAGGACTGTGAAGAGTGAGGAGGATTCCTGGAGGGTGTCATAAAAAAAATCGGCGTGGAACCAAGAATGCCCTCCCCCACTGCACAGCCACTGGCCTGAGAAGAGCCCGATGCCCAGTGTACCGAGGGCCACAAGGACGACTCTGGCTCCAAAGTGAGATCCACTATTGGGGTCGGAAGGAGGGAAGCTGCTGTCGGAGTAATGGGCTTCGATACTTGGGTGGACGTCGAAGGAGGAGTGTACGTTGGGGTTTGAGGAGAAATACATTCACCTGAAGGAGGGAACGTAGGTTTCGACGGTTCAGAGACACCTCTGGCCACAAGCAACTGGTAAATAAGCCGCAACACAACTTGTTCAGAGAGGCTCCTGGTCGACCTCACAGAAACCTGAAGATGATTCTAGCCTTTCTAGAAAAGGACTATATTGACTATCAACGAAAGGATCCAAGTAAAGAGAGTACTTGGTCCTTGCTAATTCGAGCTGTGAAGAGCCCGGAACAGAGGATGTCTGCACTGAGGAGAATGGTGTCGAAGTAGTCAGTCCCATAGAAGTTGAAGGTGTCTGCACCATAAAAGGCAAGTCTGCACCGATGAGTACGGTGCTGTCAAGGAAGGTGTCTGCACCGGTAACCATAATGGTGCCGAAAAGGACTGCACCGAAGAGCATGTCAGTGCAGAAAGTGTCTGCACCGTGGAGGACAGTATCACCATACTCGGGGCCGAAGGGGATTGCACCAACAGTGCCGAAGGAGGCTGTACCTGCAAGGACGGTGCCGGTAAGGGCTGTGGTGGAACTGTCAGAGCCTTAAGTGTCTGCACCGAGAACTCCGGTGTCAATAAGGAGGACATGGCCAGAACAAGAATCAACTGGTGCGGTGCCGTGCCTCAAGCCGAAAGGGTCACAGGTGGCAGCACCGAAGTAGTAATTTTCACTTTCTTATGAGTCGACTCCCTGCGATCTCCAGAGGGAGATGAGTGAGTGACCTCAATGAGGAAGAGGAAGAATGCCTCTTACAGGATTTAGCAGGAGGTGGTGAGCCCTCCGACCCACAGACAGCCTCACAGAAAGGAGATATGAGACGACCTTTCAGGATTAACTTGTTCTTTCTCTCGTTAAGTCCTGGTCGAAAAAATTCTACAAATTCCACATGGGGGATCCATAGTAAGGCAAGAGACATTCAAACAATAGACACAAGTCATGGCCATTGGAAGGTAGTAACTTACAGCCACAGTCCTTACACTGTTTCTTATCTGAATGATGTGGAGAAGAACGACAGCATCAAGAAGAAGAAAAGCTACCCAGAAGGGTAAGGAGAGAAAAAGAAAGGATTACCAATGATGGCAATGAAGAATTACCTCAAAGGTAAGAAAAGGGTAATAAAGGGAAATAGACAAAAGGGAGAGTGTCTTAAGGATATGATAGGGTAGGAGAATAATACAAGTAACTGATGAAAAACTTTGAAGTAGAAAAGATATATAATCTTTCAAAAATTATTCGCTTAGCTGAGAAAGAGTGGCTTGACACGGCTGTACAGCAACGCAGCAAACAATATCTGAGGTAACATGGAGCACAACATACTGGGTAGGACCTTGGCTCAAGAATTTTTGGCTGACGCAAGCTTGATATATGGCCGGCTCGGTTCAGAGGACGGAACCGATGACCCATCAGTAAGGAATGAACTAAGATTAACATCAGATCATCTCTTTTGAATCTCAGAAACTTTAGAACAGTTCCATTTGGAGTGTTCCATCATACAGACCACTGTATCACCAAAGGATGCATCTTCACAAGTAGAGTCAGGGGACACAATATCTTCTTCGTCAGACCCCAGGGATTGAGAACAGTGGATCTGGGAAGAATATGCCAAAGCTTTTTCATCAAAATCAAACTTTTTTTCTCATTTGAAGAATCAGAATGTTTAGGTCTCTTAGAAGGGGTGGGAAGACCAGGGAGGACAAACCTTCTGGATGTTTCAGGCCATAAGGGCATTAAATAGTACCAGAGTAAAGTCCTGCCACACTTTAGAAGAGTCCTTAACTACAGAAGCTATGCTTGTTTCCTTTTAAAGGAACAACTTTAACAAATCTACAGGGTTCAGACCCATGCTTAGATTCGATGAGGGTACCAAGGAAGGAAAAACAAAAGGAAGGAACCCCAACACGGCACTTATATTTAGAAGGCTCAGTAGATGAATTAGCTTGGTGAACAGCATACAGACCAAATTCAGAGGAAGCCTTTGGACTTGCGAAAGAGAAGGCCTGAGGATTAGGAGTCTATACGCCACATATGTACCCTACTTCTTGTATGTAGTACATATGTCTAACAGACAATATCTGGATGGTACAAAGGTTTTGTTATATTGGCCAGACATTATGTTAACCTCAACAGGATATCCTAAGAGTAAAGGATAATGAGACATTGATAAGGAACAACATCATACATCTCCAGACTAAGAGTTCTGTAAAAACATACTGTGTGGACCAAACTCTGCTGTGGTACTAATAAAGTACAGTTTTGTACCTACCATAAATGTAGATGTCCGATAGGAATGCATCTGCAGTCCTTACAAATGGGTAGTCCTGTCGTCAGGCAGCCCTTCGGTAGGCCGGATTCCAAAGTCTGGGTCTGGCTTCGGCTGGTGCCGCGCTTCACCCGACGTCATAGCTGCAGTTCTTCGGGTATAAAGGCATCAGCCGACGCCATTTTCCTCAGTGTTTCTTGCCCCAGATGCCAGGTGCCCTCTTGGATGGCTAAATTTGGATAAATGCCAATGTTTCCAAATAGTAGAGAGCAAACACATAAAATAAGCATGTATGTACATATATACAAACAAATACACCATAATAGATCCCCCCCAAGCTAGCTGAAGGATGGCAAATACCCTAGGAGTACCACAGAGGGGAAGGTGGGTGGGTAATCCTGACTGCAGATGCATTCCTATCGGACATCTACATTTATGGTAGGTACAAAACTGTACTATGTCCTTCAAGGATGCATCTGCAGTCCTTACAAATGGGTAGAATACCATAGCTAAACTAGGGCAGGAGGAAAAAAGGAAAGATTATGGTGTAGTTAGGATCCCTTGCAAAACAGCAGTGGCAAAACCTGCTCGGGATCTAGAGTATAAAGGTAAATTGTAATGCTTGGCAAATGTATGCACGGAGGTCCAAGTAGCAGCCTCTGTAATGTCCTTGGTAGCCACTCCTCGTAAGAAAGCTGTGGTAGTGGCTGTAGCCCTTGTGGAGTGAGGCCTGATGTTCTCTGGAGTTTTCTTTCCATGGTAGGAGTAACAAAATCTAATGCAATTTCCTATCCATTTGGAGATTGTCTGTTTTGAAATTGGTTTTCCTTCCTTTCCTGTTGCATATGCTACCAGAAGCTGGTCAGTTTTTCTATTGGACTTGGTCCTGTCCAGGTTGTAGCGTAATTGTCTATGTACATCCAAGGTATGCAACAGTCTTTCTCCCCTGTTCTGAGGGTTGGGGAAGAATGTAGGTAGGTGGATAGCCTGATTTAAAGACACTCTGGATACCACCTTAGGCATAAATGTAGGATTTGTTCTCATGGACACTCTATCTTGATGGAAGATCAGGAAGGGTTGCACTGCCATTAATGCCTGTAGTTCAGAGACCCTTCTTGCTGATGTGATTGCCAGCAGGAAAGCAGTCTTCCAGGATAAGTATTGTAATTCTGCTGTTGCTGCTGGTTCGAAAGGCTGAACTGTCAATTTTTCTAGCACAAAGTTCAAGTCCCATGCTGGCAATGGTGGTTTCCTGGGAGGTTTTACATTTTAATTCCTCTCAGAAATTGCCTGAGCAGAGGATGTGAGAAGACAGGAGGATCCAAGCTGTATTCTGCTGAAATGGCTGATGCATGTATCTTGATGGAAGAATAGGTCAGGCCTGTATGGAAGAGCTCTGCCAAGTACTCCAGGATGTTGGCTATGTTTACCAGTGCCACATCTTCTCCCTTTGCAGTACTCCAAATGAGATATCTTTTCCATTTTGCTGCATAATTCTTTCTTGTTGAAGGTCTCGAGCCTCAAGGATTATGTCTTTAACCCTTTGGGATAAATTTGGGTTAATTGTTCTTATGTAATGTTCCAGGCAGTTAGCTGCAGAGTTTTCAGGTTTGGATGCAGGATGTTGTAGTTGTTCTGTGTTAACAGCAATGGGATCAGAGGTAGTGCCCATATTTGTTCCCGAGACATGCTCCTCAGCAATGGGTACCAATGTTGCCTTGGCCAGTCTGGAGCTATCAGAATGATCCTTGGACGTTCCTCTTTGATCTTCAAAAGCACCTTGTGCATCAAAGGAAGTGGTGGGAATGCGTATGCTGTCAGGTTCTTCCAACTGAAAGATAGGGAGTCCACCTTCCAAGCAAGTGGGTGGTACGTCCTTGTGCAGAATCTCTTTAGCTGGTGATTGAGTGGGGATGCAAATAAGTCCATTTGTGGTAATCCCCATTCTCTTGTGATGGCTTTGAAGATGTCCGGATGCAGCATCCATTCGTGGGCATCCGTGGTAGTTCTGCTTAGTATGTCTGCTAGAATGTTTTCTTTTCCCGGGACAAAAATTGCTTGTAACTGAATGTTGTAGCTCAGAGCCACATCCCCATAGGTCCAGTGCCAGCCGGCATAGAGGGTATGAATGTGTGCCTCTTGGAGAAATGGTCTGAATGACTGGATTGCCAATTTTACTGCCAGCATTTCCTTTAGATTTATGTGCAGGCGCAGCTGGTCTTGAGTCCATAAGCCTTGTATGCACTTGTCCAGCATGTGTGCCCCCCCAACCGAGGTCTGATGCATCTGTCGTGATGGTTTGGCTTGGTTGACTGTTGCAGAAGGGCAATCCTGTGTTTGATTGACAGGCCTGAGCCCACCATAGGAACTCTTGCTTCAGGCATGGGATTATTGGAATTTTGGTTTCTAGGCTGTGCTTGTGTTGAGACCACAAATTCTTTAGGTACCACTGTAGCTTTCTCATATGCAGCCTGGCATGAGGGACCAGAATTATGCAGGATGCCATGAAGCCTAGGGCTTGCAGTACTTTCCTTGCAGTTAGATGGTTCTGCTTTGTTAATGCCAAGAAGTAGAGAGGTAGTTGCTCTTTCTTTTCTGCAGTTAGGAATGCCATTTGTTTTGATGTGTCCAGCTCTGCACCCAGAAAGGTTATTCTTTGGGATGGAATCAGCCTTGACTTTTTTATATTGACTGTATATCCCAGGGCTTGCAGCAGGTAAATGACTCTTTGTAAGTCTTCTGTTAGCTTGCTTTTGTTGTCCGCTTGTATCAGGCAGTCGTCCAGGTAGGGGTAAATTTGGATTCCCTGAAGTCTGCAATGAGCAATTACTGATGCCAGGCATTTCGTGAACACTCTGGGTGCAGTAGATAAGCCAAAGGGCAATGCTGAGAATTGATAATGCTCTGATCCTGCAAGAAATCTGAGGTATCTTCTGCAATTTGGTCGTATGGGGACGTGCAGGTATGCCTCCTTGAGATCTAGAGTTACCAGTCAAGACTCCTTGCCCAGCATGGGAAGGAGCTGCTGTAGGGTCAGCATTTTGAATTTTGGAACAATGAGGAATGTGTTTAAAGCGGACAGGTCGAGAATAGGCCTCCATTTGCTCTCTTTTCTTGGTACCAGGAAGAGTCTGGAGTAAAATCCATTTCCTTGTTCCATAGATGGTACCTTTTCCACAGCTCTCATTCTTAATAATTGAGATATTTGCTTTAGAGCTTCTGCCCTTTGAGTAGGTGGTAGGTTTGGCATTCCTCTCTTTGCTGGTAGAGTATGGAAATGGAACCTGTAACCTTGGTCTATAGTTTGCAAAATCCATTTTTCCCTTGTGATGCAATGCCAGTTCTTTGAAATTAATGTTAGCTTTCTGCCTAAGGGTGCTTCCAGTTGTTCCCTGGTAGGCGGTGCCACAGCCAAGTCACTGTGATTGTGTTGTTGTAGTGGTGGTGGCTGCGTCTGTGCCTCGCTGGTTGTTACCTTGCCACTGGTGTCCCCTGTAGTCACCCCTGGATTGGTTTCTGCCTCTTGAACGCCTATTCCTGCCTCTCTCTGTCTTAGCGGAGTCCGGAAAGGACCAATTCTTGGAGGGCCAGTTCCTGCTAAACCTTGGAGGTTGAACCTGTAAGAAATCTTTCACTGTTTGTACAGATTTCGCCTTCTCTTCCATCTTTTTTAGTACCTGCTGTGCAGGGGAACCAAATAAATTGACTTTGTCCATGGGAGCATCTAAAAGCTTTGATTTGACATGGTCTGGTAATGCCTGCTCTTTCAACCATGCATGTCTCCTGATAACTGTGCCAGTCATGGCTGATCTAAAGGAAGCCTCCAGTGCATCATAGCCACATTTTAAAGAATGGTTACTAACCTGCTGTATGTTATGTACCATTTCCTGAACATATTTCTTATCTAAAGATTCTTCAGAGGACAGCTTTTTAGTTAACTGGTCTAACATAAACTCTTGATATTGAATCATATGAAATTGGCAGTTCAAAGCCCTAGCTGACAAAGTAGCAGAGGTGTAAACTTTTTTACCCCATCGCTCTAAGGACCTGGATTCCCTTTCAGAGGGAGGGTTTTTAGTAGATGTAGTTGCTACAGCTTTAGGGCCCTGGGAGATAGTCTCTGGATCTGCAAAAGGAGCCTTGCATAAATGGTGATGAGTGTCCGGGACCCTGTAGAACCTATCGGGCTTAGCAGAGGCCGGAGGTAATGAATCAGGAGCAGTGCAAGCATCATTAAATGCATCATCTACAACAGAAAGAACTGGAGGTATAGCTAAAGGCCTATGCTGTGGCAAATGTAGAAAGGTTCTAAGCCTTTTTCTGGAGTCTGAGAAATCTTGGCCCTGCCACTGAAATTGTTCCCTCATAGCATGCAAGGTTTCCCCAAAGGAAAATTCCTCAGGTGGAGAGGCTGAAGGAATGGACTCTTCAGCATCAGAGTCTTCGTAAGGAGAATAAGGAGCCTCAGGAGGGTCTGTATGTTCTGAGTCATCAGAGGAATCATCTGTGGATACTGGCTCTGGGGGCTCTGCTCTAGGCCTCTTCTCTGGAGGTGGATGAGAGGTCCTGTCTGGATGAGGCTGGGATCCACGAATTAAAGAAATGAGATCCTCAGCCAAAGAAAGCATATGGGAACTGGTGCTGGGCCTGTGAGAGGGGGGCTTGACAGGCACCGTTTTTGAAGCTTTAGCTGCTTTAGCCCTGGCAAAGGCCTTAATAGACATGGCTGCAGGAGGCCTAGCAGCTCCACGTGCAGGGGTTGAAATATCCAAGGGAATAGTGTCTGATAATTCCTGAGAAACCGCAACTGCAGGTTGGATTTCAGAAGCCGATTCCACCAGGTTAGAAGAGGCCTCGGTAGAAGGCATGTTTTCGGCTGGGGAAAGAACCGCTTGCTCGGTTTCAGCCGAAACCGAGACACTCGTGGTTGGCTTAACCGCGGTTTCGGCCGAAATAGCGGACCGCGAGTGTCGGTCCTTTTCCCTGCGTTTTTTGGTTATTTGTGAAGTCGGAGGATCCGACGGCATGATACAAGCAAAATCAGAGCCGAAAAACTGTTCTGCAAACTCCGACCGGCGTCTAAGCGTCCGTCGGTTAAAAGAAGCACAGGCTAGACAAGCGGCTACGTCGTGGTCTGGGCCTAAACAAGGTAAGCAGTAAGAGTGGAAATCTTTATGAGGTATTTGTTTCCCACAAGTTAAACAATTATTCAATTTTTCTGACATCGGCTGAGGCAAGAAAGAGTCCCCAACGGGGTACTTAGCTTTTTAGAAGTCTTCGAAGTAGTATTCGGTAGTAGTAATCTCTGGTTCTGACCGACCGGCACTTGCGAACAGCTTCTGCTTCGGGCGCCACGCGGCAAGAAAGACTGGGGAAAATGGCGTCGGCTGATGCCTTTATACCCGAAGAACTGCAGCTATGACGTCGGGTGAAGCGCGGCACCAGCCGAAGCCAGACCCAGACTTTGGAATCCGGCCGACCAAAGGGCTGCCTGACGACAGGACTACCCATTTGTAAGGACTGCAGATGCATCCTTGAAGGACATCCACTTTGAATACATTCCTTATAAGACAGTAAAGGCAACAGTTCCTCCAGAAAAACTCTTCCTCTCAGGTGTGTGTGTGCGTGTGTGTGTGTGGGGGGGCATTTAGTATACTATGCAGCAGTTCACTTACCAACCTTTTTCCATCCTGACTAAAAATAAAATAAGAACAGTGAATCCATTCTGCAAAAAATTTTTCTCTAATGAGGAAAATCAAAAACTCTCACTGTAGATCAATACTATTGAGCAGATGCTTAGCTCTGTTTGGAGCTCCTGATGGGGGAAAAATGAACAGTACAATTGTGTAAAATCTTACCATAATGGTAGATGTCCTTCTCTTCACTGCTGCAGCAGTACTCACTACACTAGGGATCCCCTGCTAAGGCCGGCCCAACGTCTGGCCAGTATACCAAAGCCCTTAAAGGTTGCTTTAAGGTACACTGTATGTCACATGTATGTTCTTTCCGTAGCGCAGGCCATAAAAGTGATGTCTGGCCGTACCATCCTCAGAATTGAAAGCCCCAGTATGAATGACAGTCCAAGGAAAAGAAAGGTAATCGGGTGGAGGGAGGAGTGAACAGTGAAGAGAAGGACATCTACCGTTATGGTAAAATTTTACACAACTGTAGTATGGACCTTCCATTTCACTGTTGCAGTATTCACTAGGGAGAGTGCCAAAGCTTAGGAAAAAGAAAGGGGAAGGAAGGACCAACAAAAGCCATCTAGGGAGCCATGAAGTATGGCCTTACAAAACCAGCTCTACCTCCGGAAATTGCATCCAACTTGTAGTCTTGGTAAATGTATGCACAGAAGTCCAGGTAGCTGCCTCCAGAACAGAGTTAGCATCCAAACCATTGAAAGAAGCACCAAAAGAAGCCACAGCTCTAGCAGAATGACCCTTAAAAGAATAAGGAAGGCTCTTAACATGAAAGGAACAAAAAAGTAGCAGCTTTACAGATCCACGAAGAAATAGTCTGCTTGGACACTGCTAATCCTAAGGACCTAGGATGAAAGGAAACAAAGCTGATCAGATTTTCTAAAAATCTTAGTCTTATCCAAATAAAATCTGAGCTGTCTATGCACATCCAATGTGTGCAGTACCTTCTCACTGGTAGACTGCAGAGAAGAGGAAAAAGTGGGCAAATGGACAGACTAAGGGAAAAACTCATTTACCACCTTGGACATAAAATACGGATAAATATGCAAGGACACCCTGTCCTTATGAAACATTAAAAAAGGAGGACAAGCCATAAGGGCTTGAAGCTTAGACAACCATCTGGCAGAAGTAAGGGCTAACATAAGAAGTTTACCAAGAGCAAAGTTGCATAGCAGCTGAAGCTGCAGGCTCAAAAATGAGCCTGAGTCAATTTTTCCAAAACAAAATTAAGATCCCAGGGAGGAGGGGACAGGCTTCCTGGAAGGCCGAATATGAAGGCTGGCTTTAAGAAATTGTTTAGCTTCAAAAATAGAAGCTAAAGGAGGAGATAAAGACAAACAAGCAGAGATAGCTGATAAGTGGGCCTTAACAGAAGAATAAGCAAAACCAGCATTGAGCAATTCACACAGACTGACAGAACCAAAGAAACATCAATATGTTCCATAGGATGGTACTAGGCTGTCGGCCCTAGGGCCTGTACAAGCCTAGCCATAACAATTACCTGGCCATTTCTTTCCACGATATTTACCTCCCTGGACCCCTGTCTAGCAGGGCGACTGCCATGATCCCCAGGGTGAATTTCCTATCTCCCATCCAATTGTCAAGGCTCCTTTAGAAGAGGGGCAAAGAGGCGCTCTTTGCTTGACATGTATGGGCAGTCTATTCCAGAGCCTGGGGAGTCTCTGGGTCAGGAACCTATCCCTCCAGCATGTTTTGTTCATTGTGATGACAAACGTTTATATCCCTGGAGAGTGTCTCTGAGGGAATGGGATTTCTTTAAGTGTGGCATGTCCACCGAAATTGGATCCAGGTTATTAGAAAGGCACCAAATAGAAAACCTTTTCCATTTGGACAAGTAGGATTTCCTAGTATAGGGTTTCCTGGCCTCCTGTAGGACCCCTAAGCATGTCCTCAGAAAAAAAGGTGTCTATTTGGAATCCAAATCCTATCACCCACAGTGTCAGCTGAAGAGCAGACAAGTGGGGATGGATGACAGCTCCCTTGTCTTGTGTGAGTAGATCCACCATGTGAGGTAACTTGTGATGACTGCTCTTGGCTAAATGCAGAAGAGGGAACCAATGCTGTCTCGGCCAAAAGGAACCCCAAGATTTTGGGAGCATCCTTTTCAACTTTGAACAGAACTTTTGGAATGGGGAAAGGACAGGGAAAATGTAAAGAAAGATCCCAACAAAGAGATAGGGCATTCACCTTCCAAACTAGATGACCTGGGACTCTGGCACAACAAAGAGGAAGTTGCAAGTTCACATGGGAAGCAAAAAGATTTGAGGAGTACCCCATTGGTGGACACTGTCCAGAAACATTCCTATGAAGAATCCATTCACAGTCTTGAGTTAAGGACCTGCTCAGTGTCTGCCACAATATTTTGATCGAAGGGAATGTAAACTACCTGAAGAGTTGCTTGACACTGGATAGCAAGTTCCCACACCAGAAGTGCCAACATGCAAAGAAGAGAAGAATTTGTACCCCTGTTTATGTACCACATATCACTGTGGTATTGTCTGTAAACAACATGTCCGGTCCCAGGGAGAAGTGAGGATGAAAAGCCAGAAGAGCCAGCAGAAGAGCTCTCATCTCTGACACTGATGTGCTCTTTCTGCTGAAGATGTGACCAAACACCCTGCACCTTTAGGGACCCAATTGCTGCTCCCCAACGTCTGAAGCATTTGTGGACAGCTCCTGACAGGGAAGAGGGGGATGAAAAGGAAGTATTGGATTTAGAGACAACTCCTGAATCCACCACTTAAGTTTCTTCTTGAGACAAGGCAGAAGAGGAACTACAAATTCGAGGGGATGCACATGTCAAAGCCCCAACAGGACACTTAGCTGTAACAGCCTGGTGAACCAGCAACTGAACGGGTGTTCAGACAGACGATCAAAAGATGGTGCTTGGACTGGCAGAAAGAAGTTCTGAGGATGGCACAGCCGGACATCACCTTTATGCTACACAAGGAGCATACGTGTGAAGTACAGCGTACCTTAAAGCAACAAAGGCTTTGGTATACTGGGTGGACATTGGGCCACCCATGGCAGGGGATCCCTAGTGTAAAGAATAAACAGGAGGGCATTACAGGTTTACAGACTACATCTTAAAGGAAAGGAATACTGGTTCTCAAGCAGTCAGTCTCTGTGGAATATCTCATAATGATCTTTACATATGCTGATGGCTAGCAGAAAAGTACAGTTGTGTACACTTACCATACATGTAGATGTTTGAGTGTATTCACTGTTGCAGTCATCACATTTGGGTTATCTGCTTGCAGTAGCCATCAGTCGGCCTGATTATCAAAGTCTTGGGTCCTGCGTCAGTTGCTCTCTCTTCTTTCATGACGTCAGGTAGCCAGGGGTATAAAGCATGCAGCCGACACCATTACATCAGTTTATCTTGCCCCAGATGGCAGGTGCCCCCCTAATGGGAAGCAATTATATATATAAGGTTACACCTCCAACAAAAAAGCAAATACACCAAAAAGCTTTAATCATAGTAAACAAGAACAGAGGTATAGCCAATAGAAGTCAGGGGATTGGAGGGAGGGTAACTAGGACTGCAACAGTGAATACACTCAAACATCTACATTTATAGTAAGTGTACACAACTGTACTATGTCCTTCGTGTTTCACTGTTGCAGCTATCACACTTGGGTTGATTCCCAAAGCTGAGGAAGGGTGGAGGCAGTCAAGAAGTATTAGGGCTGGCTAGCAGGCTTTGTAAGACTGCTGTAGCAAATCCAGCTCTGGATTTAGAAAAGATAGGCAAGTAGTAATGCTTGAAGGTTGCAGCTTCCAGGATGTCCCTGGTAGGGACTCCCCTGAGAAATGCTGTAGATGTAGGTGCACTTGGTAGCTCAAGGCTGTGTTCCACAGAGCCATGGCTAGTCTGCAGAGAGGGTATGAGCGGGGTTCCCCCCTGCTTGTTTATGTACCACATAACAGTGGTGCTGTCGGTCTTTACCATTAATTGTCCTGGAAGAATGTGGTCCTTGAAGGCTGGAGCATTCTGTACAGCTAACATTTCTTTTTGATTGATATGCAGGTGCATTTGACTTGGGTTCCATTTTCCCTGAATGCACTTCCCTGCCAAGTGAGCCCCCCATGCCTAGTCTGATGCATCTGTTAGGGTTTGGGCACCAGGGGGTAAAGTGAATGGCAGTCCCTTGTTTTGGTGGCAGGCCTCTGCCCTCCAAAGGAACTATCTGTAGACAAGGTATGATAGGAATCATTGCTTCTATATCCTGAGAATGTTGTCACCATAGGCTTTTTAGATACCATTGTAGTTTCCTCATATGCAGTCTTGTAGTCTTGCATATGGAATTAGGAGAATGCAGGAGGCCATGAACTCCAGGGCTTGCAGTATTTTCCTTGCAGATATCTGGGTCTTTGTGGCCAGTAGTTTGAAGTAGGCTGGCAAATTAACTTGTTTCTGGCATGAGGTAAGCCATCTGGGAAGTTGTGTTCAAGCTTGCTCCCAGGAATAAAATTTGTTGGCAGGGTACAAGATGTGATTTATTTTCGCCTTATGGTGTACCCCAGAGAAGTTAGCAATTTCTGTACAAACGCCAGATGATTCAATAGCATTGTCCTGGCTTTCTGCCTGAATTAGACAATCGTCGAGGTATGAGTATATTTGAATATTGCTTTGCCTACAAAATGCAATGACTGGAGCTAGGCACTTTGTGAATACCCTGGGCGCAGTAGATAAGCCAAAGGGCAGTGCAGAGAACTGAAAATGCATGTAGCCTGCTTTGAAGCGTAGGTATCTTTTGCAAGATTCCCTTATTGGGATGTGCAGGTAGGCTTCCTTTAAATCCAATGTTGCCAACCAGGCATTTTTTCCTAGCATAGGAAGCAGCTGGTGAATTTTTAGTATCTTGAATTTTGGGATCATCAAAAATGCATTTAGGATAGACAGGTCCAGGACAGGACGTCAGGAGTTGTCGTTCCTGGGCACCAGGAAAAGTCTTGAGTAAAAACCTTGTCCCCTTTCTTCTGGGACAGGCTGAAAAGCCCTGTCGCTTAAGAGAGACAGAACTTACTTTTGAGTCTCTGCCCACTGATTTGGGGGTAGATCTGACCAACCGTTTGGAGTTGGTAAGGAGTGGAAGTGGAATCTGTATCATTGGGAAACTATATTTAAAACCCATTTGCCCTGGGTAATGAGTTCCCAATATTTTGCCTGCAGGGCAATCTTTCCCCTCAACGGAACAGTCAGTTGTGCAGGGCTTGGAAGTTTTAAAGTTAAGTCACTGAGACAGTTTACCATGGGGGGAGTCTTACTACTCCCTGCTTTGGAAGTGGGAGCCCCCCCACTGCTTAGTCCTGAGAGTACCTTGGGACTGAAGGATGGGTGTTCTGCTGGTTCTGGGTTTGGACTGAGAAGACCTGTTAGAGGCAGGAAAGTACCACTTCTTAGAGGGCCAATGCCTACTAAATCTGGGAAGGCTGTACTTGCAGGAAATCTTTAACAGTTTGCATAGATTTAGCTTTTTCCTCCATCTTTTTAAGTACTACTTCTGCTTTGTTGCCAAACAGGCAGTCTTGGTTTAAGGGAATATCCAGCAATTTAGCTTTAACATGATCTGGCAAAGATTGCTCCTTAAGCCAAGCATGCCTTCTAAGGACAGACCCAGCGACAGCAGCCCTGCAAGATGCCTCTAATGAATCAAAACCACATTGCAAAGTATGTTTTCCATCTTGTTCAGCAGAATGGATTAAATCCTGTAAATCTTTATTTTCAGCACAGTCAGGAATCAACATCATTTTCTGTTTAAGCAATCCAATAATATGCTGCTGATACTTTAACATATGAAACTGGCAGTTTAAGGCCCTAATGGCCAAGGTTGCAGAAGTGTATACCTTCTTACCCCACTATCCAGCACCCTGGAGCCTCTATCAGAGGGGGTAGGATTTTTGGCAGTAGTAGCCTTAATGCCCTTAGGTCCCTGTGATATGGTCTCAGGATCCGCAGTAGGATTTTTAAAGAGGAACTTGAGAGTCAGGAACCCTGTAATACCCATCAGGTTTTCTGGGAGCAGGAGGTAGAGAGTCAGGGGCCAGGCTAGATTCCGAGAAAGTATCATCAACAATGTCCAGTACAGGAGGTATGGCTAAAAGCCTGTGTTGGGGTAGGAGTAAGAAATCCCTAAGCCTCTTTTTAGAGTCAGAGTAATCCTGGCTTTCCCAGTGAAAATGCTCCCTAAGAGTATGCAAGGTTTCACCAAAAGAGAAATCCTCTGGAGGGGAAAGCAGAGGGAATGAAGTCCTCTGCATCAAAATCCTCATAGGTAGATAAGGGTAAATCTTGGTCAGAGGAAACAGAAATTTCAGAGTCCTGATCAGAAGAATCAGAAGGAAAATCAGTCCTAGGTCTCTTAGAGTGGGAAGGGTGGCTTCTCCTGATTAGAGTAATAAGGTCTTCAGCCATTCTTATTTCTTTTTTATGCATAGAGGCCTGACCAAGCGGTCTGGGCATCGGTTTTCTAGGCATGGATCGAGTTTTAAGCCCTGAAGAAGAAGACTGCGTTGGTTTAATATGCAAGTCAGTAGGCCTGAATACACCCTCAGAAGCCGGTGCCTGCACAGCGGCTCTGGACCCATCCAAGGTAGAGACATCCGCAGGTTCTACAGTTGAAGCATCTTGCGGCATATTGGACTCCGAATGGGTCTCAGTAGAGGCCTGCGAATCTGAAGTAGTGGGCATCAAGGGCTGCGAAAGCGCCTCACTGAGTACCGGTGAACTGGCGACTAGCTTAGGAGAAGCGTCGTTGGCAGCTTTGGACCTATGCAGTCCTTTACGTTTTTTCGGAATGTCGGTAGTCGGGTGGCTTACCGATGCCATTTCTGGATAATTCCATTTCTGGATAACTGAACTGAGTACCAAAATATTTAGAAGCGTAAAACAGACGACAGATAGTTTGTGGTTTAAATAAGGCACAAAACCGGCAGCGAGGTACGTTGTGGTCTGGGCCTAAGCAAGAAATACAGTACGAATGAAAATCTTTATGAGGTATTTGCTTTCCACAAGAAATACAATTAACTTTTACTGACATTGGTTTAGAGCAAGAAAAAGTTTCCCCAACAGGGTACTTAGCTTAGTTGAAGACTTCGGTTCTGAAACTCTAAAACGAAAATTTCAGGAGTTGGCAGACCGGCACTTGCGAACTGCTTCTGTTTCGGGCATCGCACGGCAAGAAAGACTGATGTAATGGCATCGGCTGCATGCTTTATACCCCTGACTACCTGACATCATGGAAGATCAGACAGCAACCAACGCAGGACCCAGGACTTTGATAATCAGGACGACTGAGGGCTACTGCAAGCAGATAACCCAAATGTGATGACTGCAACAGTGAAACACGAAGAACATCTGGAGGACAGCAAATACAAAAAGCTCAAAACAGCATGTTCTGAAGAAGCAATTTACCAATGGAAGTCTGAGATCTAGAATCATACTCCATTGCAGCACTTCTTGCTAGACTTGTAAAGTGACAAGTATTCACAGCAAAAATGCTTGCAATTGAAATATTTCTGAAGTAGACACAGGAAGCAGCCATGCCCCTAGTTAAGTAGTCTGACAACAGCACTTTCCAGCAGATGGTTCACCACAGAAAGACCAATGACTGCAAATTACTTGGAAACTGTTTCCAAATTATACCGCCACACCACTTCTCTTAAAGGAAGACTTAAAAGCATCTCCCTAAACTCAAACTCATGTCTATTCCAGCTAACTAAACAAGGAGATGACTGTATTAGTTTAATACAGTTCTGTCACCACTTTTGTAAGAAACATATATTGGTCATAAGGGACATCTACTCCTTTTATAAAAAGAGATATGGTTTGTTACATACAGACCTATGACCAGAGGTGATAGGTTATCAGGAAGAGAGATTTCCAAAGATGTACTTCAAATTTACTCCACCAGGAAGTTTGCTCAGTTGGGATGAGCAAGTCTTGTAAATCATTAAGATCAAGTTTTAGAGAGAAGGTTTTTTTCCAATGAGGGCAGATGTACAGAAAAAGAAGTTATGCACTCACCATAACATTCCATCTGAATTGTTGCTCTTCATTTGTCTTCAACCTATGGGTATAGGTACCGATATCGGTGCAGAGCCAGCCATATCCAAGCTACGGTGCCGAAACTGAGCTCCTCCCCTACCCATAATTGCCCGTCTCCCTTACTTCCTTGGATCAAGTTTGCCTGAAAGCTAAGCACTTGCTCAAAAAACAGAGACATCACTACTGCCCACACACCTCACCCCAAAAAGAGATCAGAGAGAAAGGGTGGGAGGTGCCCTCTGCCAGATCAACTGACTAAAGAAGGGGGAAGGAGGGAGGGAAGGTTGAAGACAAATGAAGAGCAACAATTCAGATGGAACGATATAGTGAGTACATAACTTCTTTATCTGAAATTGTCTTCATTTGGTCTTCAACCTGTGGAACAGAGTCCCCAGCTACTTAAACCCTGGGAGGCCCTACGGAAGAATATTCCGGAACATGGCAGAACCAAAGGATGCTATGTTCTTGAATAACACATCCAGTTGTAGTGGGGTATGACGGTGCGCACGTCATCCACCAGTACTCTGGACGCAAAGGCTAATGAAGTAGGGACCGCCCTGGTAGAATGTGCTTTCAACTGAGGCAGGAAGAGAAACACCATACTTCATAAACAAATGTGATACATTTAGCAATCCAGTTGGCAATAGTTACTTTGGAGACAGGAGATCCCAACCTGGCTTTAGAATATGACACAAACAACCGGTTTGATTGGACTTTCTGAAAGAGTTGGTTTTATCTACATAAAAACAGAACTGCCTATGTACGTTAAGCATATGCAACTGATATTCTCCTTTGTTCTGGAACGAAAACAGAAAGCTGAATGACCTGATTAATGTTTGCTTCAGAAGCTACCTTGGACATGAATAATGGGTTTGGTCTGAGAGAGACATGGTCCATATGAAATATGAGGTACGGAGGCTGACTGCACAGGGCTTGCAACTCCTAAACCTGCTTAGATGAGGTTGGGGCCACTAGTAAAGCAGACTTCCAAGACAGATATTGTAGAACCAACTTACCCGATGGTTCAAAGGGTGATAACATCAGTGCTTGCAGCACAAAAGTTAGGTCCCAAGAGGAGATAGGATCCTTGAGACTGGTGTCCGTAAGAGGAATGTACATTTCAAAAAGGCTTTGCACAATCTAGTAGCAGCTAATGACGAGTCCTTGAGGCCCACATGGTAATGGGAAATGGCAGCTAGCTGGATTTTAACTGTGGAAGAACTGGCTCCTTGGTTGAAGATAGAGGCCAGGAACTCCAAGACCGAAGGTATCAAGCCGGTAAAGGGATTTATACAATGCTGTGATGCCCAAATGGAAAACCTCTTCCATTTGCTGGCATAAATCTTTGTGGTAGAGGACTTGTGAGCAGACAGCAAAATGTGCTTCATTGGAGAAGAAAACCAGGGAACTCTAGCCATACTGTGAGCTTCAGGCTTTTCACATCTGGATGATAACTGCCCTCCAGATTGGATATCAGATCTAGATAAAGTTGCAGAATCCCAGAAGGGTCGACACTGAGACCAGAGGAGAGAAAAAGTACAGTTTTGTACCTACCATAAATGTAGATGTTCGAAGATCCACATTGCTGCAGTCATAACCTGTGGGTAGTCCGCTGTCCTCGGTCGGCCCGAATACCAAAGTGTTAGGCTGGCGTTGGTCATGGTCGCTCAGATCTGACGTCAGTACGCCGTGGTACTAAAGCGCATGACCGACGTCATATCCTCAGTCTTACTTGCCCCAGATGTCAGAAGGCCCTAAAAAGAAAGGCCATAACCAAAAACAGAAAAACCTCCAAACACCCATGCACAAACAATATCTATAACCCAAACCACACAACCACTCCAAACTACAGAGGGGAAGGAGGGAGGGTAAATTAGACTGCAGCAATGTGGATCTTCGAACATCTACATTTATGGTAGGTACAAAACTGTACTATGTTCTTCATCTCACATTGCTGCAGTCATAACCTGTGGGTAGAATCCCAAAGCAAAGGAAAAGGGAGGTTGGAAAAATCATAAAGCATTGGGAGCTGCTAACATGCCCTGTAAAACTGCAGTGGCAAACCCAGCCCTAGATTTGGAATAAAGAGGGAGATGATAATGTTTAGAAAAAGTGTGCACTGAACTCCAAGTAGCTGCCTCCAAAATATCTTTAGTAGCTACACCCCTTAAAAAAGCAGTAGAGGTGGCAGTAGCCCTAGTGGAATGAGGTTCTGATTCCAGCTGGAATTTCTTTACCATGATGAGAATAGCAAAAGGCAATACAATGTCCAATCCACTTAGAAATAGTTTGTTTCGAAACAGGTTTCCCCTGAGAACCCAAAGCAAAAGAAACAAACAACTGTTGAGACTGTCTGAACCCTTTAGTTCTGCTCAAATAATAACGCAACTGCCTGTGAATATCCAAAGAGTGCAAAATTTTCTCCCCTTTATTTTGGGGATCAGCATAAAATGTAGGCAAATGAATAGATTGGTTCAAGGCCACATTTGAAACCACTTTAGGCATAAAAGTAGGGTTAGTACGAGGATACCCTATCCTTATGAAAAATCAGGAAGGGTTCAACTGCCCTTAGAGCCTGTAATTCAGATACCCTTCTAGCAGACGTAATGGCCAACAAAAAAGCAGTCTTCCAAGACAAAAACTTCAACTCAGATGTAGCTGCAGGTTCAAAAGGAAGTGAGTTTTTCCAACACAAAATTGAGATCCCAGGAAGGAGTAGGAGCTCTACGCGGGGGTCTTATGTTCTTTGCCCCTCTAAGAAATTGCTTAAACAAAGGATGAGAGAATAATGGTGGGTCACAGTCATAATGAGCAGAAATGGCTGCAGCATGAACTTTTACAGAGGAGAAAGACAAACTCTTGTCTAATAATTCTGTAAGATACTTAAGTGAAACACTCAAATTAGGCCCTGAAACATCAAAGCTCTTTGCTTTGCTCCAAATAAAAAATCTCCTCCATTTATCAGCATAAATTTTCCTTGTACTAGGCCTTCTGGCCTCCAAAATGACATTCAAAACTTGTTGAGGAAGCTGCGACCCTCCAGGTTTTAGAACAGAATATGCCAGGCCTTCAGATGCAGGGACTGTATCCTGACATTGAGGAAATGATTGCCTGCCTGGGACAAAAGGTGTGGAGTTGCTGGCAAAGGCCAAGGAGGCTCCCGTACTAAACTCCTCAGTAGAGGGTACCAGTGCTGCCGTGGCCAATCTGGAGCTATAAGGATCATGGAGGGCTTGTCCTGTCTGACCTTCAAGAGCACCTTGGGAAGGAGAGGCAGAGGAGGAAAGGCATAGACGTGAAGATTGTTCCAACTGAATGATAGAGCATCCACTTTCCAAGCTTTTGGATGAAACATCTTGGTGCAAAACTTTGGCAACTGGAAATTTAGTGGAGAAGCGAACAGATCTATGTCTGGAGTCCCCCAAATCACTGTCAACTGTCGAAATACATGAGGATCCAACTTCCACTCGTGGGGATCCACCATCTGTCTGCTCAAAACATCCGCTAAGGAGTTCTGTGCTCCTGGCAGAAACCTTGCCTGAAGAGTGAGGTGCAAACTGAGAGCAGTCTCCCACAAAATCATAGCTTGCCTGCAAAGAGGGTACGAATGGGTTCCCCTTGCTTGTTGATGTACCACATGACAGTTGTGTTGTCTGTTTGAATCAACACTTGTCCTGGGTGAAGTAGATCCTTGAAAGCCATCAATGCAAATTGGACCGCTAACATCTCCTTCAAGTTGATATGCAAATGTTGAAGTCTGGCAGACCACATGTCTTGAACCCATTTTCCATTGAGGTGTGCTCCCCAAGCCTTGTCTGAGGCATCTGTCGTTAAGATCTGACTCGCCTCTGGTCGGGTCACAGAGAGTCCCTTGTTTAGGTGACATTCCTGAGCCCACCACAAAAATTTCTTTTGAATGCAAGGTATTATCTGAATGACAGTGTCCAAATCGTGGCAGTGTTGAGTCCATACACTTTTGAGATACCATTGTAGCTTCCTCATATGCAGTTTGGCATTGGGAAGCACCAGAATACAAGATGCCATGAACCCCAAGGCTTGAAGGACTGTCCTTGCAGTCAGCCTGGACCGTAGAGACAATTGTTGGAAGTAAAGCGTAAGATTTCTTTGCTTGTCCGGGGTCAAAAAAGCCATCTGAGAGGCGGTATTCAGTCTCACACCCAGAAAGCACATCTCCTGAGAGGGTACTAGACTGGACTTTGTTTCGTTCACAGAATACCCTAGGCACCTTAACACTGCCATAACATACCGTAGATGGTGAAGTAGCTTGTCTTTGTCTTGAGCAAGAATCAGGCAATCGTCCAAATAAGGATAAATTTGTATTCCTCTTAACCTTAAGAAGGCTATCACCGGAGCCAGAACCTTTGTGAACACCCTGGGCGCAGTAGATAAGCCAAAGGGCAATGCAGAGAACTGATAATGTAAAGTCCCAGCCTAAAAGCAGGAATCTCCTGCAACTGGGCCTGATAGGAATATGAAGATAAGCCTCTTTGAGATCCAGAGTTACCATCCAGTGATCTTTGCCTAACAGAGGCAGAAGTTGTTGCAAAGTCAACATTTTGAATTTTGGAATGTCCAGGTATGTGTTGAGGATAGACAAATCCAAAATTGGCCTCCAAGTGTTTCCTTTCTTTGGTACAAGAAAAAGGCGAGAATGAAATCCTAGGCCCACTTCTGACAGAGGGACCTGCTGTATAGCTCCCATTTGAAGAAGTAAAGAAATCTGTTTGTGAGCCTCCGCACTTTGCTGAGGAGGAACGTCTGGCATGCCTTTGAAAGGAGGCAATGTGTGGAAATAAAACTTGTAGCCTCGGTCTATAATGTCCAACACCCATTTGTCCTGGGTGACTAAAAACCAATTTTGTCTGAAAAGTGCCAACTTTCCTCCTAGAGGAGCTGCCAGACAGGAAGGATCTGGCAGCTGAAGATGCAGGTCATTGGGTCTGCTTACGAAAGGACTGGCCCCTGCCCTCACTTGGAGATTGTGCAGGGGAACTCCACGTCCTAGGCCTGAAAGAACCCTGAGCTCTGCCCCTACCACGTCTAGATCTGCCCCTAGACTGTAAATCAGAAGGGTAAGCCCATCCCTTAGTAGGCCAATTTCTGCTAAACTTAGGGGGCTGCACCTGCAAAAATCATAACAGTCTGCATAGACTTAGCTTTGTCTTCCATTTTCTTCAAGACTGATTCCACAGGAGTACCAAACAAAACTTCAGACTGAAGGAGCATCCAAAATTCGAGCTTTAACATGCTCTGACAAGTTCTGATCCTTAAGCCAGGCGTGCCTCTGAATAACTGATCCAGTGGCAGCCACCCTGGAAGAAGCCTGTAAAGCATCGAAACTACACTGCAAAGAATGCTTACCCACCTGATCAGAGGCATGCACCAAATCCTGTAATTCCTTACACTCTATGCCCTCTGCCAAAGCATCTACCTTAGATTTTAACTGAGTAAGGAGAAAATTCTGGTACTTCAGCATATGAAACTGGCAATTCAAAGCCCTCATTGCTAGAGTGGAAGAGGTATACACTTTTTTACCCCACCTATCTAAAGCTCTAGAATCTTTATCCATAGGAGCAGGATTCTTTACAACAGAAGCCCTGACACCCTTAGGTCCCTGGCTAATAGTTTCTGGGTCAGCCCTAGGGCTCTTATACAAATATTTATGAGCCTCTGGTACTCTGTAATACCTATCCGGTTTAACCGGTGCAGGAGGCAAAGAGTCTGGATTAAGGAAGCCTCAGAGAAAACATCCTGAACAACATCCAAAACAGGAGGTATAGCCAAGGGCCTATGTTGTGGTAAAACAAAATTCCCTAAGCCTCTTTCGGAATCTGAAAATCCTGACCTTCCCATTTAAAATGCTCCCTCATAGAATGCAGGGTTTCTGAAAAGAAAAATCCTCTGGAGGAGAAGCAGAAGGACTAGAATCCTCTGCGTCTGAATCAGAATAAGGAGGAAAATCCTGAATGTCTTCAGCCAAGACTCTGAGTAATCTGAAGCATGTTCCAAACTTTCTCTCCAGTTCAAAACGCAGATACTTCCTGCAACCTAACCTTATAGGCACATGAAGGTAAGCTTCCTTGAGATCTAAAGTTACCATCCAGTGATCTCTGCCCAGTAGAGGTAAAAGCTGTTGTAACGTCAACATCTTGAACTTGGGAATGTCCAGATAAGTGTTGAGGATAGATAAATCCAAAATTGGTCTCCACGTGTTCCCCTTCTTTGGTACTAGGAACAGGCGAGAATAAAATCCTAAGCCCCTTTCTGATACAGGGACTGGCTGAATGGCCCCCATCTGGAGTAACTGAGAAACTTGCTTGTGAGCCTCTTTTCTTTGTGGAGGAGGAACGTCTGGCATGCCTTTGAAAGGGGGCATTGTGTGGAAATAAAATCTGTAACCGTGATGAATGATATCCGACACCCATCTGTCTTGAGTAATTAAATCCCAATTTTCTTTGAAAAGAGACAGTCTTCCTCCCAAAGGAGCTGCCAGACGAGAATCCACTGGCAGCTGAAAAGGCAGGTCATTGGGTCTGTTTACGAAGGACTGACCCTGCCCTCACCAGAAGTCTGAGCAGGTGAACTCCTGATCTAGGCCTAAAGAACCTTGAGCCCTGCCCTACCACGTCTAGACCTACCCCTAGACTGGGAATCATAAGCAGGATATGTCCACCCCTTAGCAGGCCAATTTCTACTAAACTTGGAGGCTGCACCTGCAAAAATCTTTAACAGTCTGCATAGACTTAGCTTTGTCCTCCATTTTCTTTAAAACTGCTTCCACAGGCGGGGTCCAAACAACACATCAGACTGTAAAGGAGCATCCAAAATCCTTGTCTTAACATGCTCAGCTAAATTCTGATCCTTCAACCAGGCATGTCTGCGAAGAACAGAACTAGTAGCAGCCACCCTCGAGGCCTGTACAGCATCAAAACCACACTGCAAAGAATGCTTACCCACTTGTTCAGACACATGAACCAAATCCAGCAACTCTTTACACTCAATACCTTCCGCCAAAGCATCCACCTTAGATTTCAATTGTGAAAGGAGATAATTTTGATATTTTAGCATGTGAAACTGACAATTCAACGCCCTCATGGCTAGAGTGGAAGAAGGATGCACTTTCTTTCCCCACCTATCCAAAGCCCTTGCCTCTTTATCAGAGGGTACAGGATTTTTAACCACAGAAGCTTTAACACCTTTAGGCCCCTGAGAAACAGTTTCTGGGTCCGCCCTAGGACTCTTAAACAAATACTTATGAGCTTCGGGCACCCTATAATACCTATCAGGCTTAACAGGAGCAGGAGGCAAGGAGTCAGGGTTCAGGGAAGCCTCTGCAAAAACATCCTCCACCACATTCAACACAGGAGGAATAGCTAAGGGCCTATGCTGGGGTAAAAACAAGAATTCCCTAAGCCTTTTCTTGGAATCAGAGTAATCCTGGCCTTCCCATTTAAAGTGCTCCCTCATGGAGTGTAGAGTCTCTGAAAATGAAAAATCCTCAGGAGGAGAAGCTGTAGGAGTGGAATCATCCACATCAGAATCAGAATAAGTAGGATATTCCTGTAAGTCTTCCACAGAAGACTCTGAAGCCTGTGAACACTGTTCAAAACTACCAAACTCCTGTTCCACCCTAGGCCTCTTATCAGGCGGGGGCATAGAACCTCTAATCATAGTAATCAAATCTTCTGCCATTTTAAGCATATGTTTCTTAGGCACACCCTAAATGCTAGGAGAAGCCCCACAGAAGCTGAACTTGGCCTACCTCTAAAAGAAGCTTTGGCAACAGAAGGAGAGGCCCTAACTACCTTGGGAAGAGAGGGAAGAACAGTTACCTGAGAAGCCCCCTCAGCTTGGCCTACCTCCTGAGAGGGCACATCCTGTAACAATAAAGGTTCTGCCTGAGACTCCATGGCAACTCCTGGCAAAACCTCTGGCTCCACTGAGCTTCTAAAGAACCGGCGTCCGGGACTGCCGGTTCATCAACCCTAGGCTTCACTGTTTTGTCCTTGCGCTTCTTGGATGAAGCTGGCGTCGGAGCATCCGACGGCATATTATAATTACAACGCTTCCCAAACACTAACCTGGCACAATCTGGCCTCCTCTTAATAGTGCGTTTGTTAAATCTAGCACAAGACGCAACCAACAACGTCGTGCTCAGGCCCTAAACAAGGTATACACAATGTATGATAATCCCTATGCGTATCTGCTTCCCACAAGAAATACAGTTATTCACTTTTTCTGACATCCGGTTAAATACTGAGGCAAGAAAAACCAAAATGTTCCCAACGGGTACTTAGCCAACTCTGTTTAGGTCTGAAACTCGGTTTCGAAATATCTCAGAACGCCAACCTGCACTCGCAAAATTGCTTCTGCATCGACCATGCGCAAAAAGACTGAGGATATGGCGTTGGTCATGCGCATTAGTACCCTGGCGTACTGGCGTCAGTCTAAAGCGCCATGACCGGCGCCAGCCTTATACTCTGGTATTCGGGCCGACTGGACGCGGACTATACCCAATAGTCAGGACTGCAGCAATGGAAGACGAAGAACATCTGATAATGTAAAGTCCCAGCCCGAAAACGCAGGAATCTCCTGCAACTGGGCCTGATAGGAATATGAAGATAAGCCTCTTTGAGATCCAGAGTTACCATCCAGTGATCTTTGCCTAACAGAGGCAGAAGTTGTTGCAAAGTCAACATTTTGAATTTTGGAATGTCCAGGTATGTGTTGAGGATAGACAAATCCAAAATTGGCCTCAAAGTGTTTCCTTTCTTTGGTACAAGAAAAAGGCGAGAATGAAATCCTAGGCCCACTTCTGACAGAGGGACCTGCTGTATAGCTCCCATTTGAAGAAGTAAAGAAATCTGTTTGTGAGCCTCCGCCCTTTGCTGAGGAGGAACGTCTGGCATGCCTTTGAAAGGAGGCAATGTGTGGAAATAAAACTTGTAGCCTCGGTCTATAATGTCCAACACCCATTTGTCCTGGGTGACTAAAAACCAATTTTGTCTGAAAAGTGCCAACTTTCCTCCTAGAGGAGCTGCCAGACAGGAAGGATCTGGCAGCTGAAGATGCAGGTCATTGGGTCTGCTTACGAAAGGACTGGCCCCTGCCCTCACTTGGAGATTGTGCAGGGAACTCCACGCCCTAGGCCTGAAAGAACCCTGAGTTCTGCCCCTACCACGTCTAGATCTGCCCCTAGACTGTAAATCAGAAGGGTAAGCCCATCCCTTAGTAGGCCAATTTCTGCTAAACTTAGGGGGCTGCACCTGCAAAAAATCCTTAACAGTCTGCATAGACTTAGCTTTGTCTTCCATTTTCTTCAAGACTGATTCCACAGGAGTACCAAACAAAACTTCAGACTGAAGGGGAGCATCCAAAATTGAGCTTTAACATGCTCTGACAAGTTCTGATCCTTAAGCCAGGCGTGCCTACGAATAACTGATCCAGTGGCAGCCACCCTGGAAGAAGCCTGTAAAGCATCGAAACCACACTGCAAAGAATGCTTACCCACCTGATCAGAGGCATGCACCAAATCCTGTAATTCCTTACACTCTATGCCCTCTGCCAAAGCATCTACCTTAGATTTTAACTGAGTAAGGAGAAAATTCTGGTACTTCAGCATATGAAACTGGCAATTCAAAGCCCTCATTGCTAGAGTGGAAGAGGTATACACTTTTTTACCCCACCTATCTAAAGCTCTAGAATCTTTATCCATAGGAACGGGATTCTTTACAACAGAAGCCCTGACACCCTTAGGTCCCTGGCTAATAGTTTCTGGGTCAGCCCTAGGGCTCTTATACAAATATTTATGAGCCTCTGGTACTCTGTAATACCTATCCGGTTTAACCGGTGCAGGAGGCAAAGAGTCTGGATTAAGGGAAGCCTCAGAGAAAACATCCTGAACAACATCCAAAACAGGAGGTATAGCCAAGGGCCTATGTTGTGGTAAAAACAAAAATTCCCTAAGCCTCTTTCGGGAATCTGAAAAATCCTGACCTTCCCATTTAAAATGCTCCCTCATAGAATGCAGGGTTTCTGAAAAAGAAAAATCCTCTGGAGGAGAAGCAGAAGGACTAGAATCCTCTGCGTCTGAATCAGAATAAGGAGGAAAATCCTGAATGTCTTCAGCCGAAGACTCTGAGTAATCTGAAGCATGTTCCAAACTTTCCACCTCTGGCTCCACCCTAGGCCTCTTATCTGGAGGGGGCATAGAACCCCTGATTAAGCTAATCAAATCTTCTGCCATTTTAAGCATGTGTTTTTTAGGTACAGAACCTGCAGAACTAGGACTGACACCAGAGGAAGACAAACCAGGCCTGACCTTGGAAGGTACCTTAGAGACAGAAGGGGAAGGCCTAACCAACTTATGCAAAGAAGGGAGTACAGTAACCTGAGAGGCCCCCTCAGCCTGACCCGACTCCTGAGAGGCCACATCTTGCAATATTAAAGGCTCCCCCTGAGACTCAGCCGAAACCTCGGCTGGATCCACAGATTCCACCGTAGTTTCTAAAGAACCGCGTCCGGAATGGACGACTCATCCTGCTTGGACTTTAACGATTTTTCCTTGCGCTTCTTAGCGGTAGCGGGCGTCGGAGGATCCGACGGCATATTGTAATTACACCGCTTACTGAAGACAAGCCTAGCGCAATCTAACCTACGTTTAATGGTGCGCTTATTAAACCTAGCACAAAAGCGACACCCGACTACGTCGTGCTCAGGCCCCAAGCAAGGAATACAGAGAGAGTGGTAATCCCTATGAGGTATCCGTTTCCCACAAGAAATACAATTATTTACTTTTTCTGACATCCGGAATTAACTGAGGCAAGAAAAGACAAAAATATTCCCCAACGGGGTACTTAGCCCAACTCGGTTTTCGGTCTGAAACTCAGAATACGAAAATTTCAGGACGCCGAACGGCACTTGCAAACGCTGCTTCTGCTTCGGACCATGCGGCAAGAAAGACTGAGGATATGACGTCAGTCATGCGCTCTAGTACCACGGCGTACTGACGTCAGATCTGAGCGACCATGACCGACGCCAGCCTAACACTTTGGTATTCGGGCCGACCGAGGACAGCGGACTACCCACAGGTTATGACTGCAGCAATGTGAGATGAAGAACATCTAAACCTGACTAGGCCAGAAGGAGGCAATGAGGATCGGCACCTCGACCTTTTCACTTTCTGAAAAAATTCAGACGTGACAGGAAGAGGAGGGTAAGCATACAACTGACCGGGTGGGAGTGGGGGCAAGAATGAATAAAAGAGCATCGCTGGGAAGTTCTCCTTTGGGAGGAATCAGGGCAAAGACCTTGCTGCACTTGGCACTGGAAGAAGAGGCGAAGAGATTGCAGCAAGGTTGACCCATTTCCAGACAATCATGTCCACCGCTGACTGTTTCAGAGACCACTTGTGAGGAGACAGAATGGCCCTGCTGAGTTTGTCCACCAAGACGTTGGAACTCCCCAGAATGTACGCTGCAACAAGAAAGCAGTGGGAGGAAAATCGCCCATTCCCACAATCTCATGGCCTCTCGATACAGGGGATATGATCTGGCTCCTCCCTGCTTGTTGATATACCAGATCACGGATATGTTCGTCAGTCTATCATAATCATTCATCAGGGGAGAAATGAATGAAGTGCCTGCAACCTGCAATGCCAGAAGCACTTCCCTCATCGCCAGAAAGATTATGTGTAAGCTGGTCTCTAGATCTGACAACATACCTTGAACAGTCCATACTGGCCAACCGAGCCAGGAGGCGTCTGTGGTGACTATGGCTGCAGAAGTAGAAGCGAAGAAGGGGTGACCCTCTGTCAAGTTTTGGGAATCTAACCACCACAGGGGTGACGATTTGCAGATTCTGGACAGGCAAATGGGATGAGAGAGTGGTTTGCCCAAAACAGACCATTGTACTGCTAGGGTCCACTGAAGGGTACGCATGTGCAGGCTTGTAAGGGGTAGAATAACAATGGTTGCTCCCATGGACCCTAGAGCTTGAAGTATCTAAGCTGCTGAGGGAAGAGAAGCTTCTAGAATAAAGTGAACATGGAGCTGGAGAGAGAAAATACTATTGTTAGTGAGAAAGACTTTACACAGAGAAGTATGCTCCAATAAATTCCAGAGAACAGAAAGGTTCCAACTTGGATTTTGGAAAGTTTATCGTGATGCCCAAGGTCAAACCTGACTGGAAGAACTGGTCTCTGGCTAGAAGATCTGATACCTGGTGGGTGCAACTATGAGCCAGTCATCCAGGTAGGAAAATACCTGTATTCCCTGTAGCTTGAGATGCACTGCAAGTACTGCTACCACTTTTGTGAATTCCCTGGGGGCTGTGGTGAGACCAAAAGGGAGTACCCTGAACTTGAAATGCCTGGCTCTTGACCGGAAGTGTAGGAATCTCCTGTGGTGCTTGTCAATCTTTATGTGGTAATAAGCATCTTGGAGGTCCGCCGAGCACATCCAGAAGTCCTTCTGCAGGTATGGAAGGATGGAAGGATGGATTGAATGGTAACCATTCAGAACTTCATCTTGGTGACAAATGTGTTTAGACGGGTCAAATCTAATATGGGTCTGTGCCCCTCTGTCTTTTTGGGCACAAAAAGAACCTGGAGTAAACAGCCAATCTGGACAGCTCTGGGGGATGGGCTGGATGACTTGCTTGATAAGCTGAATGGAGATTTCCAAATTGGCTGCCTCCTGTGAGCGGGTGGAACATCCGAGAGAATTTTCTGGGGTTTTGGAGGACGAAGGAAGGGGATCGAATAACTCCTGGATATTACCCTCACTACCCATCGTTCCATTGTGATGGCTTCCCAGGCTGATGGGAATAAGGAGAAAATGACCCCCCCGACTGCCTTCAGTGCAGAGCAGTCGGGTAGCACTTCACGGTAGCTGGAAGGGTCTGTCCGGGAGTCCCAAGATTCTTGGCACCTTGAAGCCATTCTGCCTTGAGGGCGGTGTCTGAATGGATCATTCCCTGATCTGCCTCTAGGGTAAGAGTCTGCTAGTGCATCCTGATGGAAAGCCCTGGACTTCTGGAACCACAGCTTCTTACTACCTCTCTGATACCTGGAATAGATCGCTGAGGAGTAGAGAAGCGGATCCTGATGGCAGAGTCTTGCCATCCTTCTCGCACTGGGTCAGAGTCTCCTTCATGGACGGACTGAACAAGGTCAGCCCGTCAAAGGGGGAGTTCATGAAGGATGCCTTAAAGGGCACAGAGAAGTTACAGAGCCTCATCCAGGCATGACGCCTAGCAGCAATGCCTGAACCGGCTGCTCCTTCTGTAGCATAGGAGATAAGCCTCATAGAGGTGTTTGAAATGGCTTTAAGAGTAGCCAGTCTGGAGGAGAAAACCTTCTCCTCAGCAGACATGGACTCTGGGGTAGATGCAGATACCTCTTCAATGAGGTATGGTCTGCAGCCTGGTAACATGTGCCATATAATTCAATGCTCTCAAACAGAAGGTTGCTGAAGTGTAAACACGCTTCCCTAACCGATCGCTCTCGACTCCTTGTCACATGGATGGACAGAAGTGCTCTCCTGAGAGAGCCCCTTTCTGGTCGCAGCTGCAACCACCACGGCATCAACAGGGACACTTTTCTGCCAAAATTTTTATCCTGAGGGGCAGTTAACACGGTCAGGAAGCTTAGGTACTGGTTCCACCATGTCTGATTCTTTTCATGCCCTGTAGAAAAATAAGGTCAACCAAGGGGTCCACAGGGGGGGTCACCCAGGATGTAGATGGGCCTGCTCCAAGTGCCTCCAGGAACAACGACTCATCCAGACTGGGCTTTTGGGAGGACCAGCCACCTTTCTGTCAGAGAATTTCCATGATGTCTCCAAAGGAGACATCAGGTGGAGATCTTGGAGAGCCGTCCCATTCCTCTCAGTCAGTGCCTTTGGTGACAGACTCTGGAGTGGAGTCACGGTGCCTCTTCTTACACACGTGCTTCCGGTGGACTTCCTAGGGTGGATTCCGAGGAAGAAATAGAAGTCTAAAACTACACAGGAAGAGCACCCTGGAGGGTTGGGGCAGACAGTCACTGAAGTGGAAGACTGGAGACGCTGAGCTCAGATTCCAGCTGAGGCAAGAAAGGATCCCGATGGGGTGGCATTGCGGACCCTCTCCACTATATGGAATGCCAGAGAGTGGGAGGATCTGTGCCGCAAGCATTGGTGCCGAGGTGCTCGATGCCACCAGAACAGTGACCCCGACCCCAATCTGCACCAATGGGGGAGTGGGTACCGAGCTGCTCAGCGCCAAAGGCTCTGAGGAGAAGGGACGGCACCAAAAACTTGGATGTCAATGCCAAACCCTCGGACCCGCCACCAAGAGGACTACAGCTCCAAGAGCCCTCCAGCACAGAAATGACAGGTGCAGAAGAGCTCAAGGCTGTGGTCAGCATCGAAAAAGCTAAGAACGTCACCGCCAGATCATCTGATATCCAAAGGCTCTGAAGCCATGGGGCTGAGAAAAGGAAGATGCCGGGTAAAAACATGGAGGAGACCCACTGCTCCCGAAGGGGAGGGGACGGGAAGGACCCACAGCTGGATCTGGGCCCGCAGAAACAGTCTCATCAGATGGTCCACTTCTCTCTCTGACAAACGCTGGGACGATCTGTGACAGGAAGCCACCAACTCAGGCCTGGAAGAATGCCTGGGCGAAGCCAAAGTGATGTCAGGAGGTTCATGAGAAAACCTTGTAGAAGACGTTCTTGGCCCTGACTTCTAGGGAATGCTCCCCAGTAGACGGCGAAGAAACTTGCAGTTTATTCTTTTCCAGTGGTCTATCCCTGCTTCTGGACTTTTCTCTCTCTCATCCTTCTTGTGCTCTTCCCTACTTTTCCCATCAGGTGACTTAGAGGGAGGTTGAGTCCCAACACCTGCAGAAGTAGAACTAGGCAACAGGCCCTTTACAATAAGTTTATTCCTTCTGTCCAGTACAGGCACTGAAGCCTGCACAAATGGAGCACTCCGTATCCAGGTGGCTGGGGCCTAAGGGCATCCGAAGGGGGAAGTTTGTGTCCACACAACACAGTTGTGTACACTTACCATAAACGTAGATGTTCGAGTGTATTCACTGTTGCAGTCATTACATTTGGGTAATCTGCTGGCAGGTTGCCCTCAGTCGGCCTGAAATCCAAAGTCTTGGGTCCTGCATCGGTTGCTGTCCATGACGTCAGGGGTATAAAACAAGCAGCCGATGCCATATTCTTTAGTTTTTCTTGCCCCAGATGTCAGGTGCCCCCAAAAAGGTAGTATATATATAACCTGGACTGCAACAATGAATACACTCGAACATCTACATTTATGGTAAGTGCACACAACTGTACTATGTTCTTCGTGTTTCACTGTTGCAGTTATTACATTTGGGTAGAATCCCAAAGCTATGGATGGGAGGCTGGAGCTAAACAGCATTAGGTGCGGCTATAAGGCTCTGCCGAACTGCAGTAGCAAAGCCTGCCCTGGACAGAGTAAAGAGGCAAATTATAATGCTTTGTAAAGGTGTGAACAGAACTCCAAGTAGAAGCCTCTAGAATGTCTTTGGTTGGTACTCCTCTGAGAAAGGCTGCTGAAGTAGCTGCAGCTCAGGTGGAATGAGACCTAATGCCCTTGAGCACAGGTTTGCCATGGTGTAAGTAGCAGAAATGAATGCAGTGGCTTATCCACTTTCAAATAGTCTGCTTTGAAATAGCCTTTCCTTGTGATCCTGCAGCATATGTCACTAGCAATTGCTCAGTTTCTCTTAGAGCTTTAGTCCTGCTCAAGTAGAATCTTGGCTGTCTGTGTACGTCCAAGGAATGCAGAATTCTCTCCCCCTTGTTCTTCGGATTTGGATAAAAGATTGGCAGATGAATAGTTTGGTTAAAATCCACACTGGAAACCACCTTGGGCATAAATGAAGGATTGGTCCTCAGATACACCCTGTCTGGGTAAAATATGATAAAAGGCTCCACAGCCATGAGGGCCTGTAGCTCTGAGACTCTTCTTGCTGAAGTAATTGCTAGTAGCAGAGCTATTTTCCATAAGAACTTTATATCAGCAGTAGCAGCTGGTTCAAATGGAGGCAGGGTGAGCTTTTCCAACACATAATTGAGGTCCCATGCAGGTATTGGTGATCTAGGAGGCCTTAAATTTTTGGCTCCTATAAGATAATGCTTTAGTAAAGGATGAGAAAAGATTGGTGGCTCTGTATTGTAATGAGCCGAAATGGCAGAGGCATGGATTTTAATTAATGAGAAAGATTGGCCTTTGTCAAGCATCTCAGTCAAGTACTGTAATATTTGAGGAATATTTGATTTTGCTCCATCAGTTCCTTGTGCTTGATTCCAAACCCTTCCATTTATCAGCATAAGATTTTCTAATACTAGGCCTTCTGGCTTCCAAAATGACATCCATCACAGCTTTACTGAGAGGTGGTGTTTGTATAACTATGATCAGCCATGCTGCCATGTTCAGTGTCTGGAGTTGATTGCACAGGATCGGATTGTTTTGCTGGGACATTAGTTGAGGTTTTTGAAGTAAGACCCAAGCTTGGTACCGAGACAAGTTCCTTAGGACAGGGTACCAGTATTGGCGGGGCCAGTCCGGGGCAATTAGTATCATCTTTGGTTTCTCTTGTCTGACACTTAGTAGGACCCTGGGAAGAAGAGGCAGAGGGGGAAAAGGCGTAAACTGATAGGTTTTTCCAACTGAAGGATAGGGCGTCAACTTTCCATGCTTGTCTGTGATGAGTCCTTGTGCAGAATCTTTTCAATTGATAATTTTGAGGAGAGGCAAATAGATCTATGTCCAGGCTCCCCCCATGTCTTTGTTATCATGCATATGCCAGAGTATTTTGTTTTCCTGACAGGAACTGAGCTTGAAGATGTATTTGGCAAGTCAAAGCTGTGTCCCGCAGTGCCATGGCTAATCTGCAAAGGGGGCATGAGTGTGTGCCCCCCTGCTTGTTTATATACCACATAACCGTGGTGCTGTGCGTCTATCAGTAGTTGTCCTGGATGAAGCAAGTCCTTGAAGGCTGTCAGTGCATTTTGAACAGCTAGCATCTCTTTTTGGTTGATATGTAGATGCATTTGTTTTGGGGTTCATATGCCCTGAATGCATCTTCCCACCATGTGGGCCCCCCATGCATAATCTGATGCGTCTGTTAAGGTTTGGCTGGCAGTGGGTAGAGTGAAGGCCCATCCCATGTTTTGGTGACATGCCTCTGCCCACCATAGAAACTCCTGTTGTAGGCAGGGAATGAGAGGAATCGTTTCAAGACTGTGACAATGTTGACTCCATAAGCTTTTTAGGTACCATTGAAGTTTCCTCATATGCAGCCCTGCATATGGAATCAGTAGGATGCAGGATGCCATGAAGCCCAAAGCCTGCAGAGTTTGTCTTGCTGATAACTGGGTTTTTATTGCCATCAGTTTGAATTAAGTAGTCAGTTGCCTTTGTTCGTCTGGCGTGAGGTAAGCCATCTGGGCAGTTGTATTCAAGCTTGCACCCAGGAATGTTATCTTTTGAGAGGGTACCAGTTGTGATTTATTTTCGTTTATTGTGTACCCTAGGCATGTTCGAAGCCTTTTCACAAATGCCAGGTGTTGAAGAATGTCCCTTTTCTCTGCTTGAATGAGACAGTCATCCAAGTAAGGATATAGTTGCATACTTCTTTGTCTGCAAAAAGCAATTACTGGTGCCAGGCACTTTGTAAAGACCCTGGGTGCAGTAGATAAGCCAAAGGGCAGTGCAGAGAATTGGTAATGCATTAAGCCAGCCTTGAATCTGAGGTATCTTCTGCATGATTCCCTTACTGGGACATGCAGGTATGCCTCTTTTAGGTCTAATGTCACCAGCCAAGCATTCTTGCCCAGCATGGGCAGAAGCTGCTGCAAAATCAGCATTTTGCATTTTGGAATGTCCAGGTATGTGTTCAAAATTGATAAATCCAGTATTGGCCGCCAGGCCTTGTTCTTCCTGGGTACCAAGAACAGTAGAGTAAAAACCTTGTCCTTTTTCCTGTTCTGGTACTGGCTGAATGGCCCCCATAGCCATGAGGGACGTAACCTGTTTCTGTGCCTCTGCCTATTGATTTTTTGGCAGATCCGGCCAACCGTTTGCCATTGGCAGAGTATGGAAATGGAATCTATCACTGTGATACTATGTTTAGTACCCACTTGTCCTGGGTTAACAACTGCCAATTTTGAGCAAAAAGTGCTAATTTTACTCCTAAGGGAGCTGACAAAAGGTAAGTGCTTGGTGAAGGCAGAGGGAAGTCATTGGGACTGTTTTCTGTAGGTTTGCGCTTTATCTCCTCCAGATTTGGAGGTAGAAGCACCCCCATTGCTTTGACCTGTAAGAATCTTGTGCCTGGTATCTGGAACCCTTTGGGCGTCTGGATTTGCCCCTTTGAGCTCTGACACAGGAAAGGACCAATTTTTTGTAGGCCAGTGTCTACTGAATCTTGGTGGCTGCACTTGTAAGAAGTCTTTTACAGTTTGCATAGACTTAGCCTTGTCTTACATTTTCTTTAAAACCTCTTCTGCCTTAATACCAGAGTATCATGCTGTAAAGGTGCAGAGTAATTTAGCTTTAACATGATCAGGCAAGTTTTGCTCTTTTAGCCAGGCATGCCTCCTAATCACAGATCCAGTAACAGCGGCCCTGCAAAAGGCCTCTAAGGAATCAAAACCACATTGCAAAGCATGCTTTCCAACTTGTTCAGCTGCATGCAATAATTCCTGCATTTATTTTCTGCACATTCAGAAATCAACATAATTTTCTGTTTCAGCAATCCCACAACATGTTGTTGATACATTAGCATATGAAACTGGCAGTTTAAGGCCCTAATAGCCAAGGTTGCAGATGTATAAAATTTCCCCATCTATCCAGTGCCCTTGAATCTCTGTCCGGGGGTAGGATTTTCTGCTACTGAGGCCTTAACTCCCTTTGGACCCTGTAAAATAGTTTCAGGATCAGCAGCAGGGTTCCTAAATAAAAATTTGTGCGAGTCAGGGACCCTGTAATATCTGTCAGGTTTGCTGGGAGCCAGAGGTAAGGAGTCCGAGGTCAAGCTTGACTCCAAAAACACATCATCCACAATGTCTAAAACAGGGGGTATGGCTAAAGGCCTGTGCTGAGGGAGAAGGAAATCCTTGAGCCTCTTGATTCTGAGAAATCTTGACTCTCCCAGTGAAAATGCTCCCTCAAAGTATGCAAGGTTTCTCCAAATGAATAATCCTCAGGAGGTGATGCAGATGGGATAGACTCCTCTGCATCAGAATCCTCATAGGGAGGTATAGATAATTTTTGATCAGAAGAAATAGAAACCTGATCTGAAGATTCATAGTCAGTGTCTTGCCTAGGCCTCTTAGGAGGGGGTGGGAACCCCTGATCAAGGTAATAAGGTCTTCAGCCATTTGGATCATCTGTTTTTTAGGCATAGCGGCCTGTACACGTGGCTCATGCGTCTTGTTTTAGCTTTAGAAGTTGCTTTTGTCTTTGGTTTTGCAGCTGTCGGTTTGATATAAAAATGTTGAGGCAAGAATACATCCTCATAAGCCGGTGACTGCTCAGCGGCTCCGGACCCATCCGAGGGAGATACATCCGTGGGTCCAATACTTTGAGTATCTCGCGGCGTGCCGGACTCCACATGGGTCTAGGTAGGGGCCTGTGACTCAAAAGTAGTGGGTATCAGAGGCTGCGAAAGCACCTCACTGAGTACCGGCTACTGGCTTAGGAGTAGCTTCGTCGGTTTTGGACCTCGACTGTCTGTCCTTTTCTTTGCGTTTTTTATGTACTCCAGTAGTCGGATTGCTATCAGACGACATTTCTGGGTAAAAATCCAAAAGTAAAAAGCGTTGACAGACACGGCACAAAGGTATAATCCAAGATTTATTCCAAACACAAAACACTCCAGAACTCAACCACAAGTGAGCGCTTTCATCTCCTAGCAACGGAGATTTCTTCAGACTGGAGGTTGAACAAATGCAATACATTTAAATACCATTCTAACATCAATTAAAATATGATTAAACCATTAATTAAAATTTTAAAAAGTTAGTTAAAAAGACAAGAACTCATAAAATGCTAATGTTTAAGCCCCTTTCTTTTTAGATACATAATAAATTCTTCTCTATTATTTAGTCCAGGGGGAAAACATGCATTTAATCTCACTTGCCAGCAGTATTCAAGCCAACCCAACTCTTCTTCAATATTAATATTTGTGACTTTGGGATGAATTGCATCAATAACTAAACATTTAAAATTATTTTTACGTTTATTTTCCATATAATGTTTACTCAAAGCATTTTTAGCATCACCTCTACCTATTGCATAGTGATGCTCATATATCCTTCTATATTATTATCTGCTTGTTCTACCAATATAGAAGGACATGCATTCTAAACACACTAATAAATAAACTACATTTTTAGATTTACAAGTAAATTTGCCCAAAACTCTTACTATGGTTTTACCTATTAAAATTTCATTACTATCTGTAAATAAAAATTGACAATAATTACAATTAAAACATTTAAACATACCTTTTTTCTCTTCTATTGCCTTATGTTTAACTTGATTTGAAAAAAGTCTAAAATTCTTAGCTCTCTTTTGCACAAATCTGGGTTTGTCTCCTAATTTCTGTAAAAGATCTTTGTTACCTTTAAAGATGGCTCTATTTCTAATAATGTTTTTAATCTCATAAGAATCAGTGCTATTTTGTACTGCTAAAGCGGTCATAAAATCCGTACTGCGTTCTGTGTGGACTTCATCTATAATAACATTATTTCTTTTAAGAACTTCTTCATTCATAATTTTATTTAACATATATTCAGGATACCCTCTATTGCTCATCCTATCGCAAAAACTATTTGCTTCTTTATAAAAAATGTTTTCATCATTTGTTAAATTACTGATTCTATTAATCTGACCTTTCACAATATTCAATTTCGTCTTCTTAGGATGTAAACTGGAGTAATGTAAATGCATGTTATTTTGACATTCTTTTTTTATAAATTTTTGAAACTAATTTTCCATCCTTTTTGTAAATAGTAAGATCTAAAAAGTTAATGTTTTCCTTACTATAAGTATGGGTAAATTTGATATATGAACACACATTATTGATATATTCTAAAATACTTCTAATTCTTCCACAGAACCTTTCCAAATTATTAGAATATCATCAATAAATCTCAACATTTTTATAATATTCTTCGCAAAAATGCTTCCAAAAATATTGGCCATCTCCCATCCTTGCATAAATAAATTGGCATAACTAGGTGCTAACGCAGCACCCATAGCCACCCCATTGACTTGTACAAACAATTCATCATAAAATTCTAAAAAATTATAAGACAAAACCAGATCCATCATTTCCATGAGCAAGCTTACAGTGTTTGTAGAAAAAGTTTTAGATTGCAATAATCCCATTCTAACCATTTCCATACCTTCCTTGTTGGGAATCATAGTATAGAGGGAATTTATATCAAGAGTTACTAATATATCTGCAGCAGAGACTTTTAAATCATTTAATTTCTTCATACAACCATAGCTGTCTTTTATATACGTTGTACCATTTGGTACTACTTTTTGTAGATGTCCTATCCACAAAAATGGACATGCCCTCGGACTTACTATTCTTGCTGACAACTATTGGTCTTAATGGAGGGCAGTCAATATTTTTGTGGATTTTTGGTATACCAAAAATTCTACTTATTTTAGGGTTATTGTTAGTAATATTCCATTTTATCTTATCGATTCTCCCAGCGTAAAACCACTCTGTTATACATGATTCTATCAGAGAAAAACCTTTTCTAACCTCAGTCATATTGACTGGTTTATAGAAATTAGAATCGGATAACAATTCCTTCATTCTAATTTCATAATCTTGTCTCTCCATCAGAACCATTGCCCCTCCTTTATCTGCCTTGAAGATTAATATATTATAATTTTTCAATAGGGCATCAAAACACTCTTTCTTTTCTTGTTAAATTATAATACTTAAATTTGGAATCATTTTCTAACATTTCTGACATCTGCATTTCGCATATGTTCAAAAACATTTCTAATTCTTTACACAGAGGTGGATTATAACAGCTGGGTTTATAAAAATCACAGCTATTTGATCTCTGACTTCCAAAAAGAAGTCTGAAATTTAACTTTCTAACATAGTCCCTTAATTCATTAATCATAGTCAATTTATTTGCCCTTTGTGCAGGAGCAAAATTCCATCCTTTGCTCAGCACACAGCAATCTTCATAGGAAATATTTTTCTCACAAATTGACAATTTTGAAATTAACATTTATGTCTTCCATTGTTTTTGATGGTAATTCCAATTCTTCTTCGGACCTTTTCTGCCCCCCCCCCAGTTTATTTGCTGTTGTTTGTTGTAATGTGATTTATCTTTATATCCATCTGCTGTCACTTGGGCCCAAGTTCTATTTTGATTGTCAACTCTTTGATATACTTCAATAACCTGCTTGTTCTCATTCACTTTATGGTGTATTTCTTCATTAGTTTTATTCCTAAAATTTTCTTTGGTTTTGGCTTTAACTACTGGTTCCTTTGCATGTGGTATTATTTCCCCTGCCATATTGGCATGAACCTCCGCCACTGTTAAAATCTGATTTTTATTTACAAGTCTTTCCGACCTCCTTAATAGGCTTGCTTCTTCAACAACTTTATTTGCCATATCGGACTCATTTTGTACATTTTCGCTCACATTTGTTTCAAGCCTCAGCCCATATGCTGAAGCCGTACCATTTGCATATTCGTTCTTGTCTCCAAGACATTTTTTACTCTTTCTTTGACTTAATTCATCATTCAACTTGCATAGTTTTTCTTGAATCTGCACCATTTTGCTAACAAAATTGTCTCTGGAGGTATCTTTCAGAATCTCATGATTTCCTTTTATTTTGACAGTTAATTCTTGTAATCTAATAGTATTGGCTTCATATAGTAGCTCCATATATTGTAAACCCGCCTTTTGATTTATGTTTAGCCATTTGTCAGTGAATTCCTTTGGCAGGTCTTTCCCCGCAGGTACATTTTTTACTCTTGGCCCCCTTGGTACTTGTTGGGCTTTCAAGCTGTATTCAAAGAACAAATTATCCCATTGTAAGCGTTTAACTGTCATAAGATCTTTCTCTAACCCGTTAAACAACTCTCGAATGTTAACGCCGGTACTCGTACTCATTTCCGGTTGTACAGCATTTCTATCACCACTGGCAAACGGGTTAGACGGTGGAGCTAAACATCCTTTTAGAATGTCTTCTTCATTATTGCTGCAAACAACTTTTTTTGAATGTTTGTTTACAGCATTAACCATGCCTTCGTCATTCACTATGAATGAACGGCTCGGCGTGTCATTCAAAACACAACCGGCGGAAACAGTTGTAAAGCCTGTAGAGCCTATAGAAGCCACACCTCTCTCCATGCCTGTCAAAACTGCAGCCAAAAAACACAAATCCAAAAAGAGCAGCAAGAAACGCTAAAATCGCCAGCCAAAATCCAAAAGTAAAAAGCGTTGACAGACACGGCACAAAGGTATAATCCAAGATTTATTCCAAACACAAAACACTCCATAACTCAACCACAAGTGAGTGCTTTCATCTCCTAGCAACGGAGATTTCTTCAGACTGGTGGTTTTGTACTTACATTACTCCAGTTTACATCCTAAGAAGACAAAATGGAATATTGTGAAAGGTCAGATTAATAGAATCAGTAATTTAACAAATGATGAAAATTTTTTTTTATAAAGAAGCAAATGGTTTTTGCAATAGGATGAGCAATAGAGGGTATCCTGAATATATGTTAAATAAAATTATGAATGAAGAAGTTCTTAAAAGAAATAATGTTGTTATAGATGAAGTCCACACAGAACACAGTACGGATTTTATGACCGCTTTAGCGGTACAAAATAGCACTGATTCTTATGAGATTAAAAACATTATTAGAAATAATTGGGCCATCTTTAAAGGCAACAAAGATCTTTTACAGAAATTAGGAGACAAACCCAGATTTGCGCAAAAGAGAGCTAAGAATTTTAGACTTTTTTCAAATCAAGTTAAATAAACATAAGGCAATAGAAGAGAAAAAAGGTATGTTTAAATGTTTTAATTGTAATTATTGTCAATTTTTATTTACAGATAGTAATGAAATTTTAATAGGTAAAACCATAGTAAGAGTTCCGGGCAAATTTACTTGTAAATCTAAAAATGTAGTTTATTAGTGTGTTTAGAATGCATGTCCTTCTATATTGGTAGAACAAGCAGAGAATTATATAGAAGGATATATGAGCATCACTATGCAACAGGTAGAGGTGATGCTAAAAATGCTTTGAGTAAACATTATATGGAAAATAAATGTAAAAATAATTTTAAATGTTTAGTTATTGATGCAATTCATCCCAAAGTCACAAATATTAATATTGAAGAAGAGTTGGGTTGGCTGGCAAGTGAGATTAAATGCATGTTTTCCCCCTGGACTAAATACAGAAGAATTTATGTATCTAAAAAGAAAGGGGCTTAAAACATTAGCATTTTATGAGTTCTTGTCTTTTTAACTAATTAACTTTTTTACATTTTAATTAATGGTTTAATCATGTTTTAATTGATGTTAGAATGGTATTTAAATGTATTGCATTTGTTCAACCACCAGTCTGAAGAAATCTCCGTTGCTAGGAGACGAAAGCGCTCACTTGTGGTTGAGTTCTGGAGTGTTTCGTGTTTGGAATAAATCTTGGATTATACCTTTGTCTGTCAACGCTTTTTACTTTTTGATTTTGACTGGCGATTTTAGCGTTTCTTGCTGCTCTTTTTGGGTTTGGACATTTCTGGGTAGTTAAATCCGTTTCCAAAATACTCTGAGGCAAAAATATACCGACGCTTAATAGTGCGTTGGTTAAATCAAGCACAAAACCGACAGCCAGGCACATTGTGATCAGGGCCTAGGCAAGGAATACAGTATAAATGGAAATCCTTACAAGGTATTTGCTTCCCACAAGTAATACAATTATTAACTTTTTCTGACATCGGTATGGAGCAAGAAAAAAGTTTCCCCAAGGGGTACTTGGCTTTAGTGAAGACTTCGGTTCTGAAACTCAAACTCGAATATTTCAGGAGTCGGCCGACCGACACTTGCGAAAAGCTTCTGCTTCGGCCACGGCGCGGTAAGAAAGACTACAGAAAATGGCGTTGGCTGCTTGTTTTATACCCCTGACGACATGGAAGAGGAGACAGCAACCGACGCAGGACCCAAGACTTTGGAATTCAGGCCGAATGAGGGCAACCTGCCAGCAGATTACCCAAATGTAATGACTGCAACAGTGAAACACAAAGAACATCCAGTACACTTTTGGAAATCCACAGCCTTATCCTTATCAGATTTATCAGTCATGTCAGTGTAAATAAAGCAGGCTAGAAGGGATCTTGAAAGTCCAAAAAGGATTTTTTTTTTTTTTTTAATCGCAAAGAATGTGAGGGTAGGGTAAAGAAAGAAAATCTATAGAAAAAGAAGATGGTACCTGCAAAAAGGCTGTACAGGATAGAAAACACGCTAAAAAATGAGGAGCTCAGTCGACCCGCTGTTGCTCGAATGGCTGCAAACGATATCGGAGGTAGTGATGGAGAGACGGGCATTATGGGTAGGGCAGGAGCTCACTTTCAGCACCGTAGCTTGGATATGGCTGGCTCGGCCTATACTCACCAGTTAAAGACCAAATGAAGATCACCTCAGATTCTTCTTTATGAATGTCTGGTCAGCAAATAATGGGCCACAACCCCCCCCCTAAGGAATGACATGCAAATCAAGAAAATACATACACCAAAGCCGTGGAATAACAAAGACCAGATCATACAGTCAAACACCTGCATACCAACAGAATAAAAATGTATAGAACAGTGCTCTGTCCACGTGGAGAAACTCTTCCACTTGTCAGATAACATTTTTGGGTATAAAAGTTGCTAGTGAATCCCATCACTTCTGATACTCTATAAAGGACTCACAACAGGTTCAGACAATTTACAGCAACAGCAAGTCCTTGAAAAGCTGACAGCCGTCACCTAGATTACTGTGGACCTCCTTGGCTTGTACTGGAAAGGTTTTGTGTACTACCAGGGACTTGAAATGCACCTCCTGATAATGAAAATTGGTAAGATTGTTCTTCTCTGAATGTTGAAATTAGGTGTAGAATAAAAGGGCAAAGAAGGAAGAAGTGCACAAATCTCTACAGCCACAGGATGCAAATGTTGTCCACAGTTACTTCCTTTGGGAGAGAACCTTTTCTCCCAATTGGCAAACATCTGCTGCTGTAGTCCCCTTCCTAAAGGCAAGGTTCCTAAATCCCACAAGAAACTAACAGATTAACTCAGGCAGACAACCTGCATATTTTCCTTAATTAGAAAATGAATTACAGAGACTGATATCCATAGCCTACTAACAGACATGCATCACCCTCCTGCAAAAAAGAATGAAACACTGTCAAACCAAGTTAGAAATGGTCTAGGTTGAAAGGATTGCAGAAAGCTCCACCTGGTTTCTGCAAAGCCCTCTTCTCCAAACATATCCACTTCCTCTAAATGGTGGAGGAGTTGAGATGAGCTTCTTATACAATTAATGAAACATCCACCATCACAGTCTGGAAGAGGGCCAGCTACAGGAAGGAGAAACCCACTCATGTTTAAGTTGGTCAAACTGCCCACAATTTTAGTATCCAGCAAATGGAGGGAGGGGGGTTGACACCAGCAGATCATCCACAATAATGTGATGACCAGGGAATAAATTCAGTATTCTCAACTTGCTCTCTCTGCATGTTTGAACAGTTTGGGGATATTAAGAAATATCTCTTGCGTGCACAAAACTGCAAGTACTTCCCAGCAGCCAGTAAAGAGTGCAGTAGCAAAATTAGCCACATCACTGTTGTAGCACTGGAGAAGACAATGACTTAACAAGACGTGCTGTCAGCAAGTAAGGAAAAAGCTGTGAAAAGAGGTAGTATTGAGCTACAGTGCTGTGCACTAACTTTAGGGTATTTCACGTGTGCAAGTTTGTCACATCTGCAGTACAGAGTGCAGCCAATGTCAAATTTTCCAAGATACAATGGAGTTTCCAGTTTTCAGAAAAGCATCTTTGTATTTTTTTCCACTACATGCATACTGAAAAAATATATATATATATTTTTTTTTTTACTCCTGCTGCTGCAATACTATGATCTTTCCCAGACAGAGAGAAACTGTTTGCATACCAATCTGTTTACAGGAACGGACAGCCTTATAGAACAGGGCTAAATATTTATGACCAAAGGATTTCTATGGATTTAGGAGATGCTGCCAATTAAAAAAGATGGAGCTACTGGAAAAATCTGAAAAGTTGTTAAGCAGATGGATGGCAAATGTCTCTAACTGCTAGGGCAAATAAAAGTGGTGATGATGAATTTGCTTGTATCCTGCATCAGGTAAACAATCTTCAGGTACACCCTAAAAAATTAGTGGGCATGAAAGTGCAAGTGGAATGTGATTAGCTTTATCTGGAGGGGGAAAAGGTCTTGAGAGAGAGAATGTGTGGGCAGCAGACATGGTGGGTGATGGGGTCAGCAAGACTTTCAACATTACACTGGGGTTGTCCGCTAAGAGCAACAGATGCATAGGCTTAGTTGGATGTGGGAGGAGAGTGGGCTGGGTGGGAAAGAAAGACAGATGAGATAACCTGGTATTGGAAGCAAATACAGACCATTAAACACAGCGAGTAACCTAGGTGGTTGGTACTGGAAGACACACAGAGAGAAACTTTGTGGGGAAAAAAAACGAAAGGAGAAATCCTGCAAGGAGAAGGCTGTAGAATGGCAATTACCTAACAGGTTAGCAATATTTTAGTAGTATCAAAGAGGGGTGAATGTAAAGTTAAGAATTTCAAGATGTTACAGAAATAATTTAGCCTTGTGCAGCAAGAATGGCCATAGTTTAGAGACTGGGATGCAAAAACGGGGTACAGTGTGGAAGTATACAAAGGAAAAAGGAAGAGGAATTAAAGACTCAGTGGGGGATGCACCTAATTCTAGGGAGGACAGAAAACTAGAAAAATTAGAACATGCAAAGTAACCAGGACAGCAAATCAAGATGTAAAGCAAAAGTATGCCCTACAGGATTACTGCACAAAGTGGAATTACGAATGGACAAGAAAAATAAAGAAAAAATGGAATGACTTACAAGAAAGATGGGGCATGAGAGACAGAGGAATATGTCGGGGGGGGGGGGTTACGGGATACATACAGTATAGGATATGTAGTAAATCTTAAAAGTAAAATGCCAGTATTGGCACACAGGTTTGGACAAATGAAAAAAAGGAAGCTGAAAATATACTTGAAATGGGGATGTGAAGAGGTTAAAAAAATTTTAACAAGGGCGAGAAGCAACGCTAACGATGAACAGGTCTAGCTGAATGTATCTTTGGAGCTGTTTATACGTGCAACTGATGTCTGTTTGACCTTAATGCACTGCTGGGATTTCACTATTTGACCTTTACAGATAGAATGGTGATAGCAAAAGACTGCACGCAGAACTGGCAAGTAAATAAGGTTATCTTGCAATAGAAAATTGTTCACCATGACAAAGGGGAAAGAATGGGTTAAGTGACTGGAGGGGGCTCAAGGTCCACAGGCAACTGAGGTAAAAAAGCCTGCAAAAAAAATTAAATTAAATGTATAGTAAACCTCTTGTGGTCTACCAAAGGTCTGTTTCACAAGAGCAGTAGTCCCTTTTGCTATGCTTTCTCTAACACTTCCTTAGACTATATCTGTAGAGCGGCAACTGGTCTTCTTTTAACTCTGCAAGACAAAGAAACGAAGTACAGTTGTGTACACTAACCATAAATGTAGATGTTCAAGTGTATTCACTGTTGCAGTCAACACACTTGGGTTATCCTGCCAGGGGTATCCCTCAGTCGGCCCGAATACTAGAGGCTTAGTATTTCTGCACCGGTTGCTGTCGCTCCAAGACTGATGTCAGGTCGCCAGTGGTATAAAATCAGGCAGCAGACGCCATTACATCATTTTTTCTTGCCCCAATTGTCAGGAGCCCCCAACAGGGAGCTAGGTTGTAGTGGAACACCACCACCAGTAGAAAGTAAATACCAAAAATTCCCTGTAAGAAGAGAGAGAAAAAGACAGAGAGAGACAAGGGGGATTGTGGGTGGGAAACCAGGACTGCAACAGTGAATACACTCTATCTACATTTATGGTAAGTGTACAAAACTGTGCTATGTTCTTCGTGTTTCACTGTTGCAGTCATCACACTTGGGTTGATTCCAAAAGCTGAAGAAAAGGGTGGAGGCAGACAAGATGACTGGGGGCTGGCTAGGATGCCCTGCAAGACTGCGGTGGCAAAGCCTGCCCTGGATTTGGAGAAGATAGGCAGGTGGTAATGACTGGTAAAGGTATGAACAGAAGTCCATGTTGCAGCCTCCAGGATGTCTCTGGTGGGGACCACTCTGAGAAAAGCTGCAGAGGTGGAGGTTGTACTGGTGGAATACGTCCTGATCCCCTTTGGGGGCGGTTTCCCGTGCTGTTTGCAGCAGAAATGGATGCAGTGTGCTATCCATTTGGAGATTGATTGTTTGGATATGGCCTTACCCTCTGCTGCAAAGCTGACTTGCAATTGGTCAGTTTGTTTCTAAAAGATTTAGTCCTATCCAGATATCTGAGCTGTCTTGTGCTCATCTAGAGTGTGCAAAATCCTTTCCCCCTTGTTTTGTGGGTTAGGAAAAAAGGTGGGCAAATGAATGGATTGGTTGAGAGTCATACTGGACACTACTTTAGGCATGAAGGATGCCTGAGGGAGACCCTGTCAGCATGGAAAATGATGAAGGGCTCTACAGCCATGAGTGCTTATACCTCTGAAACTCTTCTAGCTGAAGTGATGGCCAGAAGCAAGGCTGTTTTCCAAATGAGGAATTTTAACTCTGCTGAAGCTGCAGGCTCAAAGGGGGTAGGGTGAGTTTTTCCAACACAAAGTTACGGTCCCAAGCTCGGGTAGGAGCTCTTCTGGGTGGCCTTAAGTTGTTAGCCCCTCTTAGTGGCTGTTTGATGAGAGGGTGTGAGAAGAGAGGTGGCTCTGTGATGTAATGAGCAGAGATGGCAGAGGCATGAATTTTAATAGAAGACAAGGATAGACCCCTGTGGTCTGCTAGGTAATTCAGGATGAGAGGGAGGGAGGGAGGGCTGTGCAGTTTCGGCTCCCTTAGCCTGGATCCAGGTGCAAAAGCTTTTCCACTTGTCAGCATAAGATTTTCGAGTGCTGGGGAGTCTGGCCTCACATATAACATCCAGGACTTGTTTGCTTAGGCTGGCAGCTTGAGGAGAGGTCAGGGAATAAGCCAGGCTGCCAGGCTCAGGGTCTGTAATTGTGGATGCATGAATTCTCCATTCTTCTGGGTTAGGAGTGCTGGGATCTGAGGGAGATGCCATGGTGACAGGCTGCATAGCAGTGGGTATTAGTGCTGGCGTGGCCAGTCTGGGGCACGACTGCCCTTGGTTTTTCCTCTCTTATTTTGAGCAGTACCCTTGAAATGAGCGGTAGAGAGGGAAATGCACAGATCGTGAGGTTTACCCATTGGAAGGATCGAGCATCCACTTTCCAGGCCTTGCTGTGAGGTTCCCTGGTGCAGAATTTGCTGAGCTGATGATTGGAGTGGGAGGCAAAGAGGTCCACCTTTGGGGTGTCCCATTTCTGGGTTACAAGGTTGAAGGTTCTGTGGTCTAGCTGCCACTCATGTGGGTCTATCAGGTTCCTGCTTAAGTTGTCTGCCTGAGAGTTTAAGGAGCCTGCAGGAATTGTGCTAGCAGGTGTATCTGCATAGCTGAGGCCGTGTGTCAAAGGGTCATGGCGAGCCTGCAGAGAGGATAAGAGTGAGTCCTTCCCTGCTTGTTGATATACCACATTCACTGTGGTGTTGTCTGTTTTGATCACTAGAGGCCCCGGGGGGGGGGGGGGGGGGTAAGGGTCTGAAAGTTGTCAGGGTGTGCTGAACAGCTAGCATATCTTTTTGGTTGATGTGCAGATGCATTTGATTTGATCTCCAATGGTCCTGAATGCACCTGCCATCCAGATGTGCACCCAAGGCACAGTCTGATGCATCTGTGGTGAGGGTCTGAGCAGCGTGGGGTTGTGAGAAGGGAAGTCCCTTGTTGAGGTTGCATGTTGCTGCCCACCAAAGAAAACCTTTGCTAAGATAGGGTATCATAGGTATGATAGTTTCCAGGTCTTGAGAGTGTTGACACCAAAGGCTTTTTAGGTACCATCCTCATATGCAGTCTGGCAAATGGAATGAGTAGAAAGTAGGAGGCCATGAACCCTAGAGCCTGCAGGATTTTCCTTGCGGATAACTGGGTTCTGGTGGCTAGTTGAGAGAAGGAGCCTGTCAGGTAGGCTTGTTTTTCTGGAGTAAGGAATGCCATCTCGGATGCTGTTTCCAGGCTTGCTCCCAGGAATACAATTTTTTGTGTGAGGACTAGTTTTGATTTCTTTTCGTTGATAGTATACCCCAGGGAGGTCAGTAGGTCATTTACAAAGGTCAGGTGCTGTAACAGCTTTTCCTGTCTGCCCGAATCGGGCAATCGTCTTAAGTAGGCGTAAATTTGAATATGTGTCTGCAAAAAGCAATGGCTGGAGCCAGGCATTTTGTGAAAACTCTGGGAGCAGTGGATAAGCCAAAGGGAAGCACAGAGAATTGAAAGTGCATAGATCCTGCCCTGAAACGTAGATATTTCCTGCAAGAGTCCCTGATTGGGATGTGTAGGTAGGCCTCTTAGGTCTAGGGTGGCTAACCAAGCATCCTTGGAAAGCATAGGAAGAAGCTGCTGGAGGGTGAGCATTTTGAATTTTGGTAGCACCAGAAAGGTATTTAGAATGGATAGATCAAGGATTGGGTGCCAGAGGTGCCTCCTTTTCTGGATACCAGGAAGAGTCTGGAATAGAAACCTTGGCCTATCTGGTCTGTAGAAACATTCTGTATTGCCCTCATGGACAGCAGGGAAAGGACTTGCTTTTTGGCCACTGCCCACTGGCTTGGAGGAAGATCTGGGAACCCTTTTGGGGTTGGCAGTGTGTGGAAATAAAATTTGTATCCCTGGGACACTATGCTAAGGACCCATCAGTCGTTGGTAATAGAGGCCCAGTGGTTTGCATGGAATGAGAGTTTTCCTTCTAGGGGCACACGCATGTGGGCAGAGGTTGCTTAGATCTCTGCATTCCCTGGGTCTGCTGTCTGGGGGGGGGGGGGGTCTGCTTCCCCTGGGTCTGGGCTGAGCTGGCCTGGAGAAGGCCGGAAAGGACCAGCGCTTGGAAGGGTAACGCCTACTGAACCTCAGAGGCTGGACCTGCAAAAAAAGCCTTTAACTGTCTGCATAGATTTAGCTTTATCTTCCATCTTTTTTAAGATCTCTTCTGCCTTGGTACCAAACAAATTGTCTTTGTTCAATGGTGCGTCCAAAAACTGATTTGACATGGTCTGGCAAGGTCTATTCCTTAAGCCAAGCACGCCTTCTAAGAACAGAAAGTACAGTTGTGTACACTTACCATAAATGTAGATGTTCGAGTATATTCACTGTTGCAGTCATCACATTTGGGTTATCTGCTTGCAGTAGCCCTCAGTCGGCCTGATTAAGTCGGGTCCTGCGTCGGTTGCTGTCCCTTCTTCTGTGACGTCATGTCGTCAGGGGTATAAAACATGCAGCCAATGTCATTACATCAGTTTTTCTTGCCCCAGATGTCAGGTGCCCCCCCTAATGGGAAGCAATTAGATCTATAAATATACAAGGTTATACCTACAACAAAAAAAGCAAATACACCAAAAAGCTTTTGAGCATAGTAAAGGAAAGTAGAGGTATAGCCAAAAGTAGTAAGGGGGCTGGAGGGAGGGTAACCAGGACTGCAACAATGAATACACTCGAACATCTACATTTATGGTAAGTGTATACAATTGTACTATGTCCTTCATGTTTCACTGTTGCAGTCATCACATTTGGGTAGATTCCCAAAGCTAAGGATGGGAGGAGGAATTTAGATAGCATTAGGACCAGCTATAAGGCACAGCAAGACTGCAGTGGCAAAGCCAGCTCTGGATTTAGAGAAAATTGGCAGATGGCAATGCTTGGTGAAAGTATGTACAGAACTCCAGGTAGCAGCTTCTAGGATGTCCCTGGTAGGGACGCCTCTGAGAAAGGCTGAAGAGGTAGATGCAGCCCTGGTTGAGTGGGGTCTTAACCCCTGTGGGATAGGTTTTCCATGGTGCTTGCAGCAAAAAAGAATGCAATGGCCTATCCATTTGGAAATGGTTTGCTTTGAAATAGCCTTCCCCCTCTGCCCCTGCAGCAAATGTCACCAGCAGTTGGTCAGATTTCCTTTGAGGTTTAGTCCTGTCCAAGTAGAATCTAAGTTGTCTGTGCACATCTAAGAAGTGCAGTATCCTTTCCCCTTTGTTCTGTGGATTAGGAAAGAAGGTGGGTAAATTAATGGATTAAGGGCCACACTGGAAACCACCTTGGGCATGAAGGAGGGATTGGTCCTTAGGGACACCCTGTCCGCATGAAAGATAAAAGGCTCCACTGCCATGAGGGCTTGCAATTCAGATACCCTTCTTGCTGAAGTGATTGATAAAAGGAAAGCTGTTTTCCAAGAAAGGAATTTTAAGTCTGCAGTAGGAGCTGGCTTGAAAGGAGGCAGAGTGAGTTTCGCCAATACAAAGTTAAGGTCCCAGGCTGAAGTTGGAGCTCTCCTGGGCAGTCGTAAATTTTTGGCCCCTCTGAGGAACTGCTTGAGCAGTGGATGAGAGAAGAGGGGAGGTTCTGTGTTATAATGAGCTGAAATGGCTGAAGCATGAATTTTGATGGAGGAGAAAGACAGGCCTCTGTGAAGCATCTCAGTTAAGTATTGTAAAATCTGAGGTAAATTGGGCACTGCTGTGCTCATCCCTTGAGACTGGTTCCAGTCACAGAATCTTTTCCATTTTTCAGCATAATATTTTCTAGTACTAGGCCTCCTTGCCTCTAAGAAGATATCCATCACTGGTTTACTGAGGGATGTTAAGGAGAGATTAGGTAATTAGCCAGGCTGCTAGGTTCAGTGTTTGAAGCTGAGGGTGCAGGATCTGGTCCTCCTGCTGAGACAATAGGGGTAGAAGTCTGAGGCAGGTGCCATGAGGCCAACAGTGACACTGCACAAGAGGGGGTACCCGTGTTGGCGTGGCCAGTCTGGTGCTATCAAAATCGTCCTTGGTTTGTCTTGTCAGATCTTTAGTAGTACTTTGGAGAGCAGAGGCAGAGGAGGAAAGGCATAAACTGATAGGGTTTTCCAGCTGAAGGACAAAGCATCCACTTCCAAGCTTGTTTGTGGGGAGTCCTTGAGCAAAATTTGTCCAATTGATAGTTCTGAGGGGAGGCAAACAGGTCTATATCTGGGCTCCCCCATTTGCTTGTCAAAATGTTGAAAATCCTTGGTTCCAGTTTCTACTCGCGTGGGTCCATTAAGTTTCTAAAGAGAAGCAAACTCCTCACGATAGAAATCCACCAGCGACCTTAACCAGTAACGATAAAGGCTCTCCTCCATATAAATAATAATGGCACTTCAACTCTCTCCAACACCCTTTGATACAGGCAAATGTAATCCACAATTGGCACGAAGGTGAAAATATACGTAGTTTATTTATAATAAAAATACACAAACAGATTGAGCGCTTTCCTCTCCTTCATGGAGACTTCATCAGAATCTTTCTTTTACAAAACCAAAGAACCTATAAATATAATTCAGATAATCATTGTTTCCTTATTGTCTGGCCATTTAATTACTACAACTTTTAACCATTGCTGGTAAAATACAAATTCAATATACATGATCTCATTTTATATGTATTCAGTTTAAAAAACAGAATTTGCAAGTAGTAGGCAAGAAATACAATATATAAGTTGATTAATAGCAGAAAATGTACAAATTGATTGTAAGTAGAAAACCTATTTATTCAAAAACTATATATACAAGAGTTAATATATATATATATATATATATATATATATATATATATATATATATGTATAAAAATTATTGTATATGTGTGAACATTTTATACACGTGTGTGTGTGTGTAAAACGACTGGCTTCCTTGGATTAAAAAGCAGTATCAGCTGTAAAGATTATACAAAACTTACTATAAATACGTGTAAAATTATAAAACATCTAAGTAAATAAATACTATTACTAATATAAATATATCTTAAAATCACTAGAATTAAATATTTATCAAAAAATAATTGTATCAAAAAATACAGTATACAGAGTATATATATTATTTTTTGATATAAATATTTAATTCTAGTGATTTTACAATCTACTTGCAATCAATTTGTACATTTTCTGCTATTAATCAACTTATATATTGTATATAGTTTTTCTTGCCTACTACTTGCAAATTCTGTTTTTTAAACTGAATACATATAAAATGAGATCATGTATATTGAATTTGTATTTTACCAGCAATGGTTAAAAGTTGTAGTAATTAAATGGCCAGCCAATAAGGAAACAATGATTATTTGAATGATATTTATAGGTTCTTTGGTTTTGTAAAAGAAAGATTCTGATGAAGTCTCCGTGAAGGAGATGAAAGCGCTCAATCTGTTTGTGTATTTTTATTATAAATAAACTACGTATATTTACACCTTCGTGCCAACTGTGGATTACATTTTCCTGTATCAAAGGGTGTTGGAGAGAGTTGAAGTGCCATTATTATTTATACGGAGGAGAGCCTTTATTGTTACCGGTTAAAGTCGCTGGTGGATTTCCATTAAGTTTCTGCTTAGTTCATCTGCCAGTGTATTTAGTTTTCCTGGCAGGAATTGAGCTTGCAGATGTACTTGGTAGCTCAGGGTTGTGTTCCACAATGCATGGCTAGTCTGCAGAGGGGAGTAAGAATTTGAACCCCCCCCCCCCGCTTGTTTATGTACCACTTAACAGTGGTGTTGTCCGTTTTTACCATTAACTGTCCTGGAAGAATGTGGTCCTTGAAGGCTGTCAGAGCATTCTGTATGGCTAACATTTCTTTTTCATTGATATGCAGGTGCATTTGACTTGGGTTCCATTTGCCCTGAATGCACTTCCCTGCCAGGTGAGCCCCCCATGCATAGTCTGATGCATCTATTGTTAGGGTTTGGGCTGCAGGGGGTAGTGTGAATGGTAGTCCCTTATTTTGGTGGCAGGCCTCTGCCTACCAAAGAAACTCTAAGCGTAGGCAAGGTATGATAGGAATCACTGCTTCTAAATCCTGAGAATGTTGACACCATAGGCTTTTTAGATACCACTGTAGTTTCCTCATATGCAGTCTTGCATATGGAATTAGAAGAATGCAGGAGGTCATGAACCCCAAGCCTTGTAGTATTTGCCTTGCAGATAGCCGGGTTTTTGTGGCCACTTGTTTGAAGTAGGCTGTCAAATGAATTTGTTTTTCTGGCGTGAGGAAGGCCATCTGGGAAGTTGTATTCAAGCTTGCTCCCAGGAATATAATTTGTTGACAGGGTACCAGGTGTGATTTCTTTTCGTTTATAGCGTACCCCAGACAAGTTAGCACCTTTTGCACAAAGGCCAGATAACTCAAAAGTATGTCCTGGCTTTCTGCCTGAATTAGACAATCGTCCAGGTATGGGTATATTTGAATATTTCTTTGCCTGCAAAATGCAATGACTGGAGCTAGGCACTTTGTGAATACCCTGGGCGCAGTAGATAAGCCAAAGGGCAGTGCAGAGAACTGATAGCACGTGAAGCCTGCTTTGAAGCGTAGGTATCTTCTGCAAGATTCCCTGATTGGGATGTGCAGGTATGCTTCCTTTAAATCTAGTGTTGCCAACAAGGCGTCTTTGCCTAGCATAGGAAGCAACTGAAAAGTCAGCATCTTGAATTTTGGAATCACCAAAAAGGTATTTAAGAGCTGACAGGGCCAGGATAGGAAGCCATGAACTGTCTTTTCTGGATACCAGAAAAAGTCTTGAACCTTGTCCCTTTTCCTCTTCTGGTACAAACTGAATAGCCCTCATGCTTAAGAGAGAAAGTACTTGCTTTTGGGCCTCTGCCCACTGATTTAGGTGTAGATCTGGCCTCCGCTTGGTGTTGGTAACGTGTGGAAGTGAAATCTGTATCCCTGGGACACTATATTTAAAACCCATATGTCCTGGGTAATGAGTTCCCAGTTCTTTGCATGAAGAGCAATCTTTCCCCCCAAAGGGGCAGTCAGTTGAGAAGTGCTTGGAAGTTTTAAAAATAAGTCATCTAAACAATTTACCATAGGGAGGAGTTTTATTACTCCCAGATTTGGAAGTGGAGGCCCCCCCCCCACTGCTTAGTCATGTGTGTAGCCTGGGACTGAAGCCTGGGAGCTCTTCTGGATCTGGGTTTGGACTGAAGGTCTGGTGGAGGCAGGAAAGGACCAATTCTTGGAAGGGCAATGCTTACTAAACCTTGGTGGTTGTACTTGTAAAAAATCTTTAACAGTTTGCATAGATTTAGCTTTTTCCTCCATCTTTTTAAGAACAACTTCTGCCTTGTTGCCAAACAGGCGGTCCTGGTTTAAGGGGGCATCCAGTAATTTCACTTTAACATGATCTGGCAAGGATTGCTCCTTGATCCAAGCATGCCTTCTAAGTATAGACCCAGTTACAGCAGCCCTGCAAGATGCCGCTAGTGAATCAAAACCACATTGCAAAGTATGTTTTCCAACTTGTTCAGCTGAATGCAGTAAATCCTTATTTTCAGCACAATCAGGAATGAACATCATTTTCTGTTTAAGCAATCCAATAATATGCTGCTAATACTTTAACATATGAAACTGGCAGTTTAAGGCTCTAATGGCCAAAGTTGCAGAAGTGTATACCTTCTTAACCCATTTATCCAGCGCCCAGGAGTCTCTATCGGAAGGGGTATGATTTTTAGCAGTAGTAGCTTTAATGCCCTTGGGTCCCTGTGAAATGTTCTCTGGATCCGCAGTAGGATTTTTAAAAAGGAACTTGTGAGAGTCAAGGACCCTGTAATACCTATCAGGTTTTCTGGGAGCAGGAGGCAAAGAGTCAGGGGGCCAAGTTAGATTCTGAAAAGGCATCACCAACAATGTCTAGTACAGAAGGTATGGCTAAAGGCCTGTGCTGGGGCAGTAGTAAGACGTCCCTAAGCCTCTTTTTTGAATCACAGTAATCCTGGCTTTCCCAGCGAAAATGCTCCCCAAGAGTATGCAAGGTTTCACCAAAAGAGAAATCCCTCTGGAGGGGATGCAGAGGGAAGAGAGTCTTCTGCATTAGAATTCTTATAAGCAGATAAGGATAAATCCTGGTAATCAGAAGAAACAGAAATTTCAGAATCCTGGTCAGAAGATTCATAAGCAAATTAGGTCCTAGGTCTCTTAGAAGGGGATGGCTGGCTTCCCCTTATTAAAGTTATAAGGTCTTCAGCCATTTTTATTAATTGTTTTTAGGCATAGAGGCCTTAGCATGCGGCCTGGGTGTCAGTTTTCTAGGCAAGGTTCGAGCTTTAGGCCTTAAAGAAGGTGGCGTCGGTTTCATATGCAAGTCCGTAGGCCTGAATATACCCACAGAAGCCGGTGCCTGCACAGCAGCTCCGGACCCATCCAAGGTAGAGACACCCACAGGTTCCACAGTTAAAGCATCTCGCGGCATACCGGACTCTGAATGGGTCCCAGTAGAGGCCTGCGAAATCAGAAGTAGCGGGTATCAGAGGCTGCGAAAGCGCCTCACTGAGTACCGGCGAACTGGCAACTGGCTTAGAAGCGTCGTCGGCTGCTTTGGACCTAAGAGGCCTGTTTTTATCTTTGCGTTTTTTCGGAAAGCCGGTAGTCGGATGGCTTACCGATGACATATCTAGATAATTGAACAGAGAACCGAAATATTTATAAGCATAAATATTCTGACGGATAGTTCGTTTTTTAAATAAGGCACAAAACCAACAGCGATGTACGTCATGGTCAGGGCCTAGGCAAGGAATACAGTATGAATGAAAATATTTGCGGTATTTGCTTTCCATAAGAAATGCAATTATTAACTTTTACTGACATCGTTAAAGAGCAAGAAAATGTTTCCCCAATGGGGTACTTAGCTTTTGTTGAAGACTTCAGTTCTGAAACTCGAAAACGAAAATTTCAAGAGTCTGCAGACTGGCACTTGCGAACTGCTTTGCTTCGGGCACCGCACGGCAATAAAGACTGATGTAATGGCGTCAGCTGCATGTTTTATACCCTGACAACCTGACGTCACGGAAGAAGGGACAGCAACCGACACAGGACCCAAGACTTTGTTAATCAGGCCGCCTGAGGGCTACTGGAAGCAGATAACCCAAATGTCATGACTGCAACAGTGAAACACGAAGAACATCCCGTAACTGCATTCCTGCAAGATGCTTCTAGGGTGTCAAAGCCACATTGCAAGGTGTGCTCAGTAACTTGGCTTGCAGAATGCATAAGCTTTTGTAATTCTTTATTTTCTGCACAAGCAGAAAAGGAAGATATTTATTGTTTGAGGAGTTCCATGGTATGCTACTACTTCAGCATGTGGAACTGAATTTAGTGCTCTAATAGCAAGAGTTGCAGAGGTGTATACTTTTTTTTATACCATCTGTCTAAAGCTCGGGAATCCCTGTCTGAGGGGGGGGCGGTGTGATTCTTAGCTGGGGTTGCTTTAATTCCTTTTGGTCCTTGAGAGATGACCTCTGGGTCAGCAGTAGGATTTTTGAAAAGGAATTTGAGTGAGTCAGGGACTCTGTAGTACCTGTCAGGTTTCCTGGGAGCAGGAGGAAGGGTGTCAGCAGTTAAACTGAATTCCATAAAAAAACATCAAACACAACCATCCAGGACAGAAGGAATGGTTAAAGGTCTGTGCTGTGGTAAATTTAAGAACTCCCAGAGTTTTTTTTTTTTTTTTTTTGACAGAGGATAGTCCTGACATTCCCACTGGAAGTGCTCCCTTAAAGTATGCAGGTTTTCACCAAATGAAGAATCCTCTGGAGGACAGGCAGAAGGAACGGCTTCCTCTGCATCAGAACCCTCATAAGCAGAGAGGGGTTGCATGTCTTCATATTCAGAAACCTCAGAGTCATCAGACTACTGTTCAGATAAAACTAGTGGGGACAAGTCTCTTTCTTTTGGAAGGGGTAGCCTGGTTTCCCCTAATAAGCATAATAAGGTCTTCCGCCATTTTAAGCATTTGAGTTTGAAGCATGGAAGCAGGTGCCTGAACTTGGGTCGTCATTTTTTTTAAGCGTAGTTCATACCATGGGCCTTAGAAACTCAGTATGTTTAGAAAGAACTGAAGACCCGAAAGAAGTAGTCTGGGTCGAGTATTGGTAGTGCGAAGAACTTCCTCGGAAGCCGGTGCCTGCTCAGCGGCTCCGGACCCATTCAAGGTAGAGACACCCGCAGGATCCTTAGTCGAAGAAGAGTCTCGCGGCATACCGGACTCCGAATGCGTCTCGGTAGCAGCCTGCGAATCCACAGAAGCAGGCATCAGGTGCTGCAAAAGTGCCTCATGGAGGACCTGAGAACGGACTACTAGCTTAACGGAAGCATCGTTGGCAGTTTTGGACCTGTGCGGTCTTGTCTTTAGCCTTACTTTTTTTTGGAAGATTGGTAGTCCGATGGCTTACCGAAGCCATATTGGAATACGAGGACTGAGAGCGAAAATATTTAGCTACAATAAGGGCCTGACTATGTATCGTTCTGCCGTTTTCTCAAAGGATAAAAGCGACAGTGAGGGACGTCGTGGTCTGGGCATAAACAGGTGAAGCAGTAAGAATGGTAGACTCAATGTGGTACTTGCTTTCCACAGGTGAGAATTGTTAACTTTTTCTGACATCGGTAAGAGCAAGAAAAAAGGATCCCAAATGGGGTACTTAGCTTTGGAAGACTTCAACTTCAATTCGGAAACAAAACCTCAGGTAGTGGCCAACCAGCACTCATGCGAACTGCTTCTGGCTCCTCAGCAAGAAAGACTGATGTAATGGTGTTGGCTGCCGGATTTTATACCACTGACGACCTGATGTCAGGCCTGAAGCGAGAGCAACAGACGCATTAATACCAAGCCTCTGGTATTCAGGTCATCTGAGGGCTACCCTGGCAGGATAACCCGACTGTGATGACTGCAACAGTGAAACACTAAGAACATCTACACCAATAATAGTTATTGGAATTATTATAATCAGGTTAAATCAAAAGGATCCTGAAAAATTGAAAAAGAAATGATCCTTTATCACCAAACCTTACCACCGTATCAGTTCAGTGGAAACTATATGCATGGAAATTCCTACACAGATCCTTTCTAACCCCTCATAGATTAGAACTAATATACAAGAAACATATTGATTGTTGGAGATGTAAAATGCATCCAAAAGCGGATTGGGAACACGTTTTTGGATTGTCATTCACTGAATAAATATTGGTTTGAAATGATTTCTTTCAAACAATTTTTAATGATACTTTTCAGTTAGCCAAGCCATTGGTTTTGTTTAATGTACCCATATCACAAATATGTCCCAAAAATAAAATACATTTTACTGTGGACATTGCTTGCCATTGCACGTAAAGCCATAACAACTTACTGGAAGAATAAAGCACCACCAACTTTTCAAGATTTCAAGAAAATCGGTCTTCATGTCGTGAATGGAAGTAGCAACCATAAAGAAAAGAACTGATAAGACAACATCATATAGCAAACAAACATTATCAGGCACCAACCAGGAGGCTGACAAAGTCTCAATTTCCACAACAGTTTGAAATGAACAGCTATTTATTCAGTGAATACACATTAATGCAACACTCTCCACAATGTTTTCATCCAACAAGGACTTCATCAGATGTAAAAAAATGTGTAACAAGCTGTTAATTCCCTTTTTATGCCCCCGTGATCCCTTAAATTTAATAATTAATTAATAACATAATATAATAAACAATTAATTCAACCCCAAATAAAAATAAATCAAACCTAACCCCTGCAACATAAGCTAAAACATTTTTAAAATTCAAGTACTATTACCTGATATGTTAATTTTACATTTCTTGACCGGGATAGTCCGACTGGATACATGTCCATTTTCAGTGGAGGCCCAGGGAGAAAAGCTTCAAGATAACAATACACATCGAACATTTAGTAAATGCTAGTTTCAAGCAGATTACAGTCATAAACAATACCAGCATTTAGCACATATAGTACTTATTATAAAACACATTACAAAACATAACATTATTTTCAAAGTTAAACATACATAACATTACATTCAGGTTTAAGATACACTGAGCAGCAGTCATACAATTGACCCTTCCTGAAATGGAGTGGTAGAAAAAAGATAGTAGTAGTCAAAGGTAAGGCACCTAAGAAATAGAGAGGTCACTAGTTGGGGTTAGGTGCAAGGACATAACCAATGAGTTTTGAAGTATTTCTTCAGTTACCTATTGCTCTCTAATACCAATTGCCAATTTAACTCCCTAACCTCAATCCTAGTCTCCCAGGGGCCTCCCCTCGGATCCTGCTCTACCTTCTCTAGGACAAAAAAAACCCATTTGGCCTGTGCACATAATATAGCATGTTTATAAAGTGCATTATTGTGATCTTGCGTTCTAATAGCATTAAGGTGCTCATAGATCCTTTTCAATTTGCGGGTAGTTTTTCCTACATAAAATGCTGCACATTGTTTACACATAGCCAAATAAATCACACCTTCATGGCAGCAGTTAGAGAAACTATTACCCTTTACAGTATGATCTGTATCAGGGATACACACAGACTCGATTTAACATATATGGACAATGGGCACATGCTCCCATAAGTGCCTAATCTTTTCCTGTGGGATGGCTTTTTGTTCCTTTCCAAAAGTTCCTTCAAATTCCTACCTTTTCTGTATGTAAACCTTAATGGAGTTCTAAACTGCACCTCCAATTCGGAGTAGCAACCAAACTTGTCCCAATGTTTAGAAATAATGTCTCTAATATTAGGGGTATCCTGATTATAATACATAAAATTTCCCCTAAATGGGCCTTCCCCTCAGTCACCTATAGTTTGATTCAGTGTGAGATATAGTTACAGCTGATCATTAATTAACCAGTTGCACAAAAATAAAAGGCAAAGGAAAAATAAGCCTAACAACAATTTAAAAGAGTTCGAAAAATTACTGCAGCAGCTTTAAACATACACTATTATAGGTAAGGGAAATACTAGATAGCAGATGTAAGAAATATATGTAGAAAAAATGTATACAAGTATAAAATGACATTGGTTGGTAAAAGACATTAGAAAATTCCAAAAAACGAAAAACTAATATAGTATCATATAACTTATAGGTCTAATTATACATCTAAGTTGAACTAGTAACTAGACCACATGTTTCTGCTGAATACTTCTTTTATAAACTATTAGTAGAAGCTCTCTGAGCTGGTTTTAACAATAAATGTGAAGCAACCTCTACCCTATTATAACTTCATTTCTTTAAGCTTTTTAAGATACTACTAATAGAGCAACTGTCATTCAAACCAGGTGGATAACAAACATTAAGTCTAACCTACCAATTTAATTCAAGTTCCTCTAATTTCAGAGGTGTAGGCCCTCCTCTACTGTCAATCTTTACTTGGTCAATGATGATAAATTTAAAATGATGTTCTTGATTATAGTGCAAGCATGCTTAGCTAATGCATTATCCAACTTCTGTTTCTTGACTGCATATTGGTGTTCATATATCCTATCACGGAGTCTCCGCTCCATTTTACCCACATAGAAAGCAGTGCACAATTTGCACTTAGCAAGGCAGACAAAGTTGGAATTGCAAATGTATCTGTCTGATTTTATATTGTAGGCCATTAACAAAGAAACTATTAGTCACTTCAACAAACCTACAGTAGTTGCAACATTCACATTTTCTCATGCCTTTACATCGAATAGTAGTGGTGTTAGCCTGTTCAAGAATGGATTTTAGATTTCTCCCTCTTCTGAAAGTAACTCTAGGGAAATCACCTAGTTTAGTATAAATGTTAGTGTCAATTTTAAATAATTCCCAATTCTTCTTCAGTATGTTAATACACAAGTGACTGTGTACCGAGTAAGTAGTAACGAAACAAACATTTTCTTTACCTCGACTATTCTGTAGACTGACACTCGGTGCCAAGTCAACAGTAGAATCACTGTTGGCAGACCTAGCAAGGGCACTTTTGACACTGGTCTTGTATACACGTTATCTAGATGACATATTTATCTTGATCAATGGAGAGGAAAGTACAGGTGTTAATTTAGTGGACTATTTCAATAGTACTACACAATTTTTGCAGTTTACACATACATTCAACACTAATATGACAGCGTACCTAGACATTTGCTTGGTTAAAATTATGAATTAGAGAGCTATGTAGCTAAGATTTATAGAAAAACTACGTACTCTAACACATTTCTCCACTTTTCAAGCAATCATCCTCCACATCAGAAGAGGTCGGTCATCAAGGGCCAGTTAGTGAGAGCTTCAAGAATGATCACTTTAGCAGATGACTTTCTTGTTGAATGCTCTCTACTTAAGAGTATGTTTATTCACCGTGGCTACCCAGAACCCCTTCTAGATGAATTAATTAATGAGGTTAGGACAAAAAGAACAGATAAAGTTTACTTGCCACTTTTGAATATCAAAAGTGCCCTTACTAGGTCTGCCAACATTGATTCTACTGTTGACTTGGCACCGAGTGTCAGTCTACAGAATAGTCGAGGTAAAGAAAATGTTTGTTTCATTACTACTTACTCGGTACACAGTCACTTGTGTATTAACATACTGAAGAAGAATTGGGAATTGTTTAAAACTAATAATATTTATACTAAACTAGGTGATTTCCCTAGAGTTACTTTTAGAAGAGGGAGAAATCTAAAATCCATTCTTGAACAGGCTAACACCCCTACTATTCGATGTAAAGGCATGAGAAAATGTGAATGTTGCAACTACTGTAGGTTTGTTTTTAGTGACTAATAGTTTCTATGTTAATGGCCTACAATATAAAATCAAAGACAGATACAATTGCAATTCCAACTTCGTTGTCTACCTTGCTAAGTGCAAATTGTGCACTGCTTTCTATGTGGGTAAAACGGAGCGGAGACTCCATGATAGGATATATGAACACTAATATGCAATCAAGAAACAGAAGTTGGATAATACATAACATGCTTGCACTAATCAAGAACATCATTTTAAATTTATCATCATTGACCAAGTAAAGATTGACAGTAGAGGAGGGTCTACACCTCTGAAATTAAAGGAACTTGAATTAAATTGGCAGGTTAGACTTAATGTTTGTTATCCACCTGGTTTGAATGACAGTTGCTCTATTAGTAGTATCTTAAGACTAAAAAGCTTAAAGAAATGAAGTTATAATAGTTAGGGTACAGGTTGCTTCACATTTATTGTTAAAACCAGCTCAGAGAGCGTCTACTAATAGCTATAAAAGAAGTATTCAGTAGAAACATATGGTCTAGTTACTAGTTCAGCTTAGATGTATAATTAGACCTATAAGTTATATTAAGAAGTTATGTCTTACCATAACGTTCCATGTTAGTTGTCTTCTTCTCGCCTTCTTTCTTGCTGGATGGGTTCGGAGCCGATCCTCGGCTCCGACTCGGCCTATACTATAGCTCGAGAGCTGTTTTTACTGGCTCGAGGCAGCCCTATATCCCACAATACCATGTGCTAACTCCCCAGATCTCATTTGGAAGCTAAGACATAGTATCAATAATAATATTATAATCCTCTTTTACGAGTACAGATTACCTGCTAGTAACACTAAGGATACAAGGAAAACAATGCAACATATTGTATCTCCAGAAATGGAAGGACTCGGAAACCTCAAGTCTATCCAGGCTAGGGGGCAGGAGGGAGGGACGGACGCAAGAAAGAAGGCGAGAAGACGACAACTAACATGGAACGTTATGGTAAGACACAACTTCTTAATGTTAAGTTGTCATTCTCGCCTTCATTCTTGCTGGATGGGACAGCGTCCCTAGCATCTTAGTCCTGGGTGGATCAGTGGAACAGACTCCTGAGTACAGTGGAACCAAAATCAGCTCTATTTCTGGAGGCTAAATCAAGCTTGTAATGGGCAATAAAGGTATGTTTGGACGCCCATGTAGCTGCTGCACAAATGGCATCTAGTGGTAATCTTGCTTGAAACGCCGTTGAAGTTGATAGTGCCCTGGTTGAATGAGCCTTAGGCCTAGAGGGAAGTTGCCTGTGTCTCAACTCATAGACCAAGGTAATAATAGATGTCAGCCATCTGGAAAGAGTAACCTTCGATACTGGAAGCCCTTTCTTGCCTGCAGCATGAGAGAGAAAAAGCTGGTCTGACTTTCTGAAATGTTTTGTCCTGTCTAGGTAATACCGTAATTGGCGATGAACATCTAATGAATGTAATTTTTGTTCAGCCCTGTTGGTATAGTCTGGGAAAAAGACAGGCAAATCAATGGAGTAGTTTAGATTTGCTTCCGATAACACTTTTGGTAGGAAGGAAGGGTTTGTTCTGAGTGTTACCCTGTCTTTATGAAAAACCAAATAAGGAGGACTGACGGACAAGGCTTGAAGTTCTGATACCCTTCTGGCAGATGTTATAGCTACTAAAAACAGCGTTTTCCAAGAAAGAAAATTGAGGGAGCAAGAAGCTGCAGGTTCAAAAGGGGGCAGAATTAGTGAGGTTAGAACTAAATTCAAATCCCATTGTGGGGGTGGATCTTTGACTGGAGGTCTGAGCAAAAAGATGCCCTTGAGAAAGGCTTTACAGAGTTTGTGGGACATAATATTAGCTTCTGAGAGTCCAACATGAAAATTAGCAATGGCCGCTAACTGTACCCTGATAGTGGCCGATGATGACCCTGAATGAAAAAGCTCCGCCAGAAAGTCTAGAACCTCATGAATGGGTGCATGGAAAGGATCTAAGGACCTAGTTTGTGCCCAGTGTGAAAAACGCTTCCATTTACTCGCATAAGTCTTCCTAGTATTAGACTTATGGGAAGCCAGAATATCACGAACAGGAGGAGAAATAAGGGGAAGCCTGGCTATGGCTGGAAGTGGAGCAACCAAGCTGTGAGGTTGATGGAATGTAGAGACTGATGCAGCTTGCCCGTGAGGTGGGTCAACAGATCTGGAAGGGGTTCCAGATGCCAAGGCTGTTCCAGTAGGTATTTGTGCAGGAACGGGAACCAAACTTGTCGAGGCCAAAATGGGGCAATGAGGATCATTTTGGATCTCAATGCGGTTGCTTTCTGAATTAATTGCGGGATCAACGGAAAGGGAGGAAAGGCATAAAGAAGACCCCGGGGCCAAACGTGAACAAGAGCGTCTCTGAGGGGTTGGCCTGGCAGAGGAAAAAGTGTGAAGAAGTCGAGGCACTTGCTGTTTTGGGGAGTTGCGAAAAGGTCGCAGCAAGGCTGGCCCCACTACCAAAAAATTCCGTCTGCTACCGCTTGATTTAGAGACCACTCGTGAGGCATGATGATAGTTCTGCTCAACCTGTCTGCTATGACGTTGGACTTCCTGGGGATGTGCGTTGCTATCAGAAACCGTTGAGATGAAATCGCCCATTGCCAAAGTCTGAGTGCTTCTCGACAGAGGGGGTAGGACCTTGTTCTGCCCTGCTTGTTTATGTACCACACCACAGACATATTGTCCGTTTGAATTGCTATAGTCCCCGTGGGAAGAGAGCTCTGAAGGACTTGCAACGTCAAAAGCACCGCCCTCATCACCAGGACATTTATGTGCAGGTGGCATTCTGACTGTTGCCAAGTGCCCTGGACCGTCCTGCCCTGATAATGCCCCCCCCACCCGATCAGGGAGGCATCCGTTGTGACAGTGGCAACTGGAGGGGGGAGAACAAAGGGTCTGCCCTGAAAAAGCTGAGGGGAAACCATCCACCAGGAGAGATGTTTCTTGCAAGATGGGGTTATCAAAATGTTGTGGGTCATTGGTAGCTGTTGAAAGGACCACTGAGAAAACAGCATCCACTGAAGGAGCCTCATGTGGAAGCGGGCTAATGGAAGTAGAAGAATCGCCGCCGCCATGAGGCCCAACACTTTCAATACTAGCTTGACTTGGACTCTGTTGGGCTGAACATTCCGCCTATGAACCTATTATGTCTGTCACTCTGAGGTGGTAATGTTGCAGACATTTCTGTGGTGTTTAATACGGCGCCTATAAAGTTTATACATTGACAAGGCGGACTTTGCAAAATTTATAGAAATACCCAGACTGTTGCAAAGTTGAATAGTGTAATCCCTGGCCATTATGAGATCCTGTTTGGTGGTAGCGGAAATGAGCCAGTCGTCAAAGTATGGAAACACCTGGAATCCTTTCTGTCTCAGGTGAGCCGTGACCACTGCCAAACATTTGGTGAACACCCGGGGGCTGTGGTGAGACCAAAGGGCAGGGCCCTGAATTGAAAATGACCGACTCCCAGCCGGAAGCGGAGAAACCTCCTGGAGCGCCTGTGTATCTTTATATGGTAGTACACGTCCTGGAGGTCTAACGAGCACATCCAGTTGTCTCTGCCCAAAAAGGGTAGAATGGACTGCAGTGTTACCATCCGAAATTTTGTCTTTAGTACAGAGTTGTTTAACCTGCTGAGGTCCAAAATGGGTCTCCATTCTCCTGTCTTTTTTGGTACCAAAAAGAATCTGGAGTAGATTCCTGATCCTAGCTGATCTGCTGGGACTGCCTGGATGACTCTTTTCCAACAGCTTTTTTATTTCTAGCGGAGCCTGACCCCTTTGTGCGGGTGGTACGTCTGGTAGGGGTTTTGGCAGTTGTACCGGAGGGAAAGTGAAAGGGATTTTGTAACCCTCGGATATGATCTTCTGTACCCATGTGTCTTGGGAGAAGGATTGCCAGGCTTCCGGGTACAGAGATAATCTTCCCCAGACTGCCTCCGAAGGCGGACAGTCCGGCAGCTTCTCAGGGATGCTGAAAGGGTTGGTCAGGAAAAGATTCCCTAGAGCCTGGTTCTGAGGACCCCCTCTGCCCCTGGGGCAGCGTCTGTTATTTCCCCCTCTGCCTCTAGGGGGAAATTCACCACGTGCGGCAGGCGCGACTCCCTGAGGTTTGCGGAACCACATCTTTCCTCCCCTCTGTCCCTTAGGATAAGGTCTAGAAGGCGTGGAAAAACGGACTCCCACGGCAGAGAGAGTCTTACCATCTTGCTCGCATCTGGTGAGGGTATTCTTCACCTGAGGTCCGAACAATTCCAAACCGTCAAAGTGGTTGTTGGTGAAGGACGCCTTGAAGGGATCGGCAAAGTTACAGAGTCGCATCCAAGCGTGACGTCTCAACGCAACGCCTGTGCCAGTGGCCCTACTCGCTCCATCGGCTGCATAAGAGATAAGCCGCATGGAGGAGTTAACAATGGAGTTCAGGGTAGCCAGCTGAGAGTTTATTTTGTCCTTAAACCCCGCAGCAGAAGGATCCTGTACAGTTTCACCCAGCTCTTTGAGCAAGTCTCTGTGAAGGCGGGTGAAATGACAAATAGTTCAGCGATCGCATAGAAAAGGTCGCTGAAGCAAAGGTCCGCTTGCCGTACCTGTCCATGGTCCTGGACTCTCTGTTAGGAGGATGAACAGATACAGAAGGATCAGCCAATTCCTTCTTAGTGGCTGCTGCTACCACCATAGCATCAACTGAAACACCTTTGGTGAGAAAGGATTTGTCATCTGGTGCAGAAATAAATTTAGAAGGCCTCCTAGGGGGTAGGTTCCATTGAATCAGGAGCTGCCCACGCCTTTCTAGCCACTACCTCCATTAGTGGGTCGAAAGGGGGAGACACCCAGGAGGTGGAAGGGAGAGATCCAAAGGCGTCAAGGTAAACCGACTCGTCCTCGGAAGGTTTGAGAGTGGACCAATTTGGATTTCCAGGATGTCTGAAAAGGAGACATCCTCAGAGGGGGATCTGGGGGAACCTTCCGACTCATCCAAGTCTGTGTCCGACGTGACAGACTCGGGGGAGTCTATGTGCTTCCTCTTGCACTTTCTTTTCCTAGGGGGTTCCCCTGAAACTTCAGGGTAGCCCTCGGAAGAGGAGGAGACACCCAAGGTGGGTACCCTACGCTTTGGATCTCCGCTGTCAGGTGTAGGAGGATGGCCAGAGACCATAACAGGCACTACAGAGGGAGGAGCCGCAGAACTTAACCTTGGAGTGGACACTGGGTCCAGCACACTCATCACCTCGAAGGCTCCCCTATCAGATACCAAAGGTAGCCCCGGCTCCAAAGAGACCGGAACCGCCCCCAGAACCGACAGAGAAGGCTCCGAGAATGATGTCGGGCTGAACTAACCACAGCCGAAGCTCTGAGAGGGAGAGCGGGGTCGGACAAGGGTCCAATGCCACCCGCCCCCTCGGAGCCGACAATGGAGTCTCGGCGCCTGGACCTCTCCACGGATGGAACCAATGAAGAGGTTGGAGCCGACGACACCGGAGCCGAAGGAGGAAGTATCTGCTCCGACATGGGAAAGGTCACGGTTCCGACAGACTCCGGCTCCGAACTCGAGAGATGAGTCGGAGGAGGAATGGATAGCTGTATCGAAGGAGCCACAGTCTGGTGAGATGGGCTCTGGAGCATTTGGGCCAGCGCCTGAGATTTTATGAGTCTACTGAACACCCTCTCGATGTCGTGGTCGGAGAGCCTGGATGACCTCGATGAATGAGTCCTATGACTCTGCTCTGATAGGAGAGGGGACCTCGGAGTCGATCTGACGGACTCTAGTGAAGGGGACCTAGAGCGCTTGCGCGCTGGGGTCGGCTCCAATGATGGTTTCGGAGCAGAAACCACTTTGCTCGCCTCGGAGCCAGAGGGAACAGAGGTCGGAGCCGTCTCTAACGCCAGCCCTCTGCTCAGAAGCTGGAGCCGAGGGTTTGGCGGTTTTTGACTACTTCCCCGAGCCAGACTTGGACGGGGAGTCATCAGGCTTTAACAAGCCCCTTAGGATGAGCTTGTTACGCCTTTCCTGCAGGACTCGAACTAAATCCGTGACAAACGGAACAAGAGTCCTGCAGGTGTAAAGGCCCCAAGCAATAGACACAAGAAGTGTGACCGTCTGTCAGAGACATTTTCTGACAGCACGAGTCACACTTCTTGAATCCCGAAACCTTAGGGTCCTTTGACATCCTGACAAAAAATAAAAAGGAACACAGTCAGTCCACACACACACACACACACACACACACACACACACACACACACACACACACACACACACACACACTTATTTAAGTTAAGGGGAACTGACTAAAAACCCACACACACACTGAAAGGGGTGGGGGAAAGCTAAGGAAAAGCCCGTAGGCCCAAGATAAAAAACTAACTAAAGAAGGGGAAAAAGGGCTACCAAAAGGGTAAGGCAGTTAGAAGGGACCTAAAGAAGGGTAACTAACTGGAAAAAAACTACTGAGACTGAATATATATATATATATATATATATATATATATATATATATATATATATGAAAAAAGCACTTACTGACCAGAGCCGGTAAAAATAGACTACCTCGCAGCGAAGCGACAAACGAGATCTGGGGAGTTAGCGCATGGTATTGTGGGATATATGGCTGCCTCGAGCCGGTAAAAATAGCTCTCAAGCTATAGTAAAGGCCGAGTCGAACCCATCCAGCAAGAATGAAGGCGAGAATGACAACTTAACATGATACTATATTCATTTTTCGGAATTTTCTAATGTCTTACCAACCAATGTCATTTTATACTTATATACATTTTTTCTACATATATTTCTTACATCTGCTATCTAGTATTTCCCTTGCCTATAATAGTGTATGTTTAAAGCTGCTGCAGTAATTTTTCGAACTCTTAAATTGTTGTTAGGTTTATTGTTCCTGTGCCTTTTATTTTTGTGCAACTGTTTAATTAATGATCAGCTGTAACTATTTAAGGACATTTCATATCTATGGTTACATTGTTTCTGATGAAGTTTTGCTAACTGAAGCAAACGAAAAGCGCTTAAAACATTTTAATAAAGTAGTTTTTTATGTTGCCGTTTTGAAGGTTTTCATTACTCGACTACGTTCTTCGAGTGGATTTAAAAGGTTGTGTGAGACTTGAGAGGATACTAGCATGCTGGATTTGGGTTATTTCCAGGGTTATGGTTCACCTTGTCATAACCTAAAATGGAACTGAATCTGCCAGATCTTCCTTCCTTCTCCTCTGCCATGACCTCCTCAACTAACCCCCTAGGATATTTTCTAGCAAGGAACATATTGCTTACTTTAACACTTTCACTCACATAATCCACATCATTGGTAGTCATTCTACAACTACGAATGAATTGGCCCTTTAAGATACTTTTCTTCTGTTTAAAAGGACGTGAGCTAGTGAAATATAAGTATGAGTTAGAAAAGGTGCCCTTCTTGTACACCACTGATTCAATTCCTGCAATTCTACATCTTTTTTTATATCATCCAAAAAATTCATCTCATTATGGGAAATGTGATGGGTGAACCTCAAAAACTCAGTAGTTTGATTCAGATATTGTATAAATTCCAAAGGTTTGACTTCGGTCCCCACCCAGAAGAGACAAATATCAAGGTACCGTTTGTAATAAATCCAGTACTGAACATACTTGAGTGAAAAACAAACTTCTCTTCCCAAACCATGAGTACAATATCTGTGTAGGTGGGGGCACAACATGCCCCCATCACTACCCCCTGGATCTGTTTGAAAAACTCTCCTTCAAAAAACAAGAAGTTGTGCCCCAAAACTAGGTCCATTAATTCTGTGTACATTAAAAAGGTGTTATGATCCAAATTCCCATGTTTGTTGATCTTGGAACCATTCCATGCCAACTTTGTGTGAGATCACATTAAATAGATCCTGTATATCTAACGTTACAAAAATAAGTGAATCAGAGTACAGTTCCTTTGTAATACTTCTTAGAAAATCCCATGAGTCCTTAAGTATTCCCCCTGCACTGGTCCAAATGTTCTTTAATTTCAGGTCCAAGTATTTAGGCAGGGGATAAGGTTTTGGACAAATTAGCTGCCACAACTGGTCTCATGGGGGGATCATCAAGGTTTTTGTGCACCTTGGGGATCCCAAAGATGGATGGTATTTTTGGCTTTTCTATATTAAGATACCTAAAAATGTCCTGATTAATGAGATCATCCTCCAGCATGTCCTTTAAGGCAAAATCAATTTTGCAATACGCCAAATTAATTTCATTCCTAGATACCCTAATATACCTGGATGTATCATTTAACATATCCAGCATCTTGCTGGTACACAAGATGCTGTCCATAAAAAACACCCCTCCCCCTTATCAGGTTGCATAACCCTAACTCACTGATTTTCCTTAAAGGATTTAATCAAATTGAATTCCTCCTTCCTAAGGTTATGCCAAAAATTTTGCCGGGAGTCCATGCTGTTCCTGATCTCCCTTTCCACTTGTACCTCAAGATTTCTCAACTAGGGGTGCATGGGTGGATTAATGGTACTAACCTTTTTAACGTGAGGGACATCGTGGTCTGGGCCTAAACAGGTGACGCAGTAAGAATGCAAGTCTCGGTGTGGTATTTGCTTTCCACAGGCGAGGCAATTAACTTTTTCTGACATCGGTTAGAGCAAGAAAAAAGGATCCCCAGTGGGGTACTTAGCTTCAGAAGACTTCAACTTCAATTCAGAAATGAAAACTCAGACAGTGGCCGACCGGCACTCGTGCAAACTGCTTCTGCTTTGGGCTCCTCAGCAAGAAAGACTGATGTAATGGTGTCGGCTGCCTGATTTTATACCACTGACGACCTGACGTCAAGTCCTGAAGCAACCGACACAGAAATACCAAGCCTCTGGTATTCGGGCCATCTGAGGGCTATCCCTGGCAGGATAACCCAAGTGTGATGACTGCAACAGTGAAACACGAAGAACATCTACACCAATAATAGTTATTGGAATTAATATAATCAGGTTAAATCAAAAGGAACCTGAAAAAATGAAAAATAAATGATCCTTTTATCACCAAACCTTACCACCATGTCAGTTCAATGGAAACTATATGCATGGAAATTCCTACACAGATCCTTTCTAACCCCTCATAGATTAGAACGAATATACAAGAAACATGCTGATTGTTGGAGATGTAAAATGCATCAAAAAGCAGATTGGGAACACTTTTTTTGATTGCCATTCACTGAATAAATACTGGTTTGAAATTAATTATTTCTTTCAAACAATTTTTAATGATACTTTTCAGTTAGCCAAGTCATTAGTTTTGTTTAATGTACCCATATCACAAATATGTCCCAAAGTTCTCCTGTTCGATTCTCGGCTGGAGTGCCTTGTGTGGAGTCTGCATGTCCTGCCCACGGTAGAGTAGCATCCGAAAGACATGCGTGAATGGGCGTGCCTTTGCTGAAGGCTGGGCATCAGGCTGGCAACTCGGCACCATAAAAAAAACTAAAAACAGACTGCCAATCATGCCGGGAAAAGCCAAAAAGACAAACATCACAAATATGTCCCAAAAGTAAAATATATTTTACTGTGGACGTTGCTTGCCATTACACGTAAAGCCATAACCACTTACTGGAAGAATAAAGCACCACCAACTTTTCAAGATTTCAAGAAAATCACAGTCTTCGTGTCGTGAATGGATGTAGCAACCATAAAGAAAAGAACTGAAAAGACATCATTATAGCACTTACTGGCAGAAAGTTCACGAAATCCTGGACAAACCAAACTGATCTGATTAATCAGCACAGCATCTTAATACAAACTGGATATTGTATATGGAAACATTTGATGTTATAGATTGTATACTTAGGCAACTGTACAAAGTTTTTTTTGCAAATAGTGGACTAATTGATTATATTATTTTATGTTTCACTATTTATGGTTCAATCTATTTGAAGAAATGAAAAAAAAAATCAATAAAAATTTCTTTGAGTAAACAACTCTGCAAGACACTATAAACTGATATGATCTTCAGACCTTCGTTTGGGACCTCCATTACTTGTGGTAGATGCCCAAAAGGAAATCTACTCAGGACGATTAGAGAGGGACTCTGTCCTGCTAGTCATAAAGGATAAACCTCTCCTCATCAGATATGAAAGTTAGATACTGAGTGTAATGACAGACTTGCATAAAAGCAGTCATCTTCCATAACATCCCCTCCCTTCCATTACCCACCTTTGGCATATCTGGTCTGGTCACTTTTAAACCACTTTTCTCTATGCTACTGAACTACTCCAACAGAAAATTGTGAGATGCAAGTATAAACGATACACAAACCGAACAAGGATTCCAAGCAGCCTGGGGAAGATTTACCTGCCATGTGGTCCTAATGCCTGCAGCATCAATCCTGAAGATTATGGAGGACAGCCATTCTTCTATCACTATGGTTAAGAACGTACAACTTTCATATCTCAACAAGTAAGCCACCATGGTGGCTAAAGAACACAACCAATATCTACCATTTATTCTATGCCAATAAGTTCAAGACACCCTTTCTAGGAGTCCAAATGCTGCACGATCCCCCTTAATTTAAAACACTATCAAAACATTAAACTGGGTTTAGGGTTTCCCTGAAAGAGAAGTCCACTTGCAGGTAGTTTGTAGCAATTGTGTGCTCACCATTCATATCACGTCTGAATGGGGAGTGCATCTGGGTCAACCAGGCTATGTCCTCTTCACCTTCATGGTCTGAATAAAGTATTCCATCCAGTAGAAGCCCCCTCTCCCTCTGTTTTAACAGGTGGTACCAAATGCAAGTTGGAAGGACTAGAAATCTTGGGGGTGGGTGGGTAGGGTTAATATGTTGTCAAGCCACCACATACTCTTCAGTAAATTTCCTATCACTGAACTACATGAAAATTGGGGAAGGAACCAGTTAGACATCTACTTATTGATTGTAAGGCAGTAACTTGAAAATTAGTACAGGTGAAGCAAGCAATTATACCACTAGACCTCCATGGGAAGATGAAACTGATGGACCTTCAATGGGTATCTGCGAGCACAGGACCACAACAGCAAATCCTGAAGCTATGAAGGTCACTGGAAAGCATGACTTGTTTGCACTGCTGCCATTCCCCCCCTACCCCCACCACAAACCAAATCAAGGAATGGCATAAACTAGAAGTCACTGGGATTAGGCTTTGGCAATGCACTTCTCTGGATTTGATGAACTCATCCATGTGGGACTAGTGGGGTACATATAATCACGTGTTCACCATCTGTGGAATCCTTAATCAGTTGCTTTGGTTTTTCCACTTTCACAAGACTTTTTCTCCCTCAGGCACTTATTTTTAAAACTGCCAGTGGGCAGTTTGCTAGCTATGGCACAGGCAGGCAGGCATTCTGAGAACCACTCAGTAAGTATCCTACGAGAAGGCCCTAAGGTTTCAGGTAAAACACAGCTGGGCGTCTTGTTAAAGATTTACAATGCTCACACGAGGAGAATAGCTGGTCTTCTCTCAAAAGGGAAAGGCTTAAAAAAAAAATCTTCAAAAAGAATCTCTCTCAGGCAGCCACATATGTTGGTGATCTCTTCTGGGAACATCAATGGGCTGAATAAAAAACTCTCCAAAGAAAATGAAAACTTAGTCCAATAATTAAACAAACAGTAAATCTACTTCTTAATGCGCAATCTGACAAAACACTTCAACTTGGTACTTATTGTGCTGTGAAAGTTTACTGGAAGAACTTATGAGGTTATGCTTCCACTGACAAAAACAGCCGGAGGTGACATGTTGACATTACAAAGTATCATACTGCCACTCAGCTCCACACTGGACAAATCAACAGTTTTTGAAATTGGGACAGAAGGAAAGACACGGACTTGGAGCTAATTCACTTGTATAAGGAATGAAGCTGCAGCACTGAACCTTATGACAAACACCAGTGCTTTAACTCAAGGCTCTGAACCACAAGTACTGGAGCAAGAAGTGCAATGTCCTGAAAGGATATTCCTTAGCTGCTACAGCTAATGACTGTGACTGGGCGACTCCAGAAACCATTCTCCAGATCAGGTTGGTAGTCAATGTGTTCTAGCAATCAACAAGATGATTAATGATATTTACACCCTATAATGCAGAACTTAAGACATCAAACAACTTCCTTATTGATCCTCACTGTCTGCTAAAGCAAAAGGTGGACATGTTCTCAAGTCCTCACTTGTACAGGACAAGTTCAACATCTGCAGAGATTGAAGTACACTCACCTCCCAGAGGATATGCCAAAGGCCTAGCCTTCATTTCTGGTTCCTTCTGGCACTCCTCCAGCAGAGAATCGGGACTGCATGTGCAACCCTCCCTGCTGACCTGACCAACACATAAGGAACCATCAAACTGCTTTCATCCTCATTGTTTCAGAGCAAGCCAGTAGGTTCTCCATATGACTTCTGCAGATGGTTGGGCAAAATCTCTGTCAGTTAAAGTGGTGTTTAATACTGTGCTCCTCTCCCAGCAAGTAGAAAGATTATTATTATGGACCTTAGCTTTATCTTTCAGCAACATGAACAATTAAAAGATCTGCTTTTAGGCATAAGTGGGAACTTTACAAAGATACATATGGACGCATATCAGTTCAGGATTTGAGCTGTGTGATTAGCAAGAATGAATCACAGGGCTTAAGCCTCAGGAGTATATCACCATGACTGAGATTTCTAAAATAAATGTTGAAGTGGAACGGAAAAATAGGATGAATTGAATCACAGACCCACTAAAGAGGTACATCAGTGTTCATACCTCCCAACTTTACCGAATTACTCTTTTTTTACTGAGTTTTGGGGGTTCAAATGATGGGGTGCCACGATTCTAGAGTGGCACCCCTTAATTTCCGAATTTCTCAGCTTTTATTTAAATTTTCCCCCCTGTCTTTCTGAGCAAACGTCATCACGTGCACGGTGACGGCAACTCCGTGAAACGGCCTACCAGCCTGTTGGAATTCAGCTCATGTGCTTGTATTTCCGGCTGGTGGCTGCTCCAAGCCACGAGGGAATAATGGTGGTGGCGTTGGGAACTTGGTATTTATTATGATGGCTGCACTGATGTTCCAGGTCTGGGAACTGCAAAGAATGCTTAGCTGACATTCTGAATGGCAGAGGAAGGTATTTATTATGCTGTAAGCCAGTCACAGAGGAAGGTATTTAGTGTGTGTGTGCGTGTAAACTCATTTCTCTTTCTGCTTAAAGAACGTTTGATAAGAATTCTGGGTCTCTTCCTTGTATTGTACGAGTTTATTTCTGCTGCTGCATAACCACCTTCTAGTAGTCACAGAGTGCATGTCGCATCTTTCCCTATTATATTGTCTTCACTTTCCACCCACTGTTAAATATTTGTCATTTGTTAACCTGGTTAGTCCAACTAAGTCAGTGGCCCGTTTTTAGTGGAGACCCGAGGAGAAAAGCTGCAGACTTCTGTTGATGATCTCTCTTCTGAACAGCAAAATGCATTTCTTCTACAAACCAAGCCCTCAGATAATTTTTTCTTTCTTCACTTTGAGTAAAAAGCAGCTTCCAAATTATGTTTATATTCCTGCCAATCACCATTCTATTAAGTCAGGAAAGGTTGAGGTACAATTAACTTATGCAGCCATTGCTTTCTTGGAAATATTACGTCATGCCTGTGGCAGTTGCATGGGCAGTGCAACTTTAAACAGGTGTAGAGAAAGATAACATTTTTGTTAAGTCTCAGTTCTGCATAGAGCAGTGGCATTATGACTTCATAAAGTGTTATCCTAGCCATTTTTCTCTGTTTGGACATACAGAATGTGAAATATAACGACCACTGAGATGATTAATTTGGAAGGCATTCATTTTTAAAATGCTTAATTTATACAACTCTTCTCAGTGTAGAAGTTCTACTATGCTAAAATTTAAGAACTATAAAGTGTTGTTAGAATATACCTACTGGCTAGAGGTACTCAGGCTCAAGCCCTCTACCTTGGGTAGAGTTAACAAGAGCTTAAAGTCCCTACCCACCACCACTTGTGAAAAAGTACAGTTGTGTACATTTACCATAAATGTAGATGTTAGTGTGTATTCACTGTTGCAGTCATTACACTTGGGTTATCCTACTGGCAGGCTACCCTCAGTCAGCCTGAATTCCAAAGTCTAGGTCCGGCGTTAGTTGCTGTCGCCTCTTCCCTGTCAGTGCGCCAGGGGTATAAAAGATGCAGCAGACGCCATTTTCTTCAGTTTTTCTTGCCCCAGATGTCAGGTGCCCCCAAAAGGGTAGGCTAAAAATTTATGCCAAGAAAACATGCATGCACCAAAATATATTATACCTTCATCTACAAGCAAATACACCACATAGGTTGTATAGATTAGAGAAGTGCAAATAGGTTCCAGCAAAGAAATGGGGGATGGAGGGTGGGTAACCTGGACTGCAACAGTGAATACACTCGAACATCTACATTTATGGTAAGTGTACACAACTGTACTATGTTCTTCGTGTTTCACTGTTGCAGTCATTACACTTGGGTTGAATCCTAAAGCTATGGTTGGGAGGCTGGAGCTAAATAGCATTAGGAGCGGCTATGAGGCCCTGCAGAACTGCAGTGGCAAAGCCTGCCCTGAATTTAGAGTAGAGTGGTAAATGATAGTGCTTTGTAAAGGTATGCACTGAACTCCAGGTAGCAGCCTCTAAAATGTCTTTGGTTGGTGCTCCCCTGAGGAAGGCTGCTGAAGTGGCTGCTGCTCTGGTTGAATGTGGCCCAATGCCCTTAGGCACTGGCTTGCCATGTTGTGAATAGCAGAAACGAATGCAGTGGCCTATCCACTTTGAAATAGTCTGCTTTGAGATGGCCTTTCCTTGTGATCCTGCAGCATATGCCACTAGTAGTTGCTCTGTCTTTCTGAAAGCTTTGGTTTTGCCCAAGTAGAAGTGTAGCTGTCTGTGTATGTCCAAAGAATGCAGAATTCTCTCCTCCTTATTCTGTGGGTTTTGATAAAAAGTAGGCAGATGAATAGTTTGGTTAAGGGCCACACTGGACACTACCTTAGGCATAAATGTCAGGTTTGTCCTCAGAGAAACTCTGGATAAAAAATGATAAAAGGTTCCACAGCCAAGAGTGCCTGTAGCTCTGAGACTAGTCTTGCAGAGGTTATTGCTAGGAGCAGAGCTGTTTTCCAAGATAAAAACTTTATATCAGCTGTAGCGGCTGGCTCAAAAGGAGGCAGGGTGAGTTTTTCCAAAACATAATTGAGGTCCCATGCTGGTATTGGTGATCTCCTTGGAGGCCTTACATTTTTGGCTCCTCTGAGGTACTGCCTTAACAAGGGATGAGAAAAGATTGGTAGGTCTGTATTGTAATGAGCCAAAATGGCAGAGGCATGAATTTTAACTGATGAAAAGGATAGGCCTTTGTCCAGCATCTCAGTTAAGTATTGCAAAATCTGAGGAATATTTGGTACAGCTGTGTCAATTCCTTGTGCCTGGTTCCAAGCAGAGAATCTCTTCCATTTTCCAGCGTAAGATTTTCTGGTACTAGGCCTTCTGGCCTCCAAAATTACATCCATTACAGCTTTAGTGAGAGGTGCGTTTTGAATCACTATATTATCCGCCATGCTGCCAGATTTAAGGTCTTTAGTTGGCTGTGCAGTATCCGATTGTTTTGTTGGGATAGTACATAAGGTATTTGAGGAAAGGTCCAAGCAGGGCATTGAGACGAGTTCCTTAGGATTGGATACCAATGCTGGCGGGGCCAGTCTGGGGAAATCAGTATCATCTTTGGCTTTCTCTTGTCTGACCTTTAGGAGTACCTTGGGGAGGAGAGGCAGTGGAGGAAAGGCATATACTGCTAAGCTTTTCCAGCTGAAATATAGGGTGTCCACTTTCCATGCTTGTCTGTGATAAGTCCTTGTGCAGAATCTTTGTAGTTGGTAGTTGTGAGGAGAGGCAAATAGATCTATATCCGGCTATCCCCATTTCCTTATGCTGAAGACTTGTGGATCCAATTTCCACTCATGGGGATCCATGAGCTTTCTGCTTAGTTTGTCTGCCAGAGCATTTATCTTTCCTGGCAGGAATTGTGCCTGCAGATGTACTTGGTAAATCAATGCTGTGTCCCACAAAGTCATGGCTAGTCTGCAAAGGGGGTAAGAATGAGTGCCTCCCTGCTTGTTTATATACCACATGACCGTGGGGTTGTCTGTCTATCAGTAGTTGTCCCGGGTGAAGTAGGTCCTTGAAGGCTGTCAGGGCATTCTGAACAGCTACCATCTCTTTTTAGCTGATATGTAGATGCATTTGGTTTGCGGGCCATGTGCCTTGAATACATCTTCCTGCCATGTGGGCCCCCCAGGCATAATCTGATGCATCTGTTGTTAATGTCTGCCTGGCTGGGGGTAAAGTGAATGGCTGTTCCTTGTTTTAGTAACAAGCCTTCGCCCACCAATGAAACTCCTGTTGCAGGCAGGGAATGAGGGTAATTATTGTTTCCAGGCTGTGGCAATGTTGAGTCCAAACACTTTTTAGGTACCATTGAAGTTTCCTCATATGCAGTCTCACATATGGAATTAGTAGAATGCAGGATGCCATGAAGCCCAAAGCCTGCAGAATTTTTCTTACAGATAACTGGGCCTTTGTTGCCAACAGGTTGAAATAGGTAGCCAGTTGCCTTTGTTTGTCTGGCATGAGATAAGCCATCTGGGCAGTTGTATTTAAGCTTGCACCCAGGAATATTATCTCTTGAGAGGGTACTAGTTTTGATTTCTTTTCGTTGACTGTGTACCCTAGGCCTGTTAGAAATCGTTTTACAAACGCCAGATGCTGTTGTAGAATGTCCTTGTTCTCTGCTTGAATGAGGCAGTCATCCAAGTAAGGATATATTTGTATTCCTCTTTGTCTGCAGAATGCAATTACTGGTGCCAGGCACTTTGTGAAGACCCTGGGCACAGTAGATAAGCCAAAGGGCAGTGCAGAGAATTGGTAATGCATTGAGCCAGCTTTGAATCTGAGGTATCTTCTGCATGTTTACCTGATTGGGACATGCAGGTATGCCTCTTTTAGGTCTAAAGTCACAAGCCAAGCCTTCTTGCCCAGCATGGGCAGAAGTTGCTGTAGAGTCAACAATTTGAATTTTGGTATATCCAGAAATGTATTTAGAATAGATAGGTCCAGTATTTGTCTCCAGGTCTTGTCCTTTCTTGGTACCAAGAACAGTCTTGAATAAAATCCTTGTCCCTGCTCTTGCTCTGGTACTTGATAAATGGCCCTCATGTCCATGAGGGATGAGACTTGCTTTTGTGCATCTGCCCATTGATGTTTTGGCAGATCTGGCCAACCGTTTGTTCTTGGCAGGGTATGGAAGTGAAACTTGTAGCCCTGTGACACTATGTCTAGAACCCATTTGTCCTGAGAAAAAAGTGCTAGTTTTCCCCCTAAAGGTGCTGCCAGAAGATAAGTGCTTGGTGCAGGCAGGGGGAAGTCATTGGGACTGTTTCCTGTATGGCTGTGATTTGTCCTCCACTTTTGGAGGTAGAAGCACCCCACTGTTTAGACCTGCACGAACTTGGGGCTGGGATCTGCCTCTTGGGCATCTATCTGCCCCTTTGTGGACTGTGACACTGGAAAGGACCAATTCTTTGTAGGCCAGTGTCTGCTAAATCTTGGAGGCTGAACCTGTAAGAAATCCTTAACCATTTGCATAGATTTAGCTTTGTCTTCCATTTTCTTTAACACCTCCTCTGCTTTAACACCAAACAAAGTATCATGCTGTAATGGGGCATCTAATAATTTTGCTTTGACATGATCAGGCAGACTTTGTTCCTTTAACCAAGCATGCCTCCTGATGACAGAACCCGTAACAGCGGCTCTGCAGGAGGCCCCCAAAGAATCAAACCACATTGCAAAGTATGCTTTCCAACTTGTTCAGCTGCATGCAATAAATCCTGCATCTCTGTTTTCTGCACATTCAGAATTTGTCAACATTTTTTGTTTAAGCAGGGACATAATATATTGCTGTTATTTGAGCATATGAAACTGACAATTTAAAGCCCTTATAGCCAAGTTAGTGGAAGTGTAAATCTTTTTTCCCCATCTGTCCAATGCCCTAGAATCCCTGTCAGAGGGGGTAAGGTTTTTTTGCAGCGGAAGCCTTGACCCCTTTAAGACCCTGAGAGATAGTTTCTGGGTCAGCAGCAGGGTTTTTGAAAAGGAATTTATGAGAGTCAGAAACCCTGTAGTACCTGTCTGGCTTAACTGGAGCTGGAGGTAAGGAGTCAGGGGTCAGACTGGACTCTGAAAATACATCAACAATGTCCAACACAGGTGAAATAGCTAGGGGCCTGTGTTGTGGTATTAAAAGGAAGTCTCTGAGCCTTTTCTTAGATTCAGAAAAATCTTGGCTCTCCCAGTGGAAATGCTCCCTCGAAGTATGCAAGGTTTCCCCAAAAGAGTAATCCTCAGGAGGAGAGGCTGAAGGGATAGATTCTTCAGCATCAGAATCTTCATAGGGAGGAAGAGAGTATTCCTGATCAGAAGAGGAATCAGATGAAATGGAAACCTGATCTGAAGATTCATATTCTGTCTCTTGCCTAGGCCTTTTATCAGGAGGGGGATGGGAACCCCTGATCAAAGTAAGTCTTCGGCCATTTTGAACATCTGTTTTTTGGGCATGGAGACCTGTCCATGAGGCTGTTGTACTTGTTTCTTTAAGGGTGCTTTAGTCTTTGCCTTTGAAGCTGAAGTCGTTTTAATGTATAACTGAGTTGGTCTGAAAACACCCTCAGAAGCCGATGCCTGCTCAGTGGCTCCGGACCCAACTGAGGGAATAGTCTCTGAAGGTCCAGTACCTTGAGCCTCCAGCGGCCTAGGTGACTCCACGTGGGAGTCGGTAGCGGCCTGCGGGTCTAAAGTAGCGGTCGTCAGGGGCTGCGAAGGCGCCTGAGAACCAGCGACTGGCTTAGAAGAAGCCTCGTCGGTTTTGGACTTCGGATGCCTGTCCTTTTCTTTTCTTTGCGTTTCTTGTGAATTCCGGTAGTCGGATGGCTGTCCGACGACATCTTTAATTAAATCTTCTGCCAAAATAGTGTAATGCAAAATCGTATTGATGCTTAACAGAGCGTTGGTTAAATCTTGCACAAAACCGACAACTAGCAACATCGTGGTCAGGGCCTAGGCAAGGAATAGAGTAAGAATGAAAGTCCTTATGAGGTATTTGCTTCCCACAAGAATTACAATTATTAACTTTTTCTGATATCGGTCTGGAGCAAGAAAAAAGTTTCCCCAACGGGGTACTTAGCTTTTAATGAAGACTTAGGATCTGAAATTCGAACATGAAAATCTCAGGAGTCGGCCGACCGGCACTTGTAAACTGCTTATGCTTCGGGCACCGCGCGGCAACAAAGACTGAAGAAAATGGCATCGGCTGCATCTTTTATACCCCTGGCGCACATGATGTCAGGGAAGAGGTGAACAGCAACAGATGCCAGACCTAGACTTTGAAATTCAGGCCAGCTGAGGGTAGACTGCCAGCAGGATAACAAGTGTAATGACTGCAACAGTGAAACACGAAGAACATCTTTCCATTTATGCCTCATATTTTTGTTCTGTTCCTCATAAAATCTGTGGTTTTCTGGATTTTTGTGGCAAATCACTGAAGGATTGAATTCACTAAATAATGACAGGCATTTGAATTTCAGACTTTATATTCTTCAGAAAATAAATTGTAACAAACTATTTTATTCTAGAAATTTTCTAAGTTTATAAGATTAGTATTTGAAATGTTTCCCTATTTTTGGGGCTGCATTCCCCATTATTGCATTTGTCCAAGTTTTTTGTGCCAAGAGTTTGAGAGCTATGGCGAGAACTTAGTGAGAACTGAATTCACTAAATGATAGCCATTTAAGTTTGTCTTCTTCTCTTTCAGGAAGCTACTGATTTGGCATATTGGTATGTTGCTTTGACTGTAGAGCACAGGGTCCTGGGTTCAAGACTTGGCAGTGAAATGCATGGTGGTAACATTCTATTCTAACAACTTTCCAAAATTATACAAGCAATGTTTAAAATGTGTCCCTGGTTTTTGGCCTTTTGTCCACCCCCCCCCCCAATAAATTTTGGCTTGTTCTAGATTTCTTGTGCTGCAAAGTTGAGAGATACAGTTGAGTGTCGAGTGGATTTTACAAGGAGCTGAGAGCTTCAAGGGAAGAGAAGTTTAGTGTTGCTTATGCTGAGTCTGCTTGCATTGTTAATAGCATAACAGATTAAATACTTGCTTTTGATGCAGAAGGCTGTGGGCTCTACTCCATCAGTATGTAGATGCATTGCTGATACTGTACTGTCTTGTTGTACTTTTAAAGGGGGTGGGTGTAACAAGTCAAGGTTGTAGCTACAGATACAACAGAAGTGAGAAAATGTCATGCACAAGAGTATTTGTGCCTCAGTGGAAAGAGCAACCCAAATTCAGGAACAGAAAATCAGAATTATGTTCTGTGCTGCATTGGAAGAAAAATATTTTTAAACAAGTACAGTACATTTTCCAGCATTCAAGATAAAACAGACTTTTTCACTGCAGACAGTGGAAAAGCAAGAGTGGTCAGTTAACAGTATCTGGATTACAATGATAGCGTTGATGCTTTAAGGTTAATGTAGGAGAGGGTCTGCCTGTGAGTACTTGGACTAAAAACTGGAAGTCTTAAAACATGCAGTTCACCTAGCTGATTTTGTTGTGCAATTACAGCTATTGAGATGGACTGATTAACACAAATCAGAGCAAGTCCAGCAAAAAACTGAAATTGAAAATAAATTTGAGAAGCTGTGCTATATTTCTATGGCTTACACTACTGTCATTATATATGTGCATAGAAATTGTTAAAACGATACATTTAAAATGCGCTCTTCTAAGTCTAACAAGTGTGCTGTATTATACAAGGAATATAATTTAATGAGGTCAGGAAGGTGTATCAAAGAACACATGTATGTTTCTTGTTTTGTGTGCAAGGGGCCTATGATTTGAAATCGGCCCAAATGTAATCTTTATCCACCAATGGTCAGATGCACTTTCTTGGATGTGGTGTGGGTTTCAATGAATGTGAGTTTCAAGGGCAGAGAAGTTTTAATGCCAAGTCTGTTTTCATTGTGAGACAGTACTGCTTTGTTTAGCACATGTCTATTAGTGTTTGTGCATTGTGTTATAAAGTGTAAAAATTAAATCCAAATAATCATTGTAGAAGTAAAGCAGTGTACACATTAGTGTTTATGGCAAATGGGGTGAAATAGCCAGGCAATGGGACATTGGAATGGCTGCAGGGGGACTCTGGTGCCATATTTTGGATGTCTGTTCTTCAGTTTGCATTTGAAATTTATTATCCCACAATTCCATTGGAGTGGGAGGGATTATATAATTATGTATGCAGCTGTTATGTTAATCAGCATACAGATTTGTACCCATTTTTCATGGGCCTTGTCCAGATTTTTGATGTTTTCAGGTTGAGAGTATGCCAGTGTTAGAGCCAAAGTCTCAATGCATCATTTGAAATGAAACGACCAGTAAAGACACCATGCCTATTGGTATACACTGGGTATCAAACCTGTTGACACAGCATATCTTAATATATGAAATTATATAACAGGTGTCTGCATGACAAACCTACCTACATCAAGATTACACTTCGTTACCAAGTCTTACACAATAAAAAGGGAGCAGAGGTGTACTGAACACTAAAAAAAATAAGGCTCAATTTGTAGCTAAAATGAAAAAGGAACAACTCTTGCCTGACTACACAAGCAAGAATGCATGACAAAAGTGACCAAGTGGCATTAGCATAGGCAAGCAAGTGAAGGAAAATCCCAATACTTCTGGTTCAATGTGGCTTGAAAAGTCCCAGATGGGCTCTGATTACCATTTGATAACACTGACAAATAAATCCTGCAAGTCTGCTTTGGTTCTAGTTCTACTTAGCTGCTCTTAAATAAAAAAAAAAAAAAAAAAAAATGCTTATACTATTATGCAACACAAACGTCCTGGATAAGTAATATTACAGCAGTCAATGAACATCCAGTTTGTATTGCACTGCCTCCCCATGGAGAAATCTTAGCTCGAGATGATTGTCACTGCTGAAGTGACACCCCGACCCCATCTGCAAAAATGGGAAAAAGGAGTTCAGGATGGATGAATGGATGGAGAAATCTCTTCAACACACACAAAAAAAAAAGGGCAGAGAAAGGGACTGATCAAATGTAACCTTAAATAAAAATGGGGGCTTGTATACAAAATCAACCATTTTTTTTTCTTTGCTGATCATCCCCTTCCAACCAATGGACCCATGTGTTTATATCACCGGGGCAAGAAGAGTTGCCATCCACATGCAATTCACCATAGATAAAGTCCCTCGCCAAATCTTAGCTAACTATAAGGCACCATCTATGCTTCAAGAATCTCAAACTCATATTTAATCCTACTGGAGAAGCACAACATTCAACCAAATATCCTACTCAAGGGGAACTTTACCACTCTACAGACTGTAAAACTGCCTCAAACTCACAGGCACGTTTCCTGGACTTTAAGACAAATATCTTGGATCAGATCATACCTATTGCAACCACATGTTCAAACATAGAAGATATACTACTCACCAACATGAGGAAGTGCTGAACTCCCCTGTGTCACAACCTGACTGGAGAAGTTGCATCACAAAGCAGTCTCCTTAAAAATGAAAAATCACCTAGGAAAAGCCAACTAAACGTTTAACAGTTAGGAACTACTCTAAAGCAAACCACATCCTACTGAGCTGACTGTTGTCAAAATTCAATGCCCCCCACTGAACACCAAGATCACAGCAACCTACTCAAACTTTCACAGAAACCCTGCACAAACATGTGAATGGCTGAACACAGGCTGCTGCACCTAGCAGAAGTTAACCCACAGTAAACACCAAAAGCAAACACTGATGGAATCCCAAGCTTAGGGTGTATAACAAAAGAAAAAAGTCATGAATAAAATCAGAAACAATTACTCTCAAAGACAAGAGCTTACTAATTGAACAAAAAACTAAGATGATTAATTATGTTCAACAAGGCCAACTACGAGGTCAGGATGTCTGAAACCTTAAAGATAACATACAGCAGTGTACTGAATTGGTGGAAAAAGCCACTACCTACACTGAGCAGTGACGTAGCGTATCTACTGGCTGACAAATTCAGCTCAAACTTAGTCTCCTAATCTCCTCCTGCTACCCACTGTGATATCTCTTTTAGCTTATCTCCACAACTAATCAGTAAGGAGCATGTCTTGGTGGTGCTTGCAAAGGCCAAAAACACTGCCTCAATGGGTCACAGCAATATTTTGGGTTGCTTCCTAAATAGCTTAAAACATGACCATTTAGGATCATTTGAGGCTCTTTTCAACTACAGCATCAAAACAGGTTGTGTATGAAGTGAATACAGGACTGCAACTATCATCCCTCTTCACACGGGTGGTCCATCAACCGACCCCAGAAACTACAGACCCATCAGTCTGACAAGTCTAACATACAAAATCATGGAACGAATTATCATGGAAATGATCTACAATGGTACTGGCAATCTAAAGGGACTGGACCCATTGCAGTTTGGCTGTGTCAAATTAAGGTCTTGCCTACTTAACCTGTTAGACTTCTTCAAGAGGGTCACCAAAGCAATGGATGGGGGCAGGACAAGTGCATACTGCCTGCCTTGACCTGGCAAAGGTATTCAATACAATCTCCTGCTCAGTTATTGTTGACAAACTCACTGAACTAGGCATACATCTCTATATAACTCGCCAGACTGCTAGCTGGCTCACAGGACCCAAGAAGTCAGGAATAGTGAGACAACCTCCACCAACGGACTGGTCACCAGCAGAGTGCCTCAGGGATCACTGCTGGACCCACTCCAGTTTACCACCTAATTCTCAGAAGTCAAAGCTAATGTTAAGGGCTGCTTGCTCAGCAAGGTCACAGAGGAGTGTAAACTGGGAGCTAACACAGATCCCCCCAGCATGCTACCATCCTGCAAGAGGGACTAACACAGACAAATGACAGGTGCCAAAGCTATGGTTTAAAATGCATCAATTGCATTATACTGCCCCTTAGAAAATCATCCAGACAAGCCATTACTCCATCGATAAAACACCCATAAGAGTTGACCTGCTAGTTAGGGATCTGGATAATCTGGCCTTTTACCAACTCATAGTCAAGGTAGTAAGAAATTCATTCCAGGTCACCCAACTTACAAGTAAAGATAAGGCATCCAGGTCCAAGGAAGTTATAGTACCAATTTACTCGGCCCTTATCAGACCCATCATGGAGTACAACTCCCCCATTTGACATATACCTGACCAGGTATGAGCAACAGTTGAACACCCACAGAGGTTCCTCATCAGGAGGATCACTGTCCTACACAGATTGCCATAAGGCCCTATTCTTGTATACCTTCTCCTACAGGTTACTGAGAGGCAATATATGCCTGGCATATAAGGCATCCTCAGATTGTGCCCTGATGGACTTTTTGCACACCCACAAAATGAACAGCACTAGAAGCACCAGATCCAAGCATTTAAACTTTGCTTGCAATAAACAGAACATGCTGGAGAGACTGATATGTCTCAAAAGATCCCCACTCTAAGGAATACACTCTCCATTCTTGTGAAGCAGAGTTTATCTCTGGCCCTACTCAAATGTACCCTTGACCACTGGATGGGAAATAGTAAATTCCCCCTCCCCCAAGTCTGGCTGCCCCATGACACTAATGGATAAAGGCAGACAATAAGTAAGTATTACCTAACTAACATACCCCCTTCCACAAAGCCCTTTGCCACCTCCAAAGTAACATACCCTTCCTAATAAACACCCAAGGTACATGGGGACACACCTGGGTTGGGTTGCTTGGCTAGTATATACCTATGGGAGAGGCCATTATTTAGACAGCATCACAAGCACGTTTGCTTGTTTTTGCTTGGACCCTCTCCACCTGCATGACATTGGCAAGCCACCAGAGTGGCAGTGGGTCATGCAATGGGTTGAATGTGGATACCATCCCTCACTTCTGCAAGAGATGTTCCCTCTTTTTTCCCTGGAAATGATGAGTGGTGGTTTTCCCTGGTTTCCAACAGGAAATTATGCCAGCTCCATATGCTCTTCATTCCCAGAGTGAACGGAAACTCTCCCCACCACACTGTAGAGGTGAGCTGGCTACACCCCTGCACTCCTCCCCTTCTCTGTCCGATTCTTCCAGTGATATCGCTGCAGACTGAACCCTGGTGACCTGGTTCTCAGCAAGGGCTCCATCTCTCCTGGAGTTATGAGTGGGACAAAAAAGACTCTTGAAGATATATACTGAAGACCAACTAGTTTATCATTCATGAAGAAAGCAGAGGAAGCAGCCATGCACTTTGTGGAGTACAAAATGACTGTAGAACTTTCAAAAAAGCAGCTAGCTGCCTCATGCAATGTATGATGGAGAAAACTGGTTTTATAAATGAAAGCTTTTCCGTCCCTCGAGTGAAGGTGAGCCAGCTTTTCAGACTTCCCAATTTTATGCACCTGCTTTGGGTAAACCCTAAAGTGTGGTGGACAGCCACAGAATGAAGGCTTAGTACAGGAAGCATGTACCACAATAGTTTGTCTGACCAGATCATGACAGTCTCCATAAGCAGTGCTTCATCAGCTGGCATTAAAACTAGGAGGGCTGCAAGTAGCTCCAAATGGACATGGACGATGTCTCCCCCCCCCCAGGATAAATAACTTTCCCTGAGCCACTGAAAAGATGACACTGACTCCAAGGATAATAAAACAAATTTCCACAATACTAAGACTTGAAACAATATAAATTAAACTTCTAAAGTTCAAAGCACTACATAGTCAAAAACTGACTAGTCTACTACTCCACAAACCTAAATAACATCGTTTTTCTGGAGGGGGGGGGCAGCTCCAACAAGGGAATCTGCCCCCTTATCCCCAATCTCTACATACACTTCTTCCAAGGTTGTACAAACTAAAAGATAAAAGCATAAAATATCTTGCCTTTTTAAGTTACTAAACAGAATGACCTCGGAGACGCCATTAATTTCAATAAGCAATAACTCAACAGTCAACCTACAGCACTGACAATACAATTTTCTGTTTAAACATGCCCAATACTTTAAAACTTGGCAAAATCAGACATGACAGTAGTGCAATTGGGCCCAACATCTTGCTAGTAAAGATTCCACTGTTAGTACGTGCAACAAGACTGGTTGTATAAAAGGGGCATGCCCGATCAGACTGGTGGAGACTGTCCACTACACAAAGGCTCGATTACAAAGGTCTGATACAGAGAGATCAGTTAAGCACATGGTGATTCTACAACAGACAACAACCCACAGTCCACTTCAAAGGTGCCATTAAGAGTGTAAGGGTCGTCACGCTAAAGAGAAACCCAAGCAGCTGAGTTTGGAGCATCTAATTTTCCTCACAGCGCCTGGTAATTCCATGACATCCTAGGTCTTTTCTACAGACAGGAAAAACTGACAACGGAGACTCCTGTTCCATGAGAAAACAATCTATAGCACATGGAGCAATTATGCTCAAGCACTTGAGCATGATAATGGTCTTGATGCTAGTCTTCCCAGGAAAAGAAAGCATCATTTCCTTGCATGGATTCAAGGGAATGAAAAAAAAAGGGGAAGTTTCATTTAAATTGAATCCCATTCCTGGAAGCATCATTTCCTTGCATGGATTCAAGGAAATGAAAAAAAAAAGGAAAGCTTCATTTAAATTGAATCCCATAAATTGACTTTCATGAATTTCCATAAGTGTGATGCCATGGGCAGATTAATGATACTGAAGTCCATACATTAACCTCGAGTACCTTCTCAGGGCGCCTTTGAGCTTACATCAGAGCGCTCTCTGAGACGCTTGAAAAGTTATGCTGTTCCACCCATATGCCTTCCACAAGTGCCAATAACTTTAAAGCACAGTTTTAGCTCCACTGTTAAAAATTAAGTTGAAAACGTACCTGAACTTTGTCAGGTACCTTCTCAACTTAATTTTCAGTGTGGAGTTGCATCAGGTTTATATTTAAAGTTTACGAGCAAATAGGCTTGCAAGTGCCGTACAGCTGCTCGTACTTCTAACTCTGTGCTTTCATCATTAAACCAAAACAATCACTGATTATTTATACATTCTTGCTTTCCCCAACATGTTTAATGCATTCTGTTCTGAGAAAAAAGGCCATAGGTTAAAAGACCAGGAATAAACTCTGCATATTGTCGAAAATGGCAGACCACCAGGAGTCTCTCCGGAAGTTTGTGATGGTGACTGGAGTGGATGAAGAACAGGCTCACTTTTTAAGGAGTCGGCTGGTTGGGACCTACAGGTGGGGGTCTGCAATGTTAATACACTGCAGAAAGAGGCTAGAAGAGGGGCATTGTGGCAATATCAATTCCACCGGTCCCTCAGTTGTAGTAGTAGACATGGGGGTGTATCCCCATAGCAAAGTGCAAGTCATTCACTGCTTTCGATGTGTGTAGTCCCGTTAGGCTGGGAGCTTTTTATTTCCTCGTTAGTTCAGAGAGGTTTAGGCCAAGTAGATTGGGGGAAATATAACATTTTTGGCCTTACCTAGTTTTAGCGAATTATTTTTTTTTATGAGTTCTGTGTGGATGGTACGTGCTGCCTTTCTTGGACATGTTAAAAGCGATAACTGTAGTACTATTGAACGTTGCATATTTTTGTTTTTACACTTTCTTCATTTCGGGGACATGCACAGCTTTGTTTTCTGATGGTTACTGAGCACCTTAATTCAACGGACCATAGCGTTTACGTGATCACGAACAAAAGTGCAGTTCCATTTGCCGGAAACTTTGCTGCCCTGTAATACATAGTTTGAATTTACTCAAAGATCAGCTTTTACTACTTCGCACATTTATATATGTTTTCATTTTAGTGCTGACATGGGTATCTTTGTTGAATTACTCTATTTTTGTTTTTCATGAGTCTGTGGAGGGTACTTGCGTTTGTTAATAATATGGTGCTGCTTTTCACCGTGAGTTGGTTAAAGTCACTTCCAGCTACAATTACTCTGGTAAGTTTTTGTTTTGGCAGGTGTCAAGAGGTCTTAATAGTGCTTTCTTTGGCGGTTGCTTGTGTACTCTATGTAACACGTTCCTAAGAGCATTATTAGTTTAACATTATCTGATAAATACCAGTCAACCGTCTCAACAGATTTTCATAGAGTATCCATATTTTGGTCTGTTCTTTATAAAATGTGTAGCTGCTTTGGCAAATTGAGGTTTGAAGTCACTAAATAAAAAAAATGAGAAATTTGAGTTTCAGAATTCAAATCATTCAAAAAGGACATAATTCAATATATGGTATTATAGAATCTTTTTAAGTTTGTAAAGGAGCAATTTTTAAAATCTGCCCCTATTTTTGGGCCTTTCCCCCCCATTTCTGGTTTTGTCCATATTTCATGTGCTGAGAGGTATGCTGATAATTAGTATCATTACATCAGACATTGGCTCTGTTATATGTAGTTGTAAACAATTAAAACTGCTGAAATAACATTTTAATCAGTATTTGCTTCAGCAGAGTTCTGTTTTATATGAAGTATTGCAGTCATACAATAACTGTACCTCACCCTCTTCCGTCTAAAGCTATAGCTGCAGCACCCTTAGTTTTATTAATGCATCCTTGTCTTGATCCTAAATACATAACTGTAGCTAAAGTAATTGTTATTCACCACCGCATATGATGAATAACCTTTTATCTCTGGAGGTTTTTTCATATATTTTGGGACACTGACGATGCTGGCAAAGGCAGTTGACATGAGATGGAGTACCTCCATTCTTTTCTTTGAAAACATAAATATTTGCAATAGAATTTTTCCAGCAGGAGGTAGGGGTGCCCTGTTGTAAAGATGATTATGATGTTGAAATGATGTTATAACTTGTTCTGAAGAGTAATGTTTGTAATGGATTTAGTAGCTAGGCAAATGTGACATGTCTGTGTCCATGGATATAAGATGGTATTAGCACTTTTTCTGAAAGAAAGCAGAAATGTTGATCACTTGCTGGTGAAGTACTATTTATGCCGAAATATAATTGCTAGAACAGTAGTATCATTGACAGGAGCTGTGAAGAATACTGCCAAAGGCATACTTGCCTGTGGTGCTCATAACTACTAAAACAGGTAATGGTTTCACACACCAGCATATCTGATGAGGTACTGTGGATCTGATAAAAGAGTCTGTCAAGTACTTGCTGGGAGATTATTGACGCTCTGGTAAAAATCACACCAAGTACCATTTTCTGGGACAGTAACTACTCAGAAAACTCTGAAAGTTTCTTAGAGTACTGAATAGCTAACTAGCTAGGTCCTTCCTTTTTTTGCAGTTGCTTTACAGTGGTGGTAGGTGTTCTTTTAAAGCAAATGTTAATCCTACATCATACTTTTGATTTAAAGCTGTTTCCACACAATCTAACTGCCTATGTAAAAGAAAACCAACTGCAAATCAGGTGTGTATAAGTGTACAACTCAGTATCAGATGCAGGGGAAGGAGCAAATATTAGTATATTTTGCTTCTTATACCTATAGTTCAGTCTTTTTTTTTGTTCCTGATAACTCTTCATTCACAACACAGATCTTCTCTTTGCTGACCCTCAACAGCTTCTGTTGGTTTGACGTTTAAGTAACCAAATATCAAAATAAGATAACTTGCTGTGATAGGACCATAGTAGAGGCAGTAAAGATGGATAAGTAATGAATTGCATTCAACCAAGGTAGTATCTGGCTAGTCATAATAATAGGGTGCTACTGTGACACTGACGAGTGGATAAGTTACCAATGAGATGTCAAAACATGCCTGGGGTAAGAGGAAAGTTTAGTGAGATATATGTTATTGAATTCATACTAAGTGCGGCACTGGTCGCTCAGATATTTTGGACAATATTTCCACGTTTGTCATTTGTGTGTCTTATTCTACTAAGAGGAAAGGTTCAATAGGATAACAGTTATTATTTTGCAGTAATTCTTACATAGAGCAACCAGACAGTTTAGATATTCCTGACTTGGTTATTTAATTCTAATTTCTAATAATTTATTCTAATTATTCTAATGAGCAGATGACTCAGTGAGAAAAATGGTATTACTTGAACAGTAATTCCAGCATGGAACAATCAAATTTTGGACAGTACTTCTGGCTTTATCAGTCAAGTTTAGAATTTAGGTGAGATAAGGGTTCAGTGATATATAAGATCAGACTACTACTTCTGAATTACTGTGGTCTTTTCCAAATATAACGAATGTCTCCGCAACATATGTGCAGCAGTTATCACCTTTGCATGAGCACTCAAAGTACAGTTGTGTACACAACTGTACTATGTTCTTCGTGTTTCACTGTTGCAGTCATCACATTTGGGTTGATTCCCAAAGCTAAGGAAGGGAGGAGGAAGTTAGAGCATTAGGGCCAGCTATTAAGCCCTGCAAGACTGCAGTGGCAAATCCAGCTCTGGATTTAGAAAAGATAGGCATGTGGTAATGCTTGGAGAAGGTATGTACAGAGCTCCAGGTAGCAGCTTCTAGGATGTTCCTGGTAGGGACTGCTCTGAGAAAAGCCGCAGAGGTAGATACAGCCCTGGTGGAATGTGATCTTATCCCCTTGTGAGGTATGTTTTTCATGGTGTTTGTAGCAGAAAGTAATGCAATGGGCTATCCATTTGGAGATGGTTTGCTCTGAAATGGCCTTCCCCTCTGCCCCTGCAGCTAAGCAAACTAGTAGCTGTTCAGATTTTCTGAGAAGCTTAGTCCCGTCCAAGTAAAATCTAAGCTGTCTGTGCACGTCCAAAGAGTGCAGTATTATTTCACCTTTGTTTTGTGGATTAGGGAAAAAAGTAGGCAAATGAATGGACTGATTGAGGGCCATACTAGACACCACCTTGGGCATAAAGAAGGGATTAGTCCTCAGGGAAACCCTGTCCACATGGAAGATAATGAAGGGTTCCACTGCCATGAAGTTCTATAATTCAGACACTCCTTGCTGAAGGGATGGCTAGAAGGAAGGTTGTTTTCTAAGAAATGAATGTCAACTCTGCTGTTGCAGCTGGCTCAAAGGGGGGGGGGGGGCTATTCCAATACAAAGTTAAGGTCCCAGGCTGGAGTGGGAGCTCTCCTGGGGGGTCTTAAATTTTTGGCCCCTCTAAGGAATTGTTTTAGCAAGGGGTGAGAGAAGAGGGGTGGCTCAGTATTATAATGTGCTGAAATGGCAGAGGCATATAGTTTAATTGACGACAACGATAGGCCCTTGTGGAGCATTTCTGTTAAGTACTGTATAATATGCGGTAAGCTGGGCACCGCTGTGCCCATCCCCTGAGCCTGGCTCCCGGAACAGTATCTTTTCCACTTTTCAGCATAGGATTTTCTACTACTAGGCCTCCTTGCCTCCAGAATGACATCCAGCACCTGCTTACTGAGAGATGCTAGAGGAGAGCTCAAGGAATTAGCCAGGCTGCAAGATTCAGGGTTTGAAGCGGAAGGTGCAGAATCTGGCCCGCCTGCTGGGACAGCAGGGAAGGGGTCTGAGGCAGGTGCCATGGTTGTCGCAATGTCATACTGTGCAAGAGGGGGTTGCCAGTCTGGTGCAATCAGTATTTCTCCTTTGCTTGTCCTGTTTGATCTTTAGTAGAACCTTCGAGAGGAGAGGCAGAGGGGGAAAGGCATAAACTGAGAGGCTTTCCCAGGTAAAGGACAGGGCATCCACTTTCCAAGCATGACTGTGGGGAATTCTTGTGCAGAATTTGTTCAATTGGTAGTTCTGAGGGGAGGCAAACAGGTCTACCTCTGTAGTCCCCCATTTGTTCCTCAAGAGGTTGAATATTTTTGGGTTCTAGTTTCCATTCGTGTGGGTCCATGAGATTTCTGCTTAAGTCGTCTGCCAGTGAATTTAGCTTGCCTGGCAGGAACTGAGCTTATAGGTGTTAGGTGTACTTGGTAGCTCAAGGCTGTATTCCACAGAGCCATGGCTAGTCTGCAGAGGGGGTACGAGTGGGTTCCCCCCCTGCTTGCTTATTGTACCACAACTGTGGTGTTGTCTGTCTTTACCAATAGTTGTCCTGGAAGAATACGGACTTTGAAGGCTGTCAGAACATTCTGTACAGATAACATTTCTTTTTGATAGATATGCAGGTGCATCTGTCTTGGGTTCCATTTGCCCTGAATGCACTTGCCCTGCCATGTGAGCCCCCCATGCATAGTCTGATGCGTCTGTTAGGGTTTGTGCGGCAGGGGATAGAGTGAAAGGGAGTCCCTTGTTGTGGTAGCAGGCCTCTGCCCACCAAAGGAACTCTGTCTTCATACAAGGAATGATAGAAATCATTGTTTCCAGGTCCTGAGAATGTTGACACCATAGGCTTTTTAGATACCATTGGAGTTTCCTCATATGCAGTCTTGCATATGGAATTACTAGAATGCAAGAGGCCATAAACCCCAGGGCTTGCAGCATTTTCCTTACAGATAGCTGGGGTTTTGTGGCCAATAGCTTGAAGTAGGTTGTCAAATAAACATATTTCTCCGGAGTGAGGAATGCCATCTGGGAAGTTGTGTTCAAGCTTGCTCCCAGGAATACAATCTGTTGGCAGGGTACTAGGTAAGATTTCTTTTTGTTGATGGTGTACCCCACAGTGGTTAGAAGTTTCTTTACGAATGCCAGGTGTTGCAATAGCAAGTCCTAGCTTTCTGCCTGAATCAGACAATCGTCCAAGTATGGGTAAATTTGAATATTTATCTGCATGCAAAATACAATGGCTGGAACTAGACACTTTGTGAATACCCTGGGTGCAGTAGATAAGCCAAAGGGAAGTGCAGAGAACTGATAGTGCGTGCATCCTGCTTTGAAGCGCAGGTATTTCCTGCAAGATTCCCTTACTGGGATGTGCAAGTAGGCTTCCTTTAAGTCTAGGGTTGCCAGCCAGAAATCCTTGGCTAACATAGGAAGAAGCGGTTGCATTTTGAATTTTGGAACTACCAGAAAGGTGTTGAGAATAGAGAGGTCCAGGATAGGACGTCAGAAGTTGTCTTTTCTGGGTACCAGAAAAAGTCTTGAATAAAAACCTTGTCTCCTTTGATATGCTGGGACAGGTTGAATAGCCAATACTGAAGAGAGAGAGAACCTGCTGTTGGGCCTCCGCCCACTGATTTTGGGGGTAGGTCTGGCCAACCATTTGGGGTTGGCAGTGTGTAGAAGTGGAATCTGTATCCTTGGGAGAGACTGTTCAAAACCCATTTGTACTGGGTAATGAGTTCCCAGTTTTTTGCATGCATGGCGAGCTTTCCTCCTAAGGGAGCAGGTAGTTGAGCAGGGCTTGGGAAGGGTTAAGGTTAAGTCATTGTGCCATTCTTCCGTAGGTGGGTGGCTTACTAACTCCCTGCTTTGGAAGTGGGAGCACCCCCACTGCTTAGGTCTGTGCGTAGCCTGAGACTGTAGTCTGGGTGGTCTGCTGTTCCTGGGTTTGGACTGAGAAGGCCTGGAAGGGACTGGAAAGGACCAGTTCTTTGAAGGACAATGACTACTGAATCTGGAAGGCTGCACTTGTAGGAAATCTAACAGTTTGCATAGATTTAGCTTTTTCCTCCATCCTTTTGAGGACTTCTGCTTTGTTGCCAAAAAGGCAGTCTTGGTTTAAGGGAGCATCCAGTAATTTAGCTTTAACATGATCTGGCAAGTTTTGTTCCTTAAGCCAAGCATGCCTTCCAAGTACAGACCCAGTGACAGCAGCCCTACAAGAGGCTTCTAAAGTGTCAAAGCCACATTGCAAAGTACGTTTCAAACTTGTTCTGCAGAATGCATTAAATCTTGCAATTGTGTGTGTTCAGCACAGTCAGGAATCAACATCACTTTCTGCTTAAGTAGTCCCATAATATGCTGCTGATACTTTGACATATGAAACTGGCAATTTAAAGCCCTAATGGTCAAAGTAGCAGAAGTGTATACCTTCTTACCCCATCTGTCTAAGGCTCTAGAATCTCTAACAGAAGGGGTAGGATTTTTGGCAGCAGAAGCCTTAATGCCTTTTGGTCCTTGGGAAATGGTCTCTGGATCTGCAGAAGGATTCTTGAAGAGGAACCTGAGAGTAAGGCACTCTATAGTACCTGTCAGGTTTTCTGGGAGCTGGAGGTAAAGTGTCTGGGGTAAGGCTAGATTCCAAGAAATCATCATCTACAATGTCCAGAACAGGAGGGATAGCTAAAGGCCTGTGTTGAGGCAGGAGTAAGAATTCCCTAAGTCTCTTTTTGGACTCAGAGTAATCCTGGCTTTCCCAGTGGAAATGCTCCCCAAGAGTATGCAAGGTTTCACCGAAAGAAAGATCTTCTGGAGGGGAAGCAGAGGGAATTGATTCCTCTGCATCAGAATCCTCATAAGTAGATAAGGGCAAATCCTGGTAATCAGAAGGAGCAGAAATATCATATTCCTGATCAGAAGAATCAGAAAGAAAATCAGTTCTCTGTCTCTTAGAGGGAGAAGTATGACTTCCCCTAATTAAGGTAATAAGGTCTTCAGCCATTCTAAGCATTTGTTTTTGAGGCATATGGGCCTGAGCCTGCGGGTTGGTTGTCTGTTTTCTAGGTGTAGTGGGAGTTTTTGGCCTGGATAAAAGTGATGGCATCGGTTTAATATGAATGTCTGTAGGCCTGAATACACCCTCAGTAGCCGGTGCCTGCACAGCGGCTCTGGACCCATCTAAGGTAGAGACATCCGCAGGATCCATAGTCAAAGGAGCATGTCACGGCATACTGCACTCCGAATGGGTCTCAGTAGAGGCTTTCAAATCAGAAGTAGCGGGTATCAGGGGCTGCGAAAGCGCCTCTGAGTACCGGTGGACTGGCGACTAGCTTAACGGAATAGTCAGCAGTTTTGGACCTATGCGATCTTTCTAGTGTCTTTATCCTTACGTTTTTTCGGAAGATCGGTAGTTGGGTCGCTTAAAGCCATTTCGGAGTACACAGATAGAGTACAAAAGTAGTTGGCTGCAAAAATAGCCAGATAACGAATAGTTCGGGTGTTGAACAAGGCACAAAACCGACAGCGAGGAATGTCGTGGTCTGGGCCTAAACAGGGGATGCAGTATGAATGAAACTCTCTATGAGGTATTTACTTTCCACAGGCAAGACAATTAACTATTACGGACATCGGTTAGAGCAAGAAAAGGGATCCCCAATGAAGTACTTAACTTTTTTGAAGACTTCTGGACAAACTCGAAAATGAAAATTTCAAGAGCCCGCTGACCGGAACTTGCAAACTGCTTCTGCTTCGGGCACCGCACGGCAAAAAAGACTGATGTAATGGCGTCGCCTGCATGTTTCATACCCCTGATGACCTGACTTCATGGAAGAGGAGACCGCATCCGACGCAGAAATCCAAAGACTCTGGTATTCAGGCCGGCTGACTGCTACCTTGCAGGCAGAGAACCCAAATGTGATGACTGCAACAGTGAAACCCGAAGAACATCCTTGCAGTAATGAAATGCAAGTCATTACCACATTAGTAATTTACAATATGTGCAGTTACTCTACAACACTGAGCCATTATCACTTGTCAGGTAAAACCATCAGCAGCTGCACTGTTATTCACATTACTAAAAGTCGTTATCATACTGATGAATGCACATGCCAGATTTTGATTTTTGTCAGTGTTGAGTCATGTAGCCCCAAGTTTCTTTCATTTATTTTTTTACTGTTTATGTCTTAGGTTATGAAATTTGTTATAGTTTTCATATTTTTGTAAATAACTTCGGTACGAAACATTTCAACATGTTTGTTTAGGACTTGGGTTATGGAAATTATGATTTTTTTCATATTTTGATAAATAACTTTACAAGGGAGCATGTCAGTGTGTCAAGTAATACCTCATTTTGAAGACAGTATTAAAAGTTCCAACATGGTAAAAGAACTGTGCCTGTATGTTGTACACATGTGTAGATATCAAAGCTTTGTTTAGTCTTGTAGGATTATTAAAATTATACATTTCCAATACTTCTCATTATTATGCCCATATCTTTGCAAGGGAGCATGGTGATGACACAAATGATGCATCATTTTGAATCTGACATTGAGACGCACAACTTCTACTCTGATATGTAGCCTCTGTCTATTACAGGTGATGAGATGTTATGCTGTTTGTTTATTAATTATGAAAATTATATTAATATTTCTGTGAATAACTCCATAAAGGAACATCACACAGTACTGGTTAAGGTATCATTTTAAAGCTGACATCCATACAAATTAAATCCAAATTGTATGGGTCTACATGGTACATTGACCAAGATATTGTGCTTTGCTTTTCCAAAAAGGTAAAACATATGCACAATATCAACATTCCTTGCCAAATATTTAATAATGACTGATGCGCACTATCAACATTTACACTGTTGGAAAGGTCAGTGTCTGCTGAACAGCTTTTGCATTTACATTTTTAGTCTAGCTCTTAGTTAAAGAGTTATGAACATTTGTTTTCTGTATGGTATTAGAAATGGATTTTCTGAAAATGAGCTCAGACTGCACTGTTGTTCCTATGGTGGAGTTAATCAGGTAGCTTTTTCTGAGCTGCTGGAGTGAATGAGTTAAGCAGAAGAAATGGTAAGAATACGAATCACAGAAAGTCTATTGTTTCCTAAACTAACAGCTCATCTTCTCTGATGAATCTTTTTTTAAATGACTTCAGCACAAACTAGTCTACACAAAAATATTCAAGGATAATGCAGGAACTGAGGACAGCAGTATGCTAAGCAAGTAGCAGGAAAGGACCAGAACGCTACCATCTCTTTCTGAAGCAGGTCCGCATGGGTCTGATAGTTCAGTTACATTATACAACAAATCAATGTCTATGAGCAATGAAACTGTAGACAAATTTTTCCTGAACATTATTCCGTGGCAGGAAGAAAGGAACTAAGACAGTGGAGCAGCCAGTATAACTGAACTGGTCAGCACAAGCTAAAAACAGCAAAGGCCCAAAGGACATGACTTGTCCATAACCATCACTCCATTTCTAGCAGTGTGATTACTAAGTTGGGACATGCAAAAAAAAAAAAATAAATAAAAGATAAAGAAACAAAATACATTTGAATTTGTATTTATCCTACTGACCATGTACCCTTACTCATATCTTGAAGACATACTTTTTGACTTAAAATACAGGCAGAAAAATATTTTCAAAACTGTTAAGGAACAGCAACCTAAAGCACATTACAGACTCACGTCATCTTGAACACTTTGCATCTGGGCAGGAAAAGCATCCACTTTTGCTTCCGTTTCCCAATGAGCTTTCTGCAGCTCCTTCAGTTCATTTCTCATCCCAGAAAGTTGTTCTTCCAAACTTGACAGCTTTTTCAGGAAGAGGTCCTGCTCGTTTTTTGTTTTGCTTTAAATAACAAAAGAAATTTAGTGTTAACCATGGAGATTTATCACACATTTCTGCTGAATATTTCATAAGCCACTTCTGTACTTCAATTCACAATCAAAAAGAAAATGAATTTCTTATTCAAAAACATCAGACATTGCAAGGGTAAATCTACAAACCATAAAAATATCTGCAAAAATCTGCTTTTCTTTTACTTTCTTCCTTACAATTCTAAACTTTATGCTGTAAAACTTCTCATAATTTATAAATCTTTTGGATGGACTTACTCTGCCCTTGCACTACAGTTACACATCAGAGCTGTTAAGTCACCAAATAGCTCAAATTTTAAAATGTCTCCTGACATGGAGAACAGAAAACATATCTAGTACAGAAAAAAAACATTGCTCATACACCTTAAATAACTTCAGTGGCCACTCTTGGCTGCCTAAACACATTTATCATTCTTACACATTGCAACACTTTCAAAAACTGAAAAGAATAAAACAGTCAGTAAGACTACAGAAACGTAGACCTCAGCCCAAAGTAAATGGACAAGGACAAGTAATTAAAAAATACAAATAAATCTAGACCTCAGCCCAAAGTAAACAGACAAGGATAACTAATACATAAATAAAAAAAAAGATAAATCTGACAAACAGACATCAAACTCAATCACTCAGACAACCAATAACAAACGTTAAGTACATGCAGTCAACAGATGAGGTGTTCTGTAGAAAAGCCATTTGTGGTGAGAAACCAATGGAATTCCTTCCTATGATACACTCAGCACAGTTCCCATTTTTCTCTTCATCTATTAATCAGAGGCATGTAGGCCTTTTTGCAGGAATTACCCAACACATAACAGAGTACTACTTAAAAAATAATGCAATCAAATCTAAAATGGAGATTTCTAAAAAACAAAGTTAAACAATACAATGCTAAGTTAACTATTGTGTAATACATAAATTAACACATGAAAATGCAGGTGGTATATTTGCTTCATAAATAAAAAAATGAGTACACTACACTGTAAAATATGCTGCAATTGTTGAGTTAGAATAGATAATGGGGGGAGGTGAGGCTGCAGGAAGGTGAACAACCCCCCTACATACGTTTTTTACTAGTTCATAAAGTGTTTGTATTTACTTATTTGAAGCATGTTTACTGGAAAAGTCCGACTGGGTCAAAAGAACCCGTTTTCATCAGGGGCCCGGGCAGAAAAGCTCCAAACTATGGACAATTATATACATACATAATACATCTTTGCTTTATACAGAGAGAAGTTTAAACTTCATATGAAAAAATATACATCAAAGCATAAACACGGTGGTATATTCAAACATTCATGTAGAAACAAAGGATACTGTTCATCATTAACACAGAAAATAAGTATTTTACATAATTTCATAGTGTAATATGTGCTATACTTCAGTTTTTCCTTGTGACTTGACACAAGAATATGTTGTTGAGCAGCCATCACACTATAACAAAGAGAGAGAGGGGGAAGAGTGTAGAGGTGTGATTAGCTGAAAAGTCTGCTGTAACATATGAGTTTTGTAAAGAATAAGTTAGCCAGGAGAACAACCAGGGGTGGAAATGTTATGGTAGCCAGGAGTTGTACATGAGCATAGCCATGTATTGTTTAGATGCTGTTTTTGGAAGGATATGTATGCTTCCATGTTAGTAATTATCCTTGCGGACAGTGGAAGAGAGTTCCAGTCTTTAGCTACAGAGTAGGAGTAAAAGTTTTGTCCTGGTACTTTTGAGGGATTGGAAATAGCTAGGAGTTTACTGTCTTCAGATCTTAGAGCTCTGTTTGGGGGTGTAAAGATTCACTAAGCATCTCAGGGCTGGGAACACTAAAGGTTTATAAATAATGCGTAAAGTTAAGAGCTATATGTAGTGGAGATGGTTGAGTTCAAGCTACTGTATCATTTGCAGTGCTCTATAATGTGTATTTGACCTCTGAGCTACTGGCGAACATGGCATCTTTGTTGTAGCAACATTCTATTTTGGATCTGATAGTGGTCTGAAGGTTAGTGAGAATTGTGGCACCATACAGTGGGGGGGGGGGGTTTGGCAAGGGGGACTTTGGCTGATGTATTCAGAAGTGTTTGTTCCGATAAAGGATGCCTAGCTTCTGGTGGGTTTTCCTAATGTGTTGGATGTGGAGATCAAACTTAAGTTGACTGTCTATGATAACTCCTAGCAGTTTAGCATGGTGGACTACTTCAATAAGCGTTGGCTGCAGAATGGATATAGAACTGATTTATCTCACGAGTGATTTTTTTTGGCATAAAGAGAAGGATTTTTTTTTTTTTTTTTTTAGTGTTAAGAAAGAGTTGAGAAGTCATAGAGGAAAACGTGTTGTGTGATGGACTGCGGTTGAGGAAGTGAGGGAGAGGTGCAGATGATTGTACAGTCATCTACATATTGTCCGATTGTTCCTGGGAATGAGGAAGTGTACAAGTTGTTTGTAAAAATATTAAAGCGTAAGGGACAGAGAATGGGACCCCAGTGGAGGCATGAAGAAAAGGAGAGATGGTATTTAGCAATTTTATGGTTTGTTTTTGATTGTTTAGATAGCTCTGGAACCACTGTAAGGAGGGACTTGCAAGTTGTAGGTGAGAGCCTAGCAAGGAGTAAGGTGTGTCAGCCCATGTTGAAAGCTTTTGATAGGTGAAGAAATAATGGCGATACAAAGCTGCCTGCATCTCTAGCCCTATTTACAGTGTCAGTGAAGGAAAGGAGAGTCATGGAATTGCTCTGGCCTGGACAGAAACCATGTTGGGTATGACAAGCAGGTTATTTTGCAGTGCGTATTGCATAAGCGGTTGATCTATGCATTTTTCCATTATTTTGGAGATGAGAGATAGAATGGCTATAGGTAGGAAGTTAATTAGCTCAGTAGAGCTTTCCCTTTGTGGACAGGTATGATGTGTGACATTTTCCAGATGCTGGGCACTTTGGATTCAGAGACAGATCCGTTGATTAAGAATACTGATGGGGTATGCAATGGAGTCAGCAGCTAATTTAAGGTACTCTGGTGGGAGGTTATCTGCTGAGGTACAACACAGATTAGGTTTTCACAACAATTTTATTGAGAGACTTGGGATGGGTTGAAAAGAGAAATTGGCTAAGTTGTTAAAGTGGGGATTTATACTGGTGAGTGTCAGGAGGTGAAGTTGAGGCAGGGTTGATGGTAGTTGTGCAAGTAGAGAAGTTGGGGCCAATGTTGAAGGAATTTGAGATCAGTGAAGCTATAGACTGTATGAAGTGACTGTTGAAGTTGTTTGCTAGTTGTAAAGGTAAGGCATCTGTTTAGGTCCTGGGATTAAGTGGGGCTGAGATGGAGGACCAGAATTTTTTGGGTTAGTTCTATGCTCGTGTTGGATGAGTGTGTAATATAGCTGTTTTGTCTGTGATCATTTGCTTCTTTCCTTGGTCGCAGAGTTGCCTGAATATTTGTAGACTTTCCTCATTTTTGTTTCCAGTGACCCCAGGCTGTGTCCATTTTTCATGAGATTTTTACATGCTTTGGTTAACCATGGAGCAGGACTGTTTTTGATTAGTTTTGTGTGTGCTGGAGCAAGGGTATAAGTGTACTTAGAAAGGAAGTATTGAAATATTGTACTGCTTCTAGAGGGAGACGTTTTAGCATAGACCAATTTACATTCTTTAATAGTTCACCGATTTTTCATGAGAAAAGTTAGGTTACAGACCCATTTCAGGGTGTTTTTTTTTAGGTAGGCGAGTGGTGGTTTTGAGGACATACATGGGTAGGTGATCACTTAGGGTTTTGGGAAGTGTGCCTGACGTGGCAAAATTAGTTGAATGGAATACCAGAATCCGGTCTAGAGTGGACTACTGGGCAGAGTCTTTATTGCATGGAGTAGGAGAATCGATGATTTGAGAAAAGCCGTAGAGGTTGATACTATTTGATGGAGACTGAGAAGATAGTGTTTGCCAACTGATGTCAACATCACCTAGAATAATTGTTTCATGGTAAATTATTTGCAAGATCCAAGAAGTAAGTCTCCAAGTATGGGTATATTTTGTCCAGGGGGAATATAACAGTACTATGATACAGACATGTTTGATCCTACTGAGATTTAGAAAGGATACAAGTATCACTGCACTAGTGAAAGTGGGGATGCAGTCAGTAAAAAGTGTGACATTAAAGGTGTCAGGGTAGGGTAGAGTAGGGCTGGCTATGCCTTTCTTTTGGGTTTTATCGAGTATTGGTATGCTAAAATTGGAGGATGTGATTTCAGAGTCTTTTACATTAGAAATTAGCAACTTTTTAGTTAAGGTTAGGCTATCTGGTTTGTATTGGGTCAATCCAGGCACGGAAGGGGCCTATTTTGTGGCATAGGCTTCTAAGATTTAGTGCCATTATATTTAGGCTTTTAGGGTATGTTCTAGAGTATAGGTTAGTGCTGGGGTCAGGATTTGGGTGGATGTCTCTGCATTGCCTCAATATGGAAATAAGATAGGCATAAAGAATATTATATTTTTTGAAGCAACAGGTGTCAAGTGACTTAAGGTATGGTTCTGAATGCTGAGTGGTAAAGATTTTGGTTGTTGAGAAGTAGGTTAATGTATAGAGAATCTGCTGCGCTGGGACGGATATATGGAGGTTACTGAGGATGGAGTTTGAGCTGATTGAGATGTACTGTGTGCAAGTATTAGCGAAGTGGTGAGGCAGGATATCAGGAGCATTCTTAGTTAATAGAAAAAGATTGTAAGGACTTGGTGGAAGAAAAAAGAGAATGTATAGTATTTAAGGGAGATGTAGTGTTACTAGTCTGGGTTGGGGTTATGTGTATGGAGGTTAGGGAGGATTGTGGGAGAGGTTAAGCAGCTGGTTTGAATGACAGAGTTAACTAGAAGAGTGTCTGGAGTTTTAGCAACTGGGTGAAGTTCTATGTGTACCAGTTTAGTAGTAGTGGGGGTGGGTGGGCATTGGGGATAGGGTAGGGGAATGGAGTAGGCTGACCCGTTACTTGGGGAGGTAAAAGAAAAAACAACTAATAGTACAAGGTACGTATACATTATCCGGGGGGAAAAAATCTTGAAATGCTGTTCCTGAATACAATGTTGCTTTATTTGTTTACCTGTTCAGGGTTTACAGAGATATAAGCATAGTTTAAGAGGAAATTTACCAGTTTTTGGCATGGAAGAGTGAAAGCTAGTAATAGTAAAAACAGGTTAAGCCAATCAGCGATATTTAATGTCATAGAAAAAGTGGTTATAGAAGTCAGTTCGGGAGTGGAGGGGATCCTCAAGCTGCATGCTTGTCAGAGAGCAGGTCAGTACTATCAATCATAGGTAGATACTGATAAAAAAAAAAAAAAGTAAAATGCTAAACTGGGATCAATCCATGCAGGATAAAGAAAATACAGTATCCTTACTTAAAAGTGGAACAAGTATGTAGGTTACATGACGTACTTGTTGTCAAAGTATCTATGCAACACTCTTCCTTGCTATGCTCCTCTGGGTAAATGGAAGTAGTAATAATCACACCTGTTAGTATTAGGAGAGCATGTAGTTCTTTAAGTTTATTAGTTAATATTGTCCTCGGGAGTAATTAATAAAGGGCAGAAGTCTGTGGGAGAGAGAGAGAGAGAAATAGTAGTCAGCAACAGTTCACAACCTCCTCTATATTATGTGACAAAATGGATAGAATAGAACAAGAAGTGGAAAGTAAGGCGTACGAAAACTCAACAGTTGTTAAAGGGAGAGGCAACAGTATAATTCGATAATTTAAATAACTCGAAACAATGTAAAAATGGCAGCTCTTAATAAAATAACTCCAGTAGGTAATTTTAAAAGACAAAGTAGCACTTCTCTAGTACAGAGACTCTAGCAGTGACTATGTTCTATTGGAGCAAACTGAAAGCTGTACACAAGACATAGTCAAAGAAACCTATACGCTGTCAATAACCACAACATGTATTCAACTTACTTTCTAGGTGTGCACGCAGCTCGAGGAAAGTCCTGTGAAGAATGCCAATGCTGCAAGGGGCTAATTAGAAAAGAAATAAGATTTTCTTAAGTCATGGGTAATAAATATTGCAAAGGATTAGAGGATGGTGTAGACTGAGGTGGCGTGGGAAGTCTGAAGTAATTAAGTCCAACTCAGGGGCACGCTGACGCATGTTGGTAATAGAGGTAAATGAAAAAAAATCTGTAATAGTGTACTGTACGTATATGTTATCCAGGAAAAAAGAAACCATGAAATGCTGTTCCTGAATAAAACATCACTTTATGTATCTGTTTAGGTTTTATGAAGATATAAGCACAGTTTAATAGGAAATTTACCAGTTTTTGGCATGGAATAGTGATAGAGTAATGGTAAAAAAAAAAAGGTTAAGCCAATAAGAGATATTTAATGTCCCAGAAGGGGTTATAAAAGAGGTTGTGCTAGAGTTCAGAAGTGGGGGGGGGGGTCCTCAAACTGCTTGCTTGCCAGATGATAGACCAGTACAAAAAACATACATAGATACTGATAAAAAATGTAAAATGCTTCATTAGACTGAGTCCATGGAGGAAAAAGAAAATATAGTATCCTTACATAAAGGTGGAACAAGTCTGTTGGCTATGAGACATACTTGTCAGTGTATCCATGGAATGTTCTTCCTTGGGGTGCTGCAATGGGAAAATGGTAGTAATAACTGTGCCACTTAGATTTAGGAGAGCATGCAGTTCTTTAAGTTTATTAGTTAATATCCTCAGGAGTAATTAACAGGGAGAAGATTCCTAGGCATGCACGCAGCTCCTGGGGTGGGGGTGTCCTGTGAGGGAGGCCAATGCTGCAAGGGGCTAATTAGAAAAGGCTTTCCTTTTAAGTTGCAATAATCATACTTGTAATGCATTACTTGAAATAGCAATGTTTTTAGATTCCAAAATTCTGGATTCAAATTTGTAGCACTTTTTGTACTGGTATTCAATATGTTAGGGGACTTCTCTGAAGGTGCATGCCTTTGTGCTTTTTTTTTTTTGTATAAAAAAATATAAAATCAGCTCACAGACCACTTAGTTTAACCCTCTTAAGTCAGTAAGATCTGCAAGAAAGGAAAAATACAGTTGTGCACACTTACCATAAATGTAGATGTTAGAGTGTATTCACTGTTGCAGTCATCACTTTTGGGTTATCTGCTTGCAGTAGCCCTCAGTCGGCCTGATTAAAAAAGTCTTGGGTCCTGCTTCGGTTGTTGTCCCTTCTTCCATGATGTCAGGGGTATAAAACATGCAGCAGATGCTATTACATCAGTTTTACTCGCCCCAGATGTCAGGTGCACCCTTAATGGGAAGCAATTAAATCTATAAATGTACAAGGTTATACCTCCAATAAAAAAAGCAAATACACCAAAAAGCTTTTTAAGATAGCAAAGGAAAGTAGAGGTATATCCAAAAAAAGAAGGGGGCTGGAGGGAGGGTAATCAGGACTGCAACAGTGAATACACTAACATCTACATTTATGGTAAGTGTACACAACTGTATTACATTCTTTGTGTTTCACTGTTGCAGTCATCACTTTTGGGTAGATTCCAAAGCTAAGGATGTGAGGGGGAATTTAAATAGAATTAGGATCAGCTAAAAGGCCCTGTAAGACTGCAGTGGCAAAGCCAGCTCTGGATTCAGAGAAAATTGGCATATGGTAATGCTTGGTGAAAGTATATACAGAACTCCAGGTAGCAGCTTCTAGGATATCCCTGGGTAGAGATGCATCTGAGAAAGCCTGTAGAGGTAGATGCAGCCCTGGTAGAGTGGGGTCTGATCCCCTGTGGGTTAGGTTTTCCATGGTGTTTGTAGCAGAAATTAATGCAACGGCCTATCCATTTGGAAATGGTTTGCTTTGAAATAGCCTTCCCCTCTGCCCCTGCAGCAAATACCACCAGCAGTTGATCAGATTTCCTTTGAGGTTTAGTTCTGTCCAAGTACAATCTAAGTTGTCTGTGCACGTCTGAGTGCAGAATCCGTCCCCTTTGTTCTGTGGATTAGGAAAGAAGGTTGGCAAATGTATGGACTGATTAAGGGCCACGCTGGATACCACGTTGGGCATGAAGGAGGGATTGGTCCTGAGAGACACCCTGTCCACATGAAAGATGATGAAAGGCTCCACTGCCATGAGGGCCTGTAATTCAGAGACCCTTCTTGCTGAAGTTATTGCTAAAAGGAAAGCAGTTTTCCAAGAAAGGAATTTTAAGTCTGCAGTGGCAGCCGGCTCTAAAGGAGGAAGGGTGAGCTTTTCCAATACAAAGTTGAGGTTCCCAGGCTGGAGTTGGAGCTCTCCTGGGTGGTCGTAGATTTTTGGCCCTCTGAGGAACTGCTTAAGTAGTGGATGAGAAAAGAGGGGTGGTTCTGTGTTATGAGTTGAGATGGCTGAGGCATGAATTTTGATGGAGGAGAAAGACCGGCCCCTTATGAAGCATCTCAATTAAGTATTGTAAAATCTGAGGTAAATTGGGCACTGTTGTGCTCATCCATTGAGCTTGGTTCCAGGCACAGAATCTTTTCCATTTTTCTGCTTAAGACTTTCTGGTACTAGGCCTCCTTGCCTCTAAAATTATATCCATCACTGGTTTACTGAGGGATGGTAAAGGATAAATTATGTAATTAGCCAGGCTGCTAGATTCAGTGTTTGAAGTTGAGGGTGCAGAATTTGGTTCTCCTGCTGAGACAATAGAGTAGGAGTCTGAGGCAGGTGCCATGGGGCCCACAGTGACACACTGCGCAAGAGGGGGTACACCAGTGTTGGCGTGGCCAGACTGGTGCAATCAAAATCGTCCTTGGTTTGTCTTGTTTGATCTTTAGTACCTTGGAGAGAAGAGGCAGAGGAGGAAAGGCAAACTGATAGGTTTTTCCAGCTGAAAGACCGAGCATCCACTTTCCAAGCTTGTTTGTGGGGAGTCCTTGTGCAAAATTTGTCCAACTGATAGTTTTGGGGGGAGGCAAACAGGTCTATATCTGGGCTCCCCCATTTGCTTGTCAACATGTTGAAAATTCTTGGTTCTAGTTTCCACTCGTTTGGGTCCATAAGGTTTCTGCTTAGTTCGTCTGCCAGTGTATTTAGTTTTCCTGGCAGGAATTGAGCTTGTAAATGTACTTGATAGCTCAGAGCTGTGTTCCACAATGCCATGGTTAGTCTGCAAAGGGGGTAAGAATGTGTCCCCCCCTGCTTGTTTATGTACCACATAACAGTGGTGTTGTCAGTCTATCATTAATTGTCCTGGAAGAATGTGGTCCTTGAAGGCTGTCAGAGCATTCTGTACAGCTAACATTTCTTTTTGATTGATATGCAACTGCATTTGACTTGGGTTCCATTTGCTCTGAATGCACGTCCCTGCCATGTGGGCCCCCCATGCATAGTCTGATGCATCTGTTAAGGTTTGGGCGGCAGGGGGTAGTGTGAATGATAGTCCCCTGTTTTGGTGGCAGGCCTCTGCCCACCAAAGGAACTCTAGGCATAGGCAAGGTATGATAGGAATCATTGCTTCTAGATCATGTGAATGTTGACACCATAGGCTTCTAAGATACTATTGCAGTTTTCTCACATGCAGCCTTGCATATGGAATTAGAAGAATGCAGGAGGCCATGAACCCCAAGGCTTGCAGTATTTGCCTTGCAGATAACTGGGTTTTTGTGGCCACTTGTATGAAGTAGGTTGTCAAATGAATCCGTTTCTATGGCGTGAGGAAAGCCATCTGGGAAGTTGTATTCAAGCTTGCTCCCAGGAATATAATTTGTTGACAGGGTACCAGGTGTGATTTCTTTTCGTTTATGGTGTGCCCCAGACAAGTCAGTACCCTTTGAAAAAAGGCCAAATGATTCAAAAGCATGTCCTGGCTTTCTGCCTGAATTAGACAATCGTCCAGATATGGGTATATTTGAATATTTCTTTGCCTCTAGAATGCAATGATTGGAGCTAGGTACTTTGTGAATACCCTGGGCGCAGTAGATAAGCCAAAGGGCAGTGCAGAGAACTGATAGTGCATGTAGCCTGCTTTGAAGCGTAGGTATCTTCTGTAACACTCCCTGACAGGGATGTGCAGGTATGCTTCTTTTAAATCTAGTTTTGCCAACCATGCATCTTTGCCTAGCATAAGAAGCAGCTGGTGAAGAGTCAGCATCTTGAATTTTGGAATCACCAGAAAGAAATTTAGAGTAGAAAGGTCCAGGATAGGACGCCATGTATTGCCTCTTCTGGGTACCAGGAAAAGGCTCGAACAGAACCCTTGTCCCTTTTCCTCTTCTGGTACCAACTGAATAGCCATCATGCTTAACAGAGAGAGTACATGATTTTGGGCCTCTGCCCACTGATTTGGGGGTAGATCTGGCCACCCGCTTGGAGGTGTTAAGGTGTGGAAGTGAAATCTGTATCCCTGGGACAGTATATTTAAAACCCATTTGTCCTGGGTAATGAGTTCCCAGTTTTTGGCCTGCAGACCAATCTTTCCGCATAAAGGAGCATTCAGTTGGGAAGTGATTGCAATTTTTAGAAGCAAGTCATCGAGACAGTTTTCCATAAAGGGGAGTCTTAATACTCCCTGATTTGGGTGCGGAAACCTCCCACTGCTTAGTCTTGTGTGTCCCCGGAACTGAAACCTGGGGTTCCTGCTAAGTCTGGGTTTGGCTTGAGAAGACCTTGAAGAGCTAGAAAGGACCAATTCTTAGAGGGCCAGTGCCTACTAAATCGAGGAGGCTGAACTTGTAAGAAATCTTTAACAGTTTGCATAGATTTAACTTTATCTTCCATCTTTTTAAGAACTTCCTCAGCCTTGTTGCCAAACAGGCGGTCCTGATTTAAGGGGGCATCCAGCAATTTAGCTTTAACATGATCAGGTAAAGATTGCTCCTTAAGAAAAGCATGCCTTCTGAGCACAGAACCAGTAACAGCAGCCCTGCAAGAGGCCTCTAAAGAATCAGATCCACATTGCAAAGTATGTTTTCCAACCTGTTCAGCAGAGTGCATTAAATCCTGTAATTCTTTACTTTCCGCACAGTCAGGAATCAACATCATTTTCTGTTTAAGCAATCCAATAACATGTTGTCGATACTTTAACATATGAAACTGGCAGTTTAAAGCCCTAATGGCCAAGGTTGCAGAAGTGTAAACCTTCTTACCCCATCTATCCAGCATCCTGGAGTGTCTATCAGAAGGGGTAGGATTTTTAGCAGTAGAAGCCTTAATATCCTTGGGTCCCTGTGAAATAGTCTCTGCATCCGCAATATGATTTTTAAAAAGGAACTTGTATGAATCAGGAAGTAATATCTGTCAGGTTTTCTGGGAGCAGGAGGCAAAGAATCGGGGGCCAAACTAGATTCCGAAAAAGCATCAACAATGTCTAATACAGGAGGGATAGCTAAAGGCCTATGCTGAGGCAGGAGTAAGAAATCCCTAAAGCCTCTTTTTTGAATCAGAAAAATCCTGGCTTTCCCAGTGGAAATGCTCCCTTAGAGTATGTAAGGTTTCGCCAAAAGAAAAATCCTCTGGAGGGGAAGCAGAGGGAACAGAGTCCTCTGCATCAGAATCCTCATAAGTAGATAAGGGCAAACCCAGATCATCAAAAGAATCAGAAAAATCAGAATCCAGGTCAGAAGATTCATAAACAACTTCAGTCCTAGGTCTCTTAGAAGGGGGAGGCTGGCTTCCTCAGATTAAAGTTATAAGATTTTCAGCCATTCTTATTTGTTTTTTTAGGCATATAGGCCTGAGCATGCAGCCTGGGCGTCATTTTTTAGGCATGGTTCGAAATTTAGGCCTAAAAGAAGGAGGCTTCGGTTTAATATGCAAGTCCGTAGGCCTGAATACACCCGCACAGCAGCTCCAGACCCATCCAAGGTAGAGACATCAGCAGGTTCCATAGTTGCAGCATCTCGCGGCATACTGGACTCCAAATAGGTCTCAGCAGAGGCCTGCGAATCAGAAGCAGCGGGTATCAGGGGCTGCGAAAGCGAACTGGTGACTGTCTTAGGAGAAGCGTCAGCTGTTTTGGACCTTGGCGGCATGTCTCTTTTTATCCTTGCGTTTTTTTTGGAATCCCGGTAGTCGGATGGCTAACCAATGTCATTTCTGGATAATTAAACAGAGAACCAAAATATTTAGAGGCGAAAATATAGACGACGACGGATAGTGCGTTGATTAAATAAAGCACAAAACCGACAGCACGGTACGTCGTGGTCAGGGCCTAGGCAAGGAACACAGTACAAATGAAAATCTTTATGAGGTATTTGCTTTCCACAATTAATGCAATTATTAACTTTTACTAACATCGGTAAGGAGCAAGAAAAAGTTTCCCCAACGGGGTTCTTAGCTTTAGTTGAAGACTTTGGTTCTGAAACTCGAAAACGAAAATTTCAGGAGTCTATGACCGGCACTTGTGAACTGCTTCTGCTTCGGGCACCGCACAGCAAGAAAGACTGGTGTAATGGCATTCACTGTATGTTTTATACCCCTGACGACCTGACTTCATGGAAGAAGGGACAGCAACCGACACAGGACCCAAGACTTTGTTAATCAAGCCGACTGAGGGCTACTGCAAGCAGATAACCCAAAAGTGATGACTGCAACAGTGAAACACGACGAATATCAGAAAACATATGGAACACAACACACAAGATAACTGTCGGACTTACAGAAAATGCATCTGCCTGCTCTGCAGGCCTAATCCAGTAACACCAAGCAGCCAAAGGAGGCCCAATTCCTGTAATTCTGGTTTGAACAAAAATGCCTGGTGAAGCTGTGAACTGACAGTTAAAAAAGTGGTTGTCGCAAATAAATTGGGCACTCTAAGTAAACACTGGAAGCAGCCATGTCTTTCATGGAGTGGCCTCTGTCAGAAGCAGTTTCTCATAGGTGGTTTGCATATGAAGGCCAAAGATAATGTAGTTGGAAACTCTCTAAACAGTTTGCCTATTCAATGCAAGACCCTCCCCTTCCAGGGGCAAAGCAAATGAATGGTTGCATCATTTTCCCAAACTCCTGCAGTCTTCGTCTACTAGGAATGAGCTGAACTGTACATGTACAAGACACAAAGTGCTCTCCAAAACAAAACCACGATGAAAGTAATGGATTAAAGGAAATTCTGACATCACATACTTGTGAAAAGGTTAATACTAAGTTCAGCTGATCACGGTGTAAGATCAAAATATTCTCTGCAAATAAACAGAAAAGTTAACCACCACTGAAAATATAATCCAAGATACAAATGTCAAAGCTACTAGTTTTGAACAGGGGATGGGTGAGCCTGCCAATCCTGAAGCCGAGGTTCCAGTAAAGAACCTGATAAGTAACTACTTATCCAGCAATGCTGGTAAATAGTTTTAATTTCTCCAAAGCATAGTTGCCAGGGGCAAGCACCTTGATTGTGAAATAACGACTCCTCTTATGCATATCTGTGAAAAGTTAGGATAACCTGAAACTGATACAAGTGACAACTGTATGACGCATATATATATATATATATATGCGTCATACAGTTGTGTGTATGTATATATATATATATATATATATATATATATATATATATATATCTATATATATATATCTATATATATCTATATCTATATCTATATATATATATATATATATATATATATATATATATAGCTACACACACACGTGTAAAGTAACACCACAATGTGCATGTCTACAAGAGCAAGCCTATTACCATGTAACAGTCAACTATGTAAATTTGCATAACTACACAACTGGGAAACAAAGCTGCAGATGGTTTCCAAGTAAAATCCAGCTCCAAGTAACCACAGCACTACAGTTCTGGATCAGCAGACACACTGGTTCCACTGTTCAACATCTGCATCCAAAACTGACACCATCTCTGTATGGGATTTATGAACAGCAGGTTTTCTTTGCTAAACACTAGTGATCGACACTCAAGTGCAACTGAACACATGGTGTTATTTCAGAAATTTGATTATGTATTGCAGTGTACTGCGGATTTCTTGTTTCCACAAATTGAAATGACCTCAGAGTTGGTATAAATAAGGAGAATATAGTCTTTATTTTGAGTGGTATTGGGGGGGGCTTTGTCACCTTTAAAAATGTTTTTTTTTTTCCCTGTGCGTTTTTATGAACAGCATTCCCACTCCTGTGGTACTGCACTTTTGTTGAGACTGTGGTTCTTCATCAATCACAACAGTCTTAACAGCAAGTCAGGGAGCTGATGTTCAAACAACTTGACAAAGAAAGGAAACAAGAAGCCAAAAAAGTAAAGGAAAAGCTCTTAAATGCTACACAGTGCTTCAAAAGAAGTCAATAAAAATATTAATACCTTTTAAGCTCCGACTTTGCAAGTTCAAGTTCAGCTTGCAGCTCCTAAAGAAGATAAAAAAAGAAACTCGAAATTGATTATTAATGTTTGCATTTCTTGCACACTTACTTTCCTCAAACAGTAATGAAATGTCAAAACAAACTGATGCAGATGTGGTTCGGGAATTACAAATTGTAACAAAAAAAGCCTTTCCATGTTCACCAGCAAATTCACCCACTTTCCAAAGAAGCCTAATGTCTCTTATGCCTGCTCTCCAAAGTTCTACTTCACTGGTCATTTGCATTTTTATGTAAGGTGACCACTTCAATAATACTTCCTTCTGCTACATATTCCATATCTATACTACATGATCATTTAAGTTGTTAGGGCACTGAAGCCATTCAATATGTTGCTAAGACCACAAATACACACTCCCCTTTACTGCTAATCATATCAGCATGGTACCATCAAATTCTGCTGAAACGTACCAGCATACGCAAAATTACTCATTTGCTCTGACTCATCCTTTGCCCCACTTCATCTGCAGTCTCTTCTAATCTTGTAAGACTCATCAGTGACAACCTGCGTTATCTAGTAAACTACACTCTGATGAACACTGTTTTTCTACTCTATCCCTTCTCTCAATCTTCTTCAGAAAAAAAAAAGAAAATAACACATTACTGAACATGTCATATCGCATGTGATCTAGACCAAACAGCACTGTGGTTCTTTTACATGAACTTTTCTAGCCTACGTCTTGTGCAGTTAAGGTTTCCAAAGATGTAGTTCAGTCATTACCAATGACTAACCAAGTGTGACATTTGCCTTTGATGACAGGAAGAACAGATAACTATGGGCTATATCACCACACAAGGTGAGATTCACAATAAAAAGTTATGTACCTACCATAATGTTCCATGTTAGTTGTCTTCTTCTCACCTTCTTTCTTGCTGGTTGGGTTCGGAGCCAATCTTCGGCTCCGACTCGGCCATTTTCTAAAGCTCGAGAGCTACTTACTGGCTCGAGGCCTCCCTATAACCCACAATGCCTGGCGCTAGATCCCCAGATCTCATTTGGAAGACCTACCACCATCACAATACAAGAGGACAACCGTCCCAATAGCAAGACTTCAGCTATAGGGCTAAAGAAAAAGTAGAGGACACAAATCGGTTAAGGCTCAGCCAGTGACAAGACTCGTAGGAGAACTCTTCTCGGTCCATCTAGGCTAGGGGGATGGAGGGTGGGACGCAAGAAAGAAGGCGAGAAGAAGACAACTAACATGGAACGTTATGGTAGGTACATAACTTCTTAAAGTTGTCTCTCTCGCCTTCATTCTTGCTGGTTGGGACAGTGTCCCTTAGCACCTTAGTCCTGGGTGGCTCATCGGAACAGACTCTTGAGCACAGTGGAACCAAAATCAGCTCTACTCCTAGAGGCCACATCCAACTTATAATGTGAAATGAAGGTATGAGGGGTGGCCCATGTGGCCGCCGCACAAATGGCTTCCATTGGTAGTCTTTGCTTGAAAGGCTACCGACATAGCTAAAGCCCTAGTAGAGTGGCCTTTAGGTTTAGCAGGGAGTTCTTTATTTCTCAACTGATAAACAAGGGTAACAGAGGACAACCACCTGGATAAGGTTACTTTAGACACTGGTCGACCCTGCTTACCCTCTGCATAGGACAAGAAGAGTTGGTCTGATTTCCTTATTTGTTCAGTCCTATGCAAATAGAAACGTAATTGCCTATGAACGTCCAACTGGTGTAATTTGTGTTCAGCCTTGTTGGAATAATTTGGAAAAAAAAACTGGCAGATCAATGGACTGATTCAAATTATTTTCGAAGGGGACCTTAGGAAGGAACGAAGGATTAGTCCTGACTGAACCCCTATCCTTATGGAAAATTAGGTAAGGAGGACTAACACATAGGGCTTGAAGTTCAGAACCTCTCCTCGCTGAAGTAATGGCCACCAAAAAGAGGGTTTTCCAAGAAAGCAATTTCAAGGAACAGGAAGCTGCCGGTTCAAAAGGAGGCAGTATCAAGGAAGCTAGGATCAAATTCAAGTCCCACGGAGGCGGGGGATCCCTCACTGGAGGCCTGAGCAAGATTGTTCCTTTAAGAAAGGCTTTGCAAAGCTTATGGGACATGATGCTGGTTTCTGAAAGGCCCATATGGAAATTAGAGATTGCCGCTAATTGTACTCTAATGGTGGCAGAAGAGGAGCCCGCTTGAAAAAGTTCAGCTAAAAAGTCTAGAACGTTATGGACAGGGGCCGTGAAAGGATCTATATTTCTAGCCTCTGCCCAGAAAGAGAAACGTTTCCACTTACTAGCATAAGTCTTCCTGGCTGTAGGTGATAAGGTTGGAAGTGGAGCAACCAAGCAGTGAGGTTGTGCGACTGAAGAGATTGATGCAACCTACCCGACTGATGGATCAGGAGTTCTGGAACTGGGTCCAGATTCCAAGGCTGCTCTAGAAGGTGACGATGCAGGAACGGGAACCAGATTTGTCGAGGCCAGTAGGGGGCAATGAGGATCACCCTGCAACCCAGCACGGTAGCTTTCTGAATTAGTTTGGGAATTAGGGGAAAGGGTGGGAATGCATACACAAGTCCCTGTGGCCAATCGTGAACTAGAGCGTCTCTGGGGGAGTGTCCGGGAAGAGAGTGAAGAAATTATCGCACTTGCTGTTGAGAGGAGTTGCGAAAAAGTCGCAGCAAGGCTGACCCCATTTGCGGAAGATTTTGTCCGCTACTGATTGAGAGACCACTTGTGAGGCATGAGAATAGCTCTGCTTAGCCTGTCCGCTATGACGTTGGACTTCCCAGGGATATGCATTGCTGTCACAAACCGTTGAGAGGAGATCGCCCACTACCATAGTCTGAGTGCTTCTCGAGGGATATGACTTGGTTCCGCCCTGCTTGTTGATGTACCATACTACAGACATATTGTCTGTCTGAATTGCAATGGTCCCAGTGGGTAGAGAGTTCTGAAGAGCTTGCAACGCTAAAAGCACCGCCCTCATCTCCAAAACATTTATGTGCAAGTGGTACTCGTGGGGCTGCCAGGTGCCCTGGACAGTCCTGCCCTGAAAATGCCCCCCCCCAATCAGGGAGGCATCCGTGGTCACCGTGGCAACTGAAGGAGGAAGGACAAGCGGTCTGCCCTGGGGTACTGATGAGACCATCCACCAAGCTAAGTGGTCTTTGCACGACTGTGTGATTAATATCTTGTGAGATAAGGGGAGTTGTTGAAAGGACCATTGGGTGAAAAGCATCCACTGGAGAATCCTCATGTGAAAGCGAGCCAGGGGGAACTAATATGATCGCTCTGCTGCCATGAGACCCAAGGTTTTTAGGACGAATCTGGCCTGAATCTTTCTGCATCCTAATAACACCTGTACATGTTGGCGAATGTCTGCCACTCTGTCTATTGGAAGTCCTGTGGACAGATCTTTCGTATTTAATCTTGCGCCTATAAAGGTTAAAGACTGACAAGGTGACAATGCAGACTTTTCGAAATTTATTGAGATACCTAGGTTGGAGCATGTTTGGATGGTATAATCCCTGGCTCTCAGCAATTGATGATGACTGGCTCCTTACTGCTACCACCAGGCTAGATATGGAAACACTTGGAATCCTTGCCGTCTCAGGTGAGCGGTAACCACTGCCATGCATTTGGTGAACAACCTTGGGGGCTGTGGTGAGACCAAAGGTCAGGGCTCTGAACTGGTAATGACTGGCTCCCAGCCGGAAGCGGAGAAACCTTCTGGAATGCCTGTCAATTTTGATGTGGTAGTACGCATCCTGAAGATCTATGGAGCACATCCAATTGTCCGGACCCAAAAAGGGCAGAATGGACTGAAGCGTGACCATCCGGAACTTCGTTCTTTGAACAGACTTGTTTAGTCTGCTGAGATCCAAAATGAGTCTCCAGTCCCCTGTCTTTTTTGGTACCAAAAAGAACTGAGTAAATTCCGAATCCTTGCTGGTCTGCTGGGATTTATTGGATGGCCTGTTTTTTTAGCAGTTTTGAAATTTCTTGTACTGCCTGTTCCCTTAGACTGGGAGGAACATCTGGGATGGGGTTGTTTGATTGTAAGGGGGTGTGGACAAAAGGGATATTGTAACCTCCGGATATGATAGACCGTACCCATCTGTCTCGAATGATGAGACGCCAGGCTTCTGGGTACAGAGACAACCTTCCCCCAACTGCCTTCGAAGGCGGACAGCCCTTCAGGGGTGCTGGAAGGGCTTGTCATTGAAGGATTCTCTGCTGCCCTGATTCTGCGGACCCCCTCTGCCCCACGGGCGGCGTCTATTGTTGTTCCCTCCTCTGCCTCTGGAGGGAAACTCACCACGTGTGTCTGGCACGGCTCCCTGGGGTTTCCAGAACCACATCTTTCCACTCTTCTGACCTTTAGGGTATGGTCTAGCAGGAGTAGAGAAACGGACTCCCACGGCAGAGAGTGTCTTGCCTTCCTGCTCACACCTGGTAAGGGTATCTTTCACCTGAGGTCCAAACAGAACCGAACCATCAAAAGGGGTGTTGGTGAAGGACGCCTTGAAGGGATCAGCGAAGTTACATAACCGCATCCAGGCATGTCTTCTCAAAGCCACGCCTGTGCCTGCGGCCCTCCTCACCCCATCAGCCGCATACGAAATGAGCCGCATGGAGGAGTTGACGACTGAATTAAGAGTCGCCAGCTGGGAGTTAATCTTGTCTTGAGCCCCCGCAACTGATGGATCTTGCAGGGTTTCTCCTAGCTCCTTGAGGAGATCCCTCTGAAGATGGGTGAAGTGGCAAAAGTACTTCAGTGTCCGCATGGAGAAGGTCGCCGAGGAAAACATCAGCTTCCCGTATCTGTCCATCATCCTAGATTCTTTATTAGGGGGATGGACAGGTACAGAAGTGTCAGCCATCTCCTTTTTCGTGGCAGCTGCTACCACCATGGCATCAACGGGGACACCCTTTGTCAAAAACTGTTTATCTTGAGGGGCCGTAATAAACTTAGTGGGCCTGCGGGGGGTTGGTTCCAGTGTGTCCGGTGCTGACCACGCCTTCCGAGCCATCACTTCCATCAATGGATCGAAAGGCGGAGACACCCAGGAGGTGGAGGGGCGAGAACCAAACGCATCCAAGTATACCGACTCGTCCTCAGAAGGGTTAAGGGCAGTCCAGTTCCCCCTCTGCTTAAGGATCTCAAGGATGTCTGAGAAAGACATCCTCAGAGGGGGATCTTGGGGACCCTTCCGAATCCTCCAAGTCAGTATCTGACGTGACAGACTCAGGGGAGTCAACATGTTTCCTCTTACATTTCCTCTTTCGAGGGGGCTCCTCTGAAATCTCAGGGGAGGCCTCAGAAAGAGGAAGATGCACCCAGTGGGGTGACCTGGAGCGTTTGATCCCCTCACTTGGGGTCTGGAGGAGAGGCAGAGACCGAAGCAGGCACCCTGGGGGGAGGAGCTGAAGGGGCTGATCAAGGTGCAGACTCAGAAGTTAGCACGCTCCTCATGACCTCGAAGGTGCCCCTGTCCGGCAGAGAAGAGGGCCCCCGCTCCTAAGAGACAGGAATCCTCTCCGGCACCGAATGGGACGGCTCCGAGGCCGATGTAGGAGCCGAGCTTACCTGCGCCAAGGCTCAGAGAGGGAGAACGGGGTCTGACAAGGGTCCGATGCCACTTGCCCCCTCGGAGCCGACGAAATCCCGGCGCCCAGATCCCTCCAAGGACGGAACCATGGAAGAAATCGGAGCAGACGACGGAGCTGAAAGGGGAAGCATCTGTGCCGTTTCCAAGATCTGAGCCCAAACAAGCTCCGGCTCCGAACTGACAGGAGGAGTCGGAGGAGGAACTACTTCAGAAACAGTAACAGCCACAGCCTGATGAGAAGGGTTAGCTAACATTTTAGCCAGGGCCTGCGATTTGAGGAGTCTACTAACCACTCCAAGTCATGATCGGATAGCCTCGAGGACCGAGAAGAGTGGGACTGATGGCTCCGTTCAGACAGTAGCAAAGGTGACCCCGGAGCCGAGCGAATCGACTCTAGGGATGGTGACCTAGATCGCTTATGGCTCCCTGACGGCTCCGACACCAAAGTCGGAGCCAAGTGAGATTTTGATACTTCGGTTCTGGCCGGAACCGAACTGGAAGCAGATGCTCCACCTGGCGACGGCTCTGTACTGGGTGCCGACGGCTTGGTAGGCTTAGGGGTTTTCGCTGGCTGAGACTTCGCCGGAGACCCCCCGGGTTTTAGTAACCCCCTGAGAATGAGCTTGTTCCTACGCTCCTGCAGGACTCCCGGACTAAAGGCATGACATACCAAGCAAGAGTCCTGCAGGTGTAGGGCACCCAAACAATAAACACAAGAAGTGTGACCATCTGTCAGAGACATTTTCTGACAGCACGAGTCACACTTCTTGAACCCCGATACCTTGGTATCCTTTGACATGGCAAAGAAAAAGGCATACCAATAGAGGAATGTTAGACTAGTGCAAAACACACACACACACACACACACACACACACACACACACACACACACACACACACACAAGTCCCACACCTTCACACAAAAAATTAACAAAACTACAAAGGCTAAACACTACTTCCTACTGGAAAAGGGATTAAAAAGGGAAGGGGATAGCCTCTAATTTAAACGACCTAAGTGAGAAAGGGGGGGAGGGGAGAAACTAAGTAAAACGAGTTTCCTAAAGGGCAGAAACACAGGAATACTAAGACTAATCTAACAGTACTACTCTACTTAAACAACAAAAAAAAAAAGGCTTGAAATATACACTAAAATTTTAACTGCTAATATTACAAAAGAAGAATACGACCTGAGCCAGTAAAGCGCAACCTCGTAGCTGAAGCGGCAAACGAGATCTGGGGATCTAGCGCCAGGCATTGTGGGTTATAGGGAGGCCTCGAGCCAGTAAGTAGCTCTCGAGCTTTAGAAAATGGCTGAGTCTGAGCCGAAGATCGGCTCCGAACCCAACCAGCAAGAATGAAGGTGAGAGAGACAACTTAACATTACAATATTAAGAAGTGCAGCAAATCAGTAATTGTGGGTGGGGTGGGGGCTGCAATCTTCAGGTGCTTTGACTACAGATGCAAAACCAAGGTTCCACCTATATGAAATGGAGGTAGCTTCACGCTGATGTTAAAACATCCCCTACATTTGCTGATGAAGAGCAGACATGTTTTATTTAAATAAAAATATACTACATTTATGTCTTCAACATACTTCCGTGTGTTCAAAAAGATAAAAGGAAGCAACAGTGTTTCCACAGATCATTGTCTTATTCTAAGTAACTTTTATCATTTCATTTTCTTAACAATACTCTTTCCTTATTTAACTTTATGTTACTATTAACCAGATGCACACACAGGTATATCATCATCACTATAAACAAGAATACTTCCAATTTTGGAAATCATCCTATTCACCACCTGCACAGATCTCAGAGCCCAGGAAAATAACATTTGTCACAGTCTCCACTTTTTCACCATGTGTTTGCAAAGATGGCAAAAATCTTGGCTTTTATTATTACTAATGTTGAGCAGCAAGCCAGCCTTTGCACTTTTTTCATCTTCGTGAGTAGGCGCTTTAACTCTCCCTCACTTGCAACTTTTAGATTAGTGCAGCTTGCATGTCTGAGTTTATTATCCCTACAAAAGATTCTGATTCCAGCATTTGATTTCTCTAATCCACAATTTACTGATTTATGATAAGTGGGTGAGTGAGCTGTTCAGGAGACTCTTTTCAGCCACTACCCGACCCATACAGGGTGAGATGCAATGTACAGAAAAGTACAGTACCTACCATAAATGTAGATGTTAAGAGTGTATTCACTGTTGCAGTCATTACACTTGGGTTATCCTGCTGGCAGGCGACCCGCAGTGGGCCAGAGTTCCAAAGTCTTGGTCCGGTGTCGGTTGCTGTCGCTTCTTCCCTGACATCAGTGCACCAGGAGTATAAAAGTTGCAACAGACGCCATTTTCTTCAGTTTTTCTTGCTACAGATGTCAGGTGCCCCCAGATAGGAAGGCTGGTAAGATAGCATTATGCCAACAAACACGCATATATATAACTATAAACAATTCTTTCATCTATAAGCAAATACAACCCATAGGTAGTATAGAGATGAGTAGTAGAGAAAAGTCCCAGCAATGGAAAAGGGGGATGGTGGGTGGGTAACCTGGACTGCAACAGTGAATACACTCTAACATCTACATTTATGATAGGTACACAACTGTACTATGTTCACTGTGTTTCACTGTTGCAGTCATTACACTTGGGTAGAATCCCAAAGCTGAGGTTGGGTGGCTGGGCCTAAATTGGATTTGGAGAGGCTAAAGCCCTGCAGAACTGCAGTGGCAAAGCCTGCCCTGGATTTAGAGTAGAGAGGTAAGTGGTAGTTGCTTGGTGAAAGTGTGCACTGAGCTCCAGGTTGCAGCTTCTAAAATGTCTTTGGTAGGTACTCCTCTGAGGAAAGCTGCTGAAGTGGCTGCTGCTCTGGTAGAATGAGGCCTAATGCCCTTAGGCACTGATTTGCCATGTTGTGCATAACAGAAGTGGATGCAGTTTCCTATCCATTTTGAAATAGTCTGCTTTGCAATAGGCTTTCCTTGTGATCCTGCAGCATATGTTACAAATAGTTGCTCAGTTTTTCTGAAAGCTTTTGTTTTGCCCAAATAGAATCATAGCTGTCTGTGTATATCCAAAGCATGCAGAAGTCTCTCCCCTTTATTCTGGGGATTTGGATAAAAAGTAGGCAAATGGATGGTTTGGTTTAAGGCCACATTGGAGACTACCTTTGGCATGAATGTTGGGTTTGTCC